>NC_057386.1:118552820-118924657 GCF_019320065.1 Cervus canadensis | reverse complement strand
ACACCAGGCACTTAGCAAGCATCTGTAAGACAGATGGACAAAAGGATAGATGGAGGGATGGATGGACAGGCAGGACTGATAGATGGATGGTGGCTGTGGAGGTAAACAAGAGGACGGAGAGAAAGGCAATCATCTAGATGGGCAGGAGAGTGGAGAGAAGGACAGATGTTCAGGCAGGTGTTGAAGTAGATGGACAGGACAGGATGGACTCATTCCCTCATCTGTCAAAATGCAACAAACCTTCACTTATAAAGCACCGACAATATGCCAGCCCCTGTGCTAGGTACTAGGGCTATCACAGCGGACAAAGCAGATGTGGTCCTTGCCTTGTCCTCATGGGGCCTGAGTCCGGTTGAAGACAGGCACTGAATGCCTTGTAAGAGTGCTACCAGGAAGTGGAGAGAAGGCACGCGGTCGTGAGGATGGTGGGGGTGAGCCGGACAGAGGAGGGGGAAGAAGAGTGTTCCAGGCAGAAGGAACAGCACTTTCTAAAGTCCTGAGGCAAAAGGTAATACATCTTGTTCAAGGAACTGGGAGGAGACCAGAGGCCGGAGCACAGATCAAGGTCAGCAGGCGATGAGGCTGGAGAGGGAGAGGGTACCAGGGGCTGCTGAGGCCACATTACGAGATGTGGCATCACCCCGGAACAACAAGGCAGCCCCTGGTAAGCTTTACAAAGAGCCAAGACAGTGCAAGGGGATGGGCCAACAGATGGACAGACAGATGAGTGCCAAGACTCTGATCAGAAAGATAAGGAATGAAGCAGGGAAGGTGGTCAGTCAGCATGATGGCTAGACAGGTAGAAGGGAGGGCAGATGGACAGACAGGTAGATGATGAACTGTAACAGGTAACCAAACAGGATATAGCAACAGGGTGCGTGGACAGAAGATCCTGACAACCAGGCTAAGATGGGCAGGTAGGTGACAGATGGATGAATAAGAAAAGAGTGAAAAATGGACAGGTTGTGGGGGGTGGACAAATGAGCTGACAAACTTGATGCATGGATGGGTAAATGGATGGACAGACGGATGGATGGTGGGTGGGTGGCTGGATAGACGGATGAAAGAATGGGTGGGTGGAAAGAGAGATGGATGGGTGGGTGGATGGATAGATGGATGTATAGGAGGGAGAAAGGGAAGGGTGGACATGGGGGAAGGAAGACTGGACAGATGTGAGAATGGACAGGTAGGCAGATGGGTGGGTGGATGGATGGGTAAGGGAGGGAGGAAGAAAGGGCTGGCTGACAGGAGTGGGTGACACATAGGCTGGCCAGTGGAACAGGGGTAGCCGCAGTAGCAGCAGGTCCCTGAAGCTGACCCAAGCTGCCGCCCCAGCCCTCTGAGCACGGGGGCTGCGCCCACCTGGTGCCAGTAAGCAGAGCCGTTGTTCAGCTCCATCTCTTTCTGCATCCACTCCAGGTTGGCCTCCAGGAAGTTCTTGAGCCTCTCGCAGTAACCGACTTCATACTCGAAGGGGCCGCAGTAATTCACCACCGTGTTCATCCAGTACATATAGATGAGCTGGGGCGGGAGGTGGGGGGCGTGAGGCGGGCGAGGGCAGGGGTGGGGCAGCAGGGCTGCTCTCTTCCCTGAGGACCCCCCGGCCCCCGACTCGGGCTCAGAGCCCCTACTCCCGTCCAGGTCTCCAGAGTCCAGGAGCCCTGGTGGGGACACCCCTGAACCTTCGCCCACGCCGGCTTCTGTCCCCAAGGGCCCTTCTCACCCAGCCAGCTCTGACTCCCTCCGGTCATGGCCCAATGCCCCTGGCGGCCTCCCTCCTCTGAAAGCCTTCAGCATTCACCGTCTGTCCTACAGGAAGCCTCTTTTGCCACTGGGGACCCCCCGCCCTCACCGCAATCTACATATAGTCAATCGGTCAATGACCAATTTTGCTGAGCACCTATCATGTCCTGTCTCAAGCACTGAGGACACAACCGTGAACTTGGCAAGAGAATCGTGTGCCAGTTCCACCAGCCATCAACAGGCTGTTCCCACCTCCCTGCCCCCGATGTCACATGAACTAGCCTGGGCCAGGCTGGAGGGTCAAAGATCACATGACCCCAGTCGCCTCCGTCACCCCAGCTGATCCAGAGCCTCCCTTGGAGGCTGGTGTGCAAGCTCAGGGAGATAACGTGGGCAAAGCGCCTGGCACGTGTATCTGGAGTTTCTCACGTGAGAACCACTGCGGGCCTTGCCTCCGTGTTCCTGTTCCTGGCTCAGGCTACGAGGACCACGAGAGATGGAATCGTGCCTCATTTACCACTGGGCACCCCAAACCATGAGGGCCTGACCCAGTGTCTGACCTCTCCCCAGACACTGAGGTCCCAGGAGGGGATCTCAACTGCAACTGGGGGTCAGAAAGAGGAGAGGGAGTTTACAGAAGGCTGTCGGGTCATACCCCATCTCCTGTGATGGGCTCTGTCCCCCTCACTGCTACGCATCTCAGACCCATCCACGCTGCGCGTTCATTTTCATGGCTCTATCATCTTGCACTGTGTTGGGTACCGCAAGCCGGTTGCCCGGGGGGTACCTGCTGATGGCATTTCAGTGTTCCCGCCTCGGGGGATGCTCTGAACCCCTCACGCGCATCCTCGGGTCACCTCTAGGGTACACGCCTGAGGAGCGGGGCCACTGGGTCCTAAGGCACGTGTGCGTTCAATTCTACAAGCTAACGCCGAGTTATTGTCCAGTGGGGGTGTCACAGCCCCACCCACCCTGTGGGAGCGTGGCCGGCACACCACAGCCTCACCCATTCCCGATGCCTTCTGAAAGGGGTGACTACCACTTTTAAACAGCCCCAAAGCAGTTAAAGCAACACAAAAGTTTGTTTAAGGTTTCATCACGTGTAGTAAAACCAGTTTAACCCAAGGAAGGGAGTGGAAATAACTCAGTCCACTCACTGATGAGTGGGTAAATAAAACTGTCTGTCCCTAAGATGTGGTATTATTTGGCCATAAAAAGGAATAAAGTTCTAACACATGCTAAAACGTGGAGGAATCTTGAAAACAAGTGAAAGAAGCCAGTCACACAAGGCCACATGTTGTATGATTCCTTTCATAGGAATTGTCCAGAATAAGCCAATCCGTAGAGACAGAAAGTAGATTAGCAGTTGCCAGGGGCTGGGTGGAGGGGCAGAAAGGGAGGTGACTGCTAACGGGTATGGGGTTTCTTCCTGGGGTGATGAGAATGTTCTGGAATTAGATAGTGGTGGTGGTCATGTAACGTTATGAATATAGTAAAAACCACTGGAGTGTACACATTTTAAAATGGTGAATTTTATGGCATGTGAATTCTATCTCAATAAAAATGAATGAATGAATGAATGAATGAATGAATGGGAATGGCAGCCACCCCGTGCAGTTTGGTGGGTGTCTCTGGGCTAGGGGAGGCAGGGGAATGGTGTTGAGAAAGGGGTTTCAATTAATATTAGTACCATTCCAAGGTTTAGTTTGGGCATTTATTTTATTATTAAGCTTCGTAACTTGGAAACACGTTGAGTGTTTTTCACACGCCTCAAAGAGTACCCAGGGTAAATGTTTAACAAAAACAGGTGAGCCTTTTCTTCCCAACTGAATGGAAGGCCGGGGATGGGGGAGACCCCCCTACACACATCTCAGACCCCTCCGAAGCTCCCTAGGGAACACAGCTGCTGGGTGGGGGGAGTCCCGGCTTCCCCAACCGACCAGGCCCTTACCTCCTCGGACACGGCAGCCTCCACCACGCCCGCGGCGTAGGCCTGCAGGCTGTCATTGAAGCGGCCGTTAGTGTGCAGCTCCAGAAAGGCCCACCTGCAGAAAGGAGAGGGGGACACCTGGTCAGTGAGGGGGTGCGCGTGGAACGGGCGCTCGGCTTGGCTTGCAGCCATCTGCAACTACAGAAAACAACTCAGTGACGAACTGCCATTCACGTGGATGTCTGTCGATCTGCCTCCGTACATGTCTCAGGCTGAGTCCCTGTAAGCAGAACTGCTGGGTCAAAGGATACGTGGATTTTTATTTTTAACAGATGTTGATAGACAGAGCTATACTAATCTTTACTCCCCACCCTGCCCCCAGGATAACACCAGCTACTACCTAGGGAGGGCTTCCTCTGTGCCAGGCACTCTTCTAGTCATCTCCATATCTTTTTCTTTTTTAAATTCATTTAGTTATTTATTCTTGGCATCACTGGGTCTCATTGCTGCAGTGGGCTTCTCTAGTTGCAGCATATGGACGTCTCATTTGGTTAGATTCTCTCCATACATATGAGCCCATTGGCTTGTCACTGATATGGAAAATGCCTGTATTTTAATAGATCTTTGCTTCTGTTTTTGCCATAGAGCGCTTTTCAGCTTTGTCCTATCTTTCCTTTATGGTTCTGGATTTCATCCTTGCTCCAAGGACACAGAAATATTCACCCAGGTGACTTCTGTAACTAAGGAAAACATTTGTGAAGGAAATTTCTTTTAAGAAAATGAGGGCGACTGCAGACACCGATGAAAGCTTGAGGAGGTTACGTGCCAGGAGAGCCAGGCGGAGCCAGGGCGGTCCCGTGGAGAGCCGGCTGAAAAGCCGCCAAGGAGCTCCAGGACAAGGACAGCTCTGCCCAAGAGAAGATGCAGCAGAGATAGTGACTATCGAACGTTCACACCCCGAAGTTTCGCCAATCAAGCTTCCTTGAGCACCTACGGGAGCCAGACACCAAGGGTACAAGAAAGAACGCAACTGCCGTGACAAGAAAAGGAATAAAGTGCCATGGGCACCCTGAGGAGGTACACTCCTGCTGCTACTGAGTAAAATCTAGGAAGGCTTCTCAGAAGAGGTGATAGTTCCTCTGGGTTTTGAAGTTTAAGTAGGAGCTTGCAGGAAGAAGGGGGTCAGAGGGAGGAGAGGAAAAGTAAAAGAAAGAAGGCCAAGCTCTGAAAGTTCTAAAGCAAAGAAATTGAGCCACAAGATAAAATGGAGCTGTGGGGACTTGGTATGGGGCCCCGACACAGTGGATAACAAGTCCCAGTGCTAAGCACATCACGTTTACTTCTCCCTCTAAATTCTTCTGACATGTACAGATGTGGGACCCGAGGCTCAGAGAGGCGAAGCCACTTGCCTGAAGTCACACAGCAAGTAAGTGAAGGAGCTGAGACTAGCACTGCAGAGCATGCGCTCTGAGCCTCTAACTTAACTGAGTTTTGTGGGCAACTGTTTTGTCCTTAAAGGTAAAGGGGTTAGTTCTTACCAAAGGAATATGAGAGCCAGGGACTTCCAGCTAATGACTCACATATAATCACAGATAAGGACAGGAAAACACAAGAGCCTAGAATAAAGGTCTTAAATTTCAAGGAGAGCAGAAGACAAAGAGAGCCTGGGCTTGTGGCTCCCTCAGGCTGAGTTTGAATCCCCAGGTCTGTCTCTTCCTGACTGTGTACCTTTGGGCAAATTGCTTACCCTCTCTGGGCCTCAGTTTTCTCATCTGTAAAATGGGCAAAGTGATTCCCACTCCAGAGGGTTGCCATGGCAGGTGCCAGAAGAGAACTCACGTTTTACAGCCTCTAAATACGTGTCTTATCATGAAGCTGAGACAGGAGGTTTGGAGTGATCCAGTAGATTTGGTGGTGGGAAGAAATTTCAAACAAGGCCCGGTATGTAGATTCTCTTATGACCAAAAAAAAAAACCAAAAAAAAGCACAGGGAATCAAGAAAGAATGTATACAAATTACCTACAACCAAAAAAGCTGTTCAGATACTAAGTCTTGGTGATAACTGAAAGGTCAGTGGCCCTCCTCCAGACAGCCCCTCCTTAAAAGCTCTCTGGCGAGGAGCAGGCCATGGTGCCGAGTCTGTGGACTCAGGCGGTGGCTGAGAACTCACCATGTGACCCGGACTCTCACAGCCCTTATGGAGGCATAGGAGGGTCCTTGTTCACAGCAGCCTTTTATTTTCTGGCTGTACTGCTTGGCTTGCAGGATCTTATCCCCAGTCAGGGATAGAACCCATGCCCTCTGCAGTAGAAGCTCAGAGTCTTAACCACTGGACCGCCAGGGAAATCCCTGGCATTTCTGAGTAGAGCTGGAAAAACCTGGACCCTCTCAAAACATCTGGTGTTGGGGCCTAACACAATAACCTACCCATAGACGCAGTGGGCGGAGAGAATCATGTGGCAGGCTGCCACGTGTAATGAGGCGTCAGACATTAGATTTTTTTTATTTCCAAAAAAAACCCCCAAGGATTAGAGAAGGACAAATGGTAGATTCGGGATAACCTCATGTTCAAAAGAATTACACAAGCAGAGACACACACCAGTACACATACACATGTATGTATGTATGTTTAGGCCTGTTAGGCATAGAAAATTCTGGAAGAAAGAACTCACAGTGGTTTTATGTATAAAAAGAAAGAATGAGGGCACGGTTTATCTTCCACATCCCATCTCACCTTTCTAAACGGCTAGAATTTTTTTTACCATGAATAGTTAAGTGTGTGCTCAGTCATGTCCAACTCTTTGAAACCCATGGATTCTAGCCCACCAGGCCCCTCTCTCCATAGGATTTTACAGGCAATACTGGAGCGGGTTGCCATTTCCTTCTCCAGGGGATCTTCCCAGCCCATGGATCAAACTCACATCTCTTGAGTCTCCTGCATTGGCAGGTGGATTCCTTACCACTAGCGCCACCTGGGAAGCCCTGAATAGTTAAGTACTCTTAACTATTCAGTACTATTAACTATTAACTAATAATTAAGCACAAAAATATAAAAGAATGCAGCGTGACTCTTTCAAGCTGGATGAAAAGGAAAAGAATGAGTGGACAGCAATAATCCACTCCCAGCCAGGCCATGGTACTGTAAATAAGGAATGAGTCACTCCCCTTGTTCAAGATAGTGCCTCCTGAATTCCTCCCTGGGCTGCCTTATTCCAAAGGGCAACTGGGGTGATTCCACTTGGATGGGGTTTATTTACTTCACCAGAGTCCTCAAAAAACCTGGTCAGGTGGGTTTCGGCCTATCTTTCCAGAACACCTTAGAAAGAGAGAGGGGATTTCAGTGCTGAAGCCCCTGAGGCTGATCTCTGAGGATCCCCCTGTTGCTTCAGGCCCTAAGCCCTTATCAAATGATTCTTTTGCAGAACCTTGCAAGGCTGGCACCATTCTCACCACGAGAGTGAGGCAGCTGCTGATGATCACCTGTAGTAAGTGTCCGGGCAAAGATCTGAACCTAGATCTCTCTGATGTTAAACCTGAAACCATGCTGCAAACCAAACCTTCGTACTTTTTCAACCTCGGTTTTCCCATCTGTAAAACTGGAAGGTTTGGACATCAGCAAATGACTTCTGGAATACCTCACTGCCATGCTGGCTGACAACTCTGAGACACTATCCCAGTCCCTGGACAAAAAAAACAAAAACACAACAACAATGACAACAAAAAACAAACTACTGAGAAAAGAGTGTTTCTAAAGAAAAATGTTCCCATTAGACTATTCTTGATTCAGAGATCATGGCCTTCCAGCTTGTTTGGTTCTAAAATAGCTGACCGCTTTAGAAGATGAAAAGGGAAGAGATCGATAAATATTGTTCTGGTTTGTTTCTAATGCACTTGCTTGACAAAAATAGAAAGTCAGCTACACTGAATCTATTTCCTCAATCTTTTTTTTTTTTTCTGGAAAGTCTATGGCCCACACTGTGATTTTATGTCAGGGGCAACTAATACCTCTGAGATGACGCCAGGGTTTAATGAAGAGGCCACGTTTGGGAAAAGTCGGACCATTCTAGTGAAATGAGCATGCGTGCATGCTCAGTTGCCCAGTTGTGTCTGACTCTTTTGCAGCCCCATGGACTGTACCCCACCAGGCTCTTCTGTCCATGGGATTTCCCAGGCAAGAATACTGGAGTGGGTTGTCATTTCCTTCTCCAGGGGATCTTCCCAACCCAGGGATCGAACCAGTGTCTCCTGCATTGGCAGGTGGATTCTTTACCACTGAACTACCAGGGAAGCCCGTGACATGAGCAGGTTACAAATCTCCCTTTCCCATCACTGCTGTTTCAGCGTATAGTGTGCCCTGGACATCCTCTACTATGTGGGATGTACTGCCTTATCTGTGGCTATCACTCCTTTTCCATTCATGATGGTATAAGTTGATCTTTTGTGACTTTTCAAAGAAACAGTTGGATAACTAATAAGAACCTTCTGTAGAGCACAAGGAACTCTGTTCAATACTCTTTAAAGGCCTATATGGGAAAAGAATCTTAAGAAAAAGAAAAATGGATTTATGAATATGTATAGTGGATTCAATTTGCTATATACCTGAAACTAACATAACATCATAAATCAACTATACTTCAATAAAAATTTTTTTAAAAAGAGTCGGGTGATAATTAGCCATTTTACTGGGCTGTGTTTCTGCTTGTTGGGTGATAGATTTGGGCTGTTTCCCAGCTTCCTATGAGGTTAATTCCCTCTTATTAGTATTTACTTCCTCTCTCAACTTGAAGGCAATTTAGATCAAACAGCTGGTTGGGGGGGGATCAGATCAGAAAAGGAGGAAAAGGTAAGGTTGGAGGGGTCAGCCTCCCCAGGACCAAGGCCAGAGCCAGGCTGGGGCAGGCGCTGCCTCTGGGGGCATATCTGATCCCCCAAGTGTCAAGTCCTAAATGTTTTAGGCTTCACGGAAGCCAGTCAGATACAGCACAACTGAAAGAAGAGAGATTATGGGTGAAAGGACCATGCAAGTTATCCTGAAAATTCCAGGATCTGGTGAAAACTCAGGGCCAGAAAGGAGGGAAAGATGTCAATTCTAGGCGAACAGAAGAGTCAAATCATGATTTCCACTCTCCAAAAATTGAGACAAGTCAGTTGACCCCAGATGAGAGGTTCAGGTGCTTAGTAAAGAGGATGCCCCCGCTGTCCTTCTTACATCTCACTTCTGAGTTCCCACGAAAGTGTCTTTGGGGGGAATTCCCTGGCGATCTAGCGGTTAGGATTCGGTGCTTTCACTTCCATAGCCCGGATTCAATCCTTGGTCCAGGAACTGAGATCCTACTAACTGCAGGGCACAGCCGAAAAAAAAAAAAAGGGTGTCTGAGGGCTTCAGTTTCCCAGCTTACAAAACGGGGGCTTCCCATGCAATTTTCCTTCCATCAGAGTCCCAAGTGCTGTCAGACCCAGAAGGAAAGGGGCAGAGTGGACAGAAAAGATGCTGGAACAGTGAAGTGAGAGCAAGGAGTGTAGAAGAGAACAGGGTTCATTTCTCAGTTTCCCCAACTGTAAAACGGGGGAAGAAGACACCCATTCTTTTTCTCTTTCATTCACTCCTTCCTTTAGTAAATAAACAGAGGTACTTTCTGTGTACCTGAATCCCCCTGAATTTTCCTTCAAGCCCCACCTTCAAGGGAGGAAACAGGCTCAGCGAGGTGAAGTGATTAGCCCAAGTCACACAGCACCAGAGCTGAGCCTGGAAGAACTTTCCATCCAGCACAATCATGGGAATCCTCTCCCCACTTTTCTGTTTTCCATAATTGACAGCAACGCAGCCCAGTGGGGAACTGCTGGGGCCAAAGCCCCTCTCCCATGTTGAGCCTTATCTCTGTGCCTCCTCCCAGCTGATATCCAGGCAGAGACTGTCAGGCTCTCTTAGCTCTGCTAAGCAGGGCCAAAAATATATGAGTCAGCAGAGACTGGGTCACCAGATTCTAGAGTCATATCCCACAGAGTTCTGGTTTCCTTTGTAGATGCCAGCCTACCCTGTGGCTTCCTCTCCCTGGGAGCCTTCCCAGATTAGTCCCACTCAGCTCCTGTGTCTGCAGTAAATCCTCTTCCCATGATCTCCGGTCTGTCTATCTAACACCCTCCCAGCTGCCACAAAGCCCCAGAACTGGGGCGTCCTCGGTGTCCTGTGTCTCCCCAGCACCTGCAGGAATGAATGCATTCCAGCAAACTGGATGAGCCCAGGATGGACTAGTGTGGGTAGGGTCCAGGGGACACACAGGGTTCCCTAAGACCCCCAACATAGCCTGGGTCCTGGGCCTGGGCCATGCTGACAAGCCTTTGAGGCAGATGTTCCCCACTTCCAGGATTTTCCCTCCTCACACTGTTTCCGCCACTGAGTGGGGACCCCCTCAGCTCTGTGTCCCCATGGCCAAGCACACCAGGTGAGTGAATGAATGAATGAATGGGCACAAGCCTTGGTACAAGGCCTGAGAAAGGCACCGCCCAACTTCCCAGGCAGATCATATCCTCAAATTCCAAGCCACAGATGGGGAAATGAGAGCCCAGACAGGCAGAGGAGTCAGGTAAGAGCTATACATCAGAATGACAGCCCAGACCCCTGTGACAAGGACAGTGACTGCCAAAGACAGAGTCCTTGGCTCCATACTAAGCATCTGGACAAGCGACTTTCCCCTGGACCAGGAGAGAGGAGGGAAGTGGGGAGCAGAAGCCAAGCAAAGATACCATCTGGGTCTTTGTGAATTTAGGGACTCTCTGTTTTCAGACTGGCCTAGAATCCAAGCTCAGTCCTGCTGCTCTGGTTCCAGAAAGGAGGCAGGTGGGGCTAGCATCCACAGGGTAAGCTACAACCAAGGAAGGGAGAATTTCTCCTGGAGAGGTAGTACAATCCCTCTGGTTCCTGGGAGTGAGACGTTGCGGGGGGGGGGGGCGCGGGGGGGGGGTTTTGAGAGGGGCGGGTGTGGAGGAGGAGGAAAGTGTTGGCCTGTGTGCGGATTACTGTGTCGCCAGGGAAACAGAGGTCCTCCCATCCCTGGCTGAAGGCAAGGGGCTGGCCCTGTGAGCTGAGGGAGGCCGCATTGGCCCCACCCAACCACGGCGCTGCAGCCTCAGAGGAGGGAAACTGACCCTCAGGGAGACAAGGATGGGACTCTGTCATTGGCAAGAGGCCCGTCCTAGGGGCAGGCGAGGCCCGGCGCCCACGCAACTCCCTCCCCCGGCCGGCCCGCGCGAGATCCGGCCAACCCTTACCCGGTCTCGCGGATGGCGTTGGTAAGGTTGGCCCAGGCTACGGCGTCAGGGTGGCGGCCATCCACCAGGCGCAGCTGGCCCGTCTCGGGGTCCAGGAGCAGCGAGCGGCAGCGGGAGGCGGGCGGAACCGGCATCTCCCGTCCCCGTTGGCCCCTCGGGGTCGGGATCGCGCCGGTCAGGCCGCTCAGGAACAGCCCGACCAGCAGGGCCAGCACCAGGGCCAGCGCCAGCGCCCGCGTCACTGCCCGGGCCAGGCGGCCGCCCGGGGAGCCATACATCGGGGCCACCATGACGGCGCGGAGCGGGGCGCCGCAGCCTGGCTCACGTGACAGCACTCCTCTGCGGAGGGCGGGGCCTGGGCGGGCTGGGGAGGGCCGGATACAGCAGAGGGGCGGGGCTTGGGCCAAGCCTTCCCGGGTGGGCGGTGCTCTGGGGGGGCGGGACGTGAAGGGCGGGGCCATCTTAAAGGGGCCAGGTCATTTGCCTACTCAAACCTTGCCGCAGCACTCTTCCTCCCAACTTTTTTTTTTTTTTTTTAATTTTTTCTGAGATTGCGGGATCTTAGTTCCCTAACCAGGGATAGAATCCAGGCCCTTGGCAGTGAGAGCACGGAGCCCTAACCACTGGACTACCAGGGAATTCCGCCAACTTTTTATTTTTCAAAATTTGGAACCTCAAGAAAAGTTGCAAGAATAGTGAAGTAAATACTCATATGCCTGCCATCAATTGCTAACATTTTGTCACATTTTATTAATTTTGTCTAATATATATTAAAAATATAATTTATTATTATTATAAATATATACATATATTTGCTCAACCATTTGCAAGTTAACTGAAGATATAGTGACCGAGCCATCCTAAAAACTACAGATGATCATATAAGAGAAAAGATATTTTCCTTCATAACCACAATATTGTTATAACATTCAGGAAATTTACCATTTACTAATGATGGTCTAATGCAGGGTCTTTATTCAGATTTTACCAGTTGTCCCCAAAATACTTCCTTTGTCTTTTTTTCTACTTTTGACCCAGTGTCCACTCCTCACACAATACACAAGAATAAAGTCCTAAATGATGAGTATCTAAATGTAAAAAATGAAACTGTAATTACCAGTAGGTGAGTGCATCCTCAGTTGCTTCAGTCATGTCAGACTCTTTGAGACCCTATGGACTGTAGCCCCCAAAGCTCCTCTGTCCATGGGATTCTTCAGGCAAGAATACTGGAGAGGGTTGCCATGTCCTCATCCAGGGGATCTTCCTGATCCAGAGATCCACCCCGCATCTCCTGCATCTCCTGCATTGCAGGTGGATTCTTTACCGCTGAGCCGCCAGGGAAGTATACAAGTATATGGGTGAATTCCTCCATAACTTGTGTGTGGAAAAAAGATCTCGAACTATGATTCAAAATCCAGATGCTATAAGAGATTAGTACAGAGGCTTCTCTGGCGGTCCAGTGGTTAAGGCTCCATGCTTCCAATACGGGGGACACAGGTTCCATCCCTGGTTGGGGAAATAGGATTCCACATGCCAAAAACTAGGATCCCACAGGCCACAGTGCTGCCAAAAAGTTTTAATTTTTTAATTAAAAAGAAAAAGATTAGTAAATTTGACTACATAAAATTTTCATTAGCTTTTACACGTGAAAAATACCATAAGTGAAACTGAAAGACAACTGACAAACTAGGAGAAAATATTTACAACACACATAATGGATAAAGGAGCATTCTCAGTAATAAATGAGTAACTCTCTAAATTTGACAGGGAAATGTGGAAACCAGATAGAAAAATGGACAAAAAAGTATGAACAGACGATTCATGAAAAAAGATGTTAAAGTAATCTTTAAACATGGAAAATCCCTACTTCATTTACCATAAGAGAGAAAGACAGTGATGGCAAAAGGGAACTAGATTGGTGGCTGGAGCACCTGCAGGAGACAGGCCTTGATTTGTGGGGGATGTAGTTTGTGAGAGTTGGGAAGGATGTTGAGAGAGATGAAGTGCCTTATCTCTTTCAATCCTCAAAACTGCCCTCTGGAACTTCCCTGGTCATCCAGTGATTAAGAATCCCCCTGTCAATGCAAGGGATACAGGTTTGATCCCTGGTCTGGGAACTAAGATCCCACATGCAGTGGGGCAACCAAGCCTTTGTTCTGCAACTACTGAGCCTATGCCCTGGAGCCTGTGTTTCACAACAGGAGAAACCGCTGCAATGAGAAGCCTGCACACTGCAACTAGGGAGCCCGGCTTGCCGCAACTAGAGAAAACCTGTGCGCACCAACGAAGACCTGGCACAGCCAAAAATCAAGAGATGAAATAATGTTTAAAAATTGCCCTCTGGTTTGGGTACTAGCAGAAGATATCGAGAAGAGGTGGCAAGAATACACAAAGAACTACACAAAAAAGATCTTAATGACCCAGATAACCTCGATGGTGTGTTCACTCAAGTAGAGCCAGACATCCTGGAATTCTAAGTCAAGTGGGCCATAGGCAGCATCACTATGAATAAAGCTAGTGGAGGTGATGGAATTCCAGTTGAGCTATTTCAAATCCTAAAAGATGATGCTGTGAAATTGCTGCACTCAATATGCCAGCAAATCTAGGAAACTCAGCAGTGGGCACGGGACTGGAAAAGGTCAGTTTTCATTCCAATCCAAAAAAAAAGGCAATGCCAAAGAATGCTCAAACTACTGCACAATTGCACTCATCTCACATGTTAGCAAAGTAATGCTCAAAATTCTCCAAGCTAGGCTTCAACAGTACATGAACAGAGAACTTCCAGATGGTCAAGCTGGATTTAGAAAAGGCAGAGGAACCAGAAATCAAATTGCCAACATCCACTGGATCATAGAAAAAGCATGAGAATTACAGAAAAACTTTTGCTTTATTGACTATGCCAAAACCTTTGACTGTGTGGATCACCACCAACTGTAGAAAATTCTTCAAGAAATGGGAATACCAGACCACCTTACCTGCCTCCTGAGAAACCTGTATGCAGGTCAAAAAGCAACAGTTAGAACCCGACGTGGAACAACAGACTGGTTCCAAATAGGGAAAGGAGTACATCAAGGCTGTATATTGTCACCCTGCTTATTTAACTTATATGCAGAGTACATCGTGCAAAATGCTGGGCTGGATGAAGCATAAGCTGGAGTCAAGATTGCCAGGAGAAATATCAGCAACCTCAGATATGCAGATGACACCACCTGTATGGCAGAAAGTGAAGAGGAACTAAAGAGCCTCTTGATGAAAGTGAAAAATGAGAGTGGAAAAGCTGACTTAAAACTCAACATTCAGAAAACTAAGATCACGGCACCCAGTCCCAGCACTTCGTGGCAAATAGATGAGGAAAAAATGGAAACAGTGACAGACTTTATTTTCTTGGGCTCCAAAATCACTGCAGATGGTGACTGCAGCCATGAAATTAAAAGACACTTGCTTCTTGGAAAAAATAGCTATGTCAAACCTAGACAGCATATTAAAAATTAGAGACATTACTTTGCCAACAAAGGTCCATTTAGTCAAAGCTATGGTTTTTCCAGTAGTCATGTATGGATGTGAGAGTTGCATTATAAAGAAGGCTGAGCACTGAAGAATTGATGCTCTTGAACAGTGGTGTTGGAGAAGACTCTTGACAGTCCCTTGGACTGCAAGAAGATCCAACCAGTCAATCCTAAAGGAAATAAGTCCTGAATATTCATTGGAAGGACTGATGCTGAAGCTGAAGCTCCAATACTTTGGCCACCTGATGCAAAGAGCTGACTCATCGGAAAAGACCCTGATGCTGGGAAAGATTGAAGTCAGGAGGAGAAACGGATGACAGAGATTAAGATGATTGGATGGCATCACCGACTCAACGGACATGAGTTTGAGCAAAAACTGGGAGATGGTGAAGGACAGGGAAGCTGGTGTGCTACAGTCCATGGGGTCGCAAAGAGTCGGACAAGACTGAGTGACTTAACAACAACAATCCCCACTTTACAAATAAGGGAGTTGAGACCCAGTGAAGTCATATCCCTAGGGCCTGTAGCAAGTAAGTGGGCTAGTTGGATTCTACCCTGGGCTTCTCTGCCTCCAAATTCTAAGCATTTAATTCCTTAACTATGTGGATTCCTGTAAACCCAGCTTTGGGAGCTAGTGAACCACTGTGGATCTCAGCTTGCATGGAGAAAAGGTTCAAATGGCCACAGGTCATCAAAAACAAAAAGATTCTCCTTGAGGGATAAGAATATATATCCCACATGCCACAATTAAAGATCCTGTGTGATGCAAGAAAAGACTGAGCACAGTCAAATAAAATAAATTAAAAAAAATTTTTAAAGACAAAAAAGCAAGTTAATATGTACTAAAGTTATTATAAACCAGACACTGTTCTAAGAACTCAAGATTCATTAGATCATTTAATCCTCATACTGTGTACCCAGGGGACAGGTATCTATATCATCACTCCCATTTTACAGATGAGAAAACAGAGCCAGAGTAAAGAAGAGTAACTTGCCAGAAAATTGCACCACTTGGAAAATCTGAAGCTAGGATTTAAACTCAGACAGCAAGACTCTGGGTCCCACATGTTCATTCCTTATCTAAAAAATGGCAAATGCAGTATCCACTGAAATGCTGCCCCTGGGGTGTGCAAGGCACAAACAGGATCTATCAGTGACTACAGCCACAGTGAACTGCTGAGGAGGACAGAGAAGCAACACAGGGGCTCAGAAGGTCTGTCACTCCTCAGCTGGTAACCACAACAGGCTGAATAACATCCTCCCAAAGATGTCCACGTCCTGATCCCCATGACTGACAAATACGTTACAACACACAGCAAAAAGAACTTTGCATGTGTGGTTTTTTAAAATATAAGATTACTTATTTATTTCCTTTATTTTTGGCTGTGCTGGGTCTCCGTTGCCTTGCGGGCTTTTCTCTAGTTTCAGCGAGTGGGAGCTAGCTACTCTCCAGCTGCAGTTCGAAGGCTTCTCATTGCAATGGCTTCTCTTGTTGCTGAGCACAAGTTCTAGGGTGGGTGGGCTTCAGTAGCTGCAGCATGTGGTCTCAACAGTTGTGGCTCATGGGCCTCGTTGCTCCAGGGCAGGTGGGATCTTCCTGGATCAGGGCTCAAATCCCTGTCTCCTGCACTGGCAGGCAGATTCTTTACCACTGAGCCACCAGGAAAACCCTGCAGATGTGGTTTTTATGTATATATGTATGTGGTTTCTCCAGGTCTTAGTTGCAGCACTCAGGATGTTCGAACTTCATCACGGCATGCGGGATCTTTTTTTTTTCTTTTAGTTGCAGCATGGTGGGATCTAGTTCCCTGACCAGAGATTGAACCCGAGCCCCCTGCACTGGGAGCTCAGAGTCATAGCCACTGGACCACCAGGGGATTCACTACAGATGTGATTCAGGATCTTGACATGGGGAGATTGTCCTGGATTACACAGATGGTGGGACCAAGGTAATCGCAAGCATTTTTAGAAGAGGGAGGCAGGAGTTAGAGTGAGGAAAGATGTGTGATTGGAAGATGCTACGCTGCAGGCATTGAGGATGGAGGAGGGGGCCACAAGCCAAGGAGTGCAGCTGGCCTTTAGAAGCTGGAAAAGGCAAAGAAACAGACTCTCTCTTGAAGCCTCCAGAAAGAAAGAACGCGGACCTGCGGACACCTTGACTTTTCGATTTCTGACCTCCAGCACTGTAAAAATGTGTGTTGTTCAATGCCATTAAGTTCGTTACGGCAGCAATGGGGAATGCACAAAAGTGGACTTGGACAAAGCCTTTTGAGTTTCTGGGCATCCAGAGCCTCATCCTCATAATGAGAAGAATGAAATCTGTCTCCCTTGCCCGTGGGATACTTAAACAAGACAATAAACGTGAAAAGGCTTGGCAAGTGTCCTATAAATGAGGACTGAATTTTCCAACCCATTTCAGCATACCCTTGACCTCTCTTCCTGACTTTTAGCTTTTTTGAGAGCCCCTCCTCCTCCTTCTTCCTTCCACCCCCCTCCTTGCTGGGGAGATCTCCACGGTCTTCCCCTGCAGACTCAGCTTTGAGAACAGCAGGTGACAGTCCCAGTGTCAGAGGGCTGGCCAGAGCCCAGGCTGGGAGGCCATGGGACAGAACCAGATTGTGTCATCAGAGAGGACAATGGCTGGTGGTGGCTACTTCCTCCTCTGCAACTAGGCTGCTCTACCTAAGTAGGGTCTCCCAGAAAGCCTGTTAAGTGTTAAGGGCACTGGGCAAGCCAAGAACACTAAGCCTGCAAAGGAGACCCAAGCGTACTTCTTCCTACACATTCAAGCATGATTATAAAGCTTGAGTGCGCGCATGCTCAGTTGCCTCGTCGTATCCAACTCTTTGCGATCCTACATAAGGTAGCCCGCCAGGCTCCTCTGTCCATGGGACTTTCCAGGCAAGAATACTGGAGTGGCTGCCATCTCCTTCTCCGGGGGCTCTTCCTGACTCAGGGATTGAATCTGGCCTCCTGTGTTGCAGGCAGATTCTTTACCCACTGACCCACCTGGGAAGACCAAACTCAGTCGTGTGCGATTCTTTGTGACCCCATCGACCGCAGCACTCCACGCTTCCCTGTCCTTCACTATCTCCCAGAGTTTGCTCAAACTCATGTCCATTCAGTCAGCGATGCCATCTAACCATCTCATCCTCTGTCGCCCCCTTCTCCTCCTGCTCTCAGTCTTGCCCAGCATCAGGGGCTTTTTCAATGAGTCATTTCTTCTCATCAGGTGGCCAAAGTATTGGAGCTTCAGCTTCAGCATCAATCCTTCCATTGAATATTCAGGGTTGATTTTCTTTAGGATTGACTGGTTTGATCTCCTTGCTTCTGACAAAGTGTGGCCCACTGGAGAAGGGAATGACAAATCACTTCAGTATTCTTGCCTCGAGAACCCCATGAACAGTATGAAAAGGCAAAAAATGGAATATTGCTCAGCCTTAAAAAGGAAGGAGATTCTGATGCATGCTACAAGGAGCAAGAATCCTGAGGAAATCATGCTAAGTGAAATAAGCCAGTCACAGAAAGACATACTATATAATATCATCTATATGACGTATCTAAAGTAGTCAGATTCATAGAGACAGAAAGTAAAATGGTGATAGCTGGGGGCTGGGAGTAGGGAGGGGTGGGGAATTGTTTAATGGGTATAAAGTTTCAGTTTGCCAAGATAAAAACATTCTGAGGATCTGTTGAACACCATTTGGATATGTTTAACACGACTAAACTGTACACTTACAAGTGGGTAAGATGATAAATTTTCTGTTATGCTTTTTTACCACAATAAAAGTAAATTAAAATGAATTACCTGGAAATCCTTCGGCATTAGAACAATAGCTGGACAATGGACACCAGGGGGCGCTATGCTCCCGTTTCATTTCACGGCCCTCTCGGCCCTTTCCACTCAGTGGAGCCAGCTGACGGTTTCTAGCGGAAGGGGGCGGGGCGGGGGGAATGCCCTAGGATCCTGGAGAAAGTTAAGAGCATCTCTCTCCTCCCCGCCTTTGCCAGATACACCAGCCCAGCAGAAGCCCCAGGGCTGCATGGCACCCCCATCACATGCCGGCCCACAGCCGACTCAACCCCGCGGTTTCTCTGGGTCTCTTCCCTCTTTGCTGGAGAGACCGCCGGTACTGAATAGAGTGCGTCCACCTTGCCTAGCTGCCCGCCAGTCTTCAGATTGCCCAGGGGCTGGAGAAGACCAAGAGGTGTAAGAACTCACATGCCCCCAGGTTACCCAAAGATGAGGGAACACAGAAATTGACATGGGTCAGAGACCTCCTATTCCTGGTGCAGAGACTTCCCAGTCAACCAGCCCTGGGGTTTGCCCACTCACCTGCTCACTGTGTATGTCATAACCTCCTGGGGGTCTGAGTCTCCTTATCTGTAAAATCTATGTTAATACCCAGGAGGCTGGGAAGAAGTTAATAAAAATCCCTGAGGCTTAGAAAAGCGCTCAACCAATGGGCTAATTACCATTCCTTGTCCTGTATCTGATGCTGGCCTGATCTCCCATCGCCTCCCTCTCGACTTTGCACTTATTACTTAAGGATCCTTTCCTGAAGAAACTCGCATCATGATCCTCTGGACCAGACAGGGTCAGTGATTTAACCAGGCAGGACTCACTGTGTTGCAATGAATGGAAACCCATTGAGACTACCTCAAGGAAATGAAAGTGCCTCATGGAATCCAAGAAAAAATCAAATCAAATCAAACAGCAAAGTGCTGAGAAGAGCAGACCCAGGATCTGGGCTCTTTGGGGACCCTGAACCATCTTCTCCCCAAAGTCTGCTTTATTCATCTCCTCCACACAGGACATGTCCCCCCATGCCCTGCCACCAGCCCACGGGCCCTGCTGCTATTCCTAGAGCATGCCAGGCACACTCCCACCTCAGGGCCTTTGCACCCTTGTTGCCCTCTGCCTAGGACATCCTAGCTCTCTCCTATGGGTCGCTACCTCCCGGCTTCTAGTCTTGGCTCAGTCTTCCACCACCAGCATGCTTCAGCCCCTCTCCTGCTTTCTTGCTTTTTTTCTTTAACCTAAGTTCACAAAAAATAAAGAGAGGGGTAATTATAATCCTTCATTTATAGCCCACTCTCATCAGCATTTAATTATTTTTTAAATTTTAATTATTTATTTGGCTGCATCAGGTCTTACTTAGCATGTGGGATCTAGTTCCCTGACCATGGACTGAACCCCAGGTCCCCCGAATTGGGAGCACAGAGTCTTTTAACTGCTGGGCCACCAGGGAAGTCCCAGTGTTTAATTACTAAATTTAATTATGTAAAACCCCGCCCGAATCCAAACAAAAGCTACAGTCTTGACAATAATCTACATCTAACCAGATGGTTCTCCCTCCCACCATAATCCCCTCACCATAGTCTTCATCCTGAATCCTTTAGTTATTCTTCCCTTGTTTCCTTCTTATAGTTTATTATTGCATATGTGTGTATATATTTTTAGTTGCTTTCAACTCAATAGAAAGGATTTTGTGTTTATGTAACAGGGCGTTTTTCGTGGGATATTCGACCTCAGATATTCATCCACATTGCGATGTATTATGGCTGTAGTTCCTATGTTTTGACTGCCAAGTAGTACTTCGCAGTGGGAATTTATTCATCTGCTCTCCCATAGATGGGCACGTGGGTGTGTCCCAGTTTTGGCCACTGTGGACAGCACCCCTGTGAATATCCTTCCATGTAATTCCTGGTGTAGATGGGCAAGCATTTCTCCATGGTTTATACTTTGGTGTAGAATTGCTGGGTCATAGGATACGGACATGCTCAGCTTTGGGAGAGAAAGCCAGAGTAAATTCCACATTGTGAATTGGTTGCACCGATTCACATCCCCACCAGACGTGTTAAGAAGGCTTTCTTTTTCTCTACAGTGCTTACACTTTCTGATATACCATGTATTTTACTTATGTCTTTGTTTACCACCTATCTCTGCCCTCCACCCCGCTAGAAGGTCAGCACCAGGAGGGCAGAGATTTTTTAATTCTTTGGTTCACTATTACATTCCCAGTGCCTGGATCAGTGTGTAGCACATAGTAGATGCTCAATAAACATCTTCTGGTTGGATGAACAAGTCGATGGCCCCAAACAAGAGCTGAGAGCTCCTATGATGTATTATCAGTCCAATTACGTGGGGATGGGCTGATTTCACCCTCTCTCTCTCACTCCAATCCAGGAAAGGACCACTGGCCAAGAAGTACTGATGCCGGGACCCCCAGACCAATTAAGTCAGAGTTCCTGAGGGTGGGGCTTGGGACATAGATAGTTTTTAAGCACCTCACGCCCACCCCTGGAGATTCTCCCTTGCAAATAGAGTGAGACCCAGAGCTCAAAGGGAAGCTGTTCATCTCACCCAGAGATGCTCAGGCCCAGTGCAAGTCCCACTGGACCCGAATTTCAGGGTGAGACTCAGGAATCTGCAACCTCATGATCTGGACACATAGCCATCAGAGTAGGTCCCACCCAGGCCTCGGTGCCTGTGGATGCTCCTCGCCCACCAGGGCCAGCTGTGATGTTCTGGTTCCAGCATTTTTCTAACTCTACCTCCAGTTCTCAGCAGGTAGTGAATGGCCTTTTATCACTTGCCACCCTACTCACGTCCTGCAGCCCCGAGGTAGTCTCCTGTTTTCAGTAGAATGCTCTGAGTTCCAGGGGCCCTGTTTCAGTCCCCAAGACATCTAAACAGTCTCTCTTGCTCTGTTTCT
The DNA here is from genome assembly GCF_019320065.1 of Cervus canadensis. Classification (NCBI taxonomy): domain Eukaryota; kingdom Metazoa; phylum Chordata; class Mammalia; order Artiodactyla; family Cervidae; genus Cervus; species Cervus canadensis. The sequence continues at coordinate 118,903,490 of NC_057386.1, read as the reverse complement.
TGTTTCCCACTTAAACTTTTCCCCTTACTGCTGAGGGAAAGGTCACAGCTGGTCCACGGGCCAGGATGTAGGGAGCCGGACAGAAGAATTCAGAAGGGCCTTAACTCACTTGGCTCCTCGGGGTGGAGGGGAGGGCTGACATCTGCCTCCCAGGGCTCGTGCCCCAATTGTACATGACGTTGGTATGGTTGTCAGGGTCACCCATCTTGTTCCATGTCCAACAGAACAATTCCCACACCTTCACTTCCCACTCCAGGGAATTTAGCCCAGCACTGGGCACCCAGTAGTTGCTCAGTAAAGTCTGGTTACTTTCAGACTCTTTCATACACAATTTGAATTGCATTAAATTCCCTTCAGGGACTTCCCTGGTGCTCCTGTGGTTAAGAATCCACTTGTCAATCAATACAGGGGTGCTAAGTCACTTCAGTTGTGTCCAACTCTTTGTGACCCTATGGACTGTAGTCTGCCAGGCTCATCCGTCCATGGGATTCTCCAGGCAAGAATACTGGAATGGGTTACCATGCCCTCCTTCACTGGGTCTTCCCAACCCAGGGATCGAACCGTGTCTCTTACGTCTCCTGCATCAGCAGGCGGGTTCTTCACCACTAGAGCAATGGGTTCAATCCCTGATCCGGGAATATCCCACATGCCGCCGGGCAACTAAGCCTGTGTGCCGCAACTACTGAGCCCGCACTCCGGAGCCAGCAACTACCGAAGCCCAAGCACCCTAGAGCTCCCATGAGAGAAGCCACGGCCACGAGAAGCCCAAGCAGCACAATGAACAGTAGCCCCCACTCACCACAACTAGAGAAAGCCCACACACAGCAATGAAGACCCAGCACAGCAAGGAAGACCCGAAAAGAAGTAAATAAATTTTTAAAAAGTTTGTTTTAAAAAAACCTCCCTTCAATAACTTCCATGGCTCTCAGGATAAAAACCTCAAACCCATGCTAGGCCCTGCGTGGGGACCTTGCCCACCTCGACTTGCCCCAGGCTCACCCCTGATCCATTCTCAGTGGTCACTCCAGCTTCCTCTCTCTGCTGCTTTAATACACCAAACTCTTTCCCACCTCTGGGCCTTTGCACATCCCCGCTCCTCCGCCCACTGGCTTATCCACACTACCACTGTGGATCCTTTGGCGAGTAGGTGAAATGTCACCTCCTCTGAGAAGCCCTCCCTGAATCCCTAGACCTCTTTGGACCCCTGTTAGAGGCCCTCATAATATCCTGAACTTCTTCATAGCTCTTGCAAAGTTTTGCAATCATACTTAAAATGATTCTTTGATTCATGGCTCACACGGCCACTAGACCCTGAGAAATAGAAGAGCCAGAACCATGTTGTTTGGGTTACCTCCTGTGTCTCCCTGCATAGCCTAGTGCCTGGCTTAAGCGCTGGGCTCAGTATATTTTGGACACATAAATGAGTGGCTAGATGGATGGAGGGATGGTAGGTAGAGAAAGGGAGGGTACTTATCCAGCTGAACACATAAATGAGTAGATGAATGAATGAATGGATAGATGGATGGATGGATATGAGAACAAAACATAAGTCATTTCTTTCTGCCATCTTTCCATGCTGCTATAATAGTGCACATGAATGTCCTTAAGAACATTGATAATGCTGAGAAGAAAGACAAACTCCAGGTTCATTTAGGCCATGCTCCGAAGTCATCATCTGGCTTCTAATTGTTGCTTGTTTGTAGTGGAAGACTTTCCTTGAAAGGTTTATATGATTTCTATTGTGACAATGAAGCATGGCTACACAGGTGAATTGGAAATCATTGATGATCATAGAGCAAGAACATCATTGCGAAACTCACGCAGGTTAAGTAAGTGTGATTAGCCTTGAATTTGACGTATCACTCAAAGATCTAGAGAAGTGACAGAATCATCTTCTTTCATCTCATTGCACCGATGACCTAAGCTAGTATCATGGCTGCAAGGAAGTGAAACAGAAACACACAGAAGAGAAAATCCTGGGATTCTTCTATGAGGGGTGTCATTCCTACACACAATACATTTTAAAAAGAGTTCATGATGGACTGCGTTTGTTCTATTGGCTCCTCCACTGGTGTCTGAGCCATCTCCCCAGTGGATTGTGAGCTCCATGAAGGTCAAATTCTTTTCCCCTCTTTGTAATTTCTTTCTCCCAGGATGGTGGGGGAGCCAGGCTCTGTACTCCGGCTGCTCCACAGCCCAGTTGAGAGGGCCCACCGTGAGGGCCATGCTGCCTTCAGCTGGATGCTGAACAAACACCACGGCAGCACTGGTGGTGTAGGAGGTGCAAAAGCATTTTGGATTCAAATCCCAGCTCTGCCACTCACTCCCTGGGGGAACTTGGACAAGCCGCTTTGAGCTCCAGGAGATTTTTTTTTTTTTTCCATCTGTAAAATGAAGACAATATTACCTACCTTGTAGGACAATTGTGAAGGGGAGTGGGCATTACATAAGCGCCTTGGCACATAATAGACACTCAATAAATGACAATGCTTATGTAATAAACACCAGCCATACCACACAAGGGTGAATAAGACACAGTCCCTTATCTCAAGGATGTCTCACTCAAGCAGGGACAGATTCCACTGAAGTGGCTTGTTGCAATAAAGGGTGTCCTTTCAAGGTATATGCGATGTAATGCAGAAGATGGGATGAGTTCAGGGAAGGCTTCTCGGAGGAGATGACCTTCAGTCAGACATTAAATAGCATCGTACAGTCTGGAGTCTTGAGTTCTTCTTTCCAACTTGCTGCTAAATTTCCGGGTGACCTTGAGCCAGCTTCTTCTCCACTCTGAGATCCCCAGGCCCCCTCTGTAATATAAGGTTGTTCAGCATCAGCTCCAAATCTTATGGGTCACAGCCTCCCTTGAGAAGAATCTGCAGAAAGCCAGAGCCCTTCTAGAAAAAAAAAAAAAAAAAAGCACAGACATGTAAGTCTGTAATGGGAGGACAGGAGAGCCATCAGCGGACCCTAGGCTACAACTCCAGGGCTCAGCCATCCCGTTGGCACAGTAGCACCTCAGAGCTGGCCCTGCCCTCAAACACAGCCTCTGTCTTTAGCCTGTGGAGGCACAAGCAAACAATCATGATCCGATCTGGAAAAGCCCCCCAAGCACTGGACAGCAGGAGACAGCAGGGCCCTGGGGAGCTGGCGGGGGTGGGGGGGTGGGGAGGTCACTCCGGCTGGCTGGGGAACCAGAGTTCCGTTCTGGGAAAGCTCCCCTGAGCCGTCTGCCCTTGACCTTGCCTAGTTTATCACCATCTGCCCTGGAGAGGAAGAGGAGCGTGGGCTGCTCTGGGCAGGCTTCCAAACAGGCCGCTGACCCCCGTCTGCCACCCAGGCTGGAGTTCCCGGACGCATCCTTCATCTTCCCTATTCTAAATACCCGCAGGCCCCGCGTGGTCCATCCCCGCCCCCCCGCTCCCCCCCCCGCCCCCCACCCCCCAGATGTTGTGTTCTCAGTTGCATCCAGCTTGCTGGACAAGGGAGAGCTGGCCCTCCCATTAACACTTGAGCTGCTGAGGCCACCTGCCTCCCTGTCCATCCAGCCTGCCCTTGCCTAGCGTTTATTGAGCACCTGTTGTTGGCAGGCATCCCTGAATGAGACGACAGAGGACCTACCCTTACCTTCCTTCGAGGTCTCTGCCTCCTGGCCTAGGTCCCCCCACTCTCCTGAAGGCAAGATGTTCTTGCTACCCCCACTTACCTGGAGCGGGTTAGTTGTCTTGGGGGAAGCTGGCTCTGGGCTGGCTAATTGGGTACTGGGAGGAGAATCAGCTCTGAGTGGTGTCTGAGCATTGCTCTAAGCGGCTGTGTGATCCTGGGCTTATTGCTTACCCTCTCTGCGCCTCAGTGGGCCCATATGTACACTTCAGATTTCATGATTCCCTCTGCCAGCCCCTCCTCCCTCCCCTCCCCCAGAAGAGTGGAAGGAGAAAAGAAGCCTACCCTAGAACGCTTTAAGATCTTTCTTTAAACAACCTCTGGATCCTAATACATTCCTTAGAGCATTTATTGAGCATCTATTGTGTACCAGGCCCTGGACTGGGCAACTGGAACGTAAAAATGATTCAGATTCAAGCAGGTGACCAAATGGACACCCCACTCCATGGCCTGAATCCTGCTGGGGTCAGGGAGCCTCCGGGGGTCCCAGGTGGGCCTAGCCCAGGATACGGGGCGCCCGAGGACTCGCGTGTCAGCGCCGGCGGTGCTTAGGGCCGCGATCTGTCTCCTCCCCTTCCTCCTTCTCCGCCCCCTCCCCCTTCCCTCCCCTGAGCGCAGCGACGGCCGCCTCCCACCCGCGGGATCCCGGCGTCCGGCCGCCGGCTCACGCGTCCGTCGGTCGGTTGGGTAGTCTGTCCGCGCGCGGAGAGCCCAGCGCCCCGCCGCGCGGCCAGGGAGGGAAAGGGCGCGGAGGCGGGACCGCGGCTCCCTCCCACTCCGGGGGGAGCCCAGGAGGCGGCGGTGCTGAAGCGTGAGCCGGAGAAGGAGGCAGAACCGGGGAGAGGCGGTGAGAGCGCGGGGTGCCCAGGGACCCCACCCCCGGCTCCTTCGGGAGGCCCGCGCGCGCTTTGGGGAGGTCTGGCCTGGGGGCGGAGGGTTGTTACCCGCAGGGCGGGAGGCAAAGGCGATCCTGCTCCCGGCTTCGCCTGCTCGGTGACGCGACCCCTGAGGGGCCCTGGGCCGCGCCTGCAGCGCCGCGCATCCTGGCACCTCCCGGCGCATCCCGCATCCCTTGGCCGGGAGCGGGGAGGGGGAGCGCTCAGGTTGCTGAGGAGGGGGCGCCGCAGGCGAGGGGTCTTGGAAAATCGCGCCGCCAGCCCCAGCCCTCCCTTGAGGCCTGCCCCAAGGGAGCGCGACCGGGCGACCCCCTTTAGCCCCCCTCGCTGCCCGCCCCCCCATCGGTTCCCCATTGTTCTCAGCCCGTCGCTCTCCCGGGGAAGGGGGGAGGGGGTGCCGCGCTCTGGTCTTAAAGGGCCCTCTCCCTCCCCTTCTTGTCTCCTGGCAGGTGGCGAGCGCGAGTGGGGTGGGGCGTGCCCACGGGCCCCCGCCCCCCTCGTCCCCCAGCCCAGCTCGGGAGCCGCAGCCCGGATCGGGGCCGGGAGTAACCGCCGCACCCCTCCCCCGTGCGTTCTTCGAGCCACCGGGGCCTTCCAGGACGCCGTGGACCTGGGTGGGGGGGTGGACAACGGGGACAGGGACGCCCCCTTCAGCGGGAGCCGTCGGGGGTCGGGGGGGGCGGACCTGAGACAAGGCCAGCAGCCCCCCTGGAGCCAGGCGCAGGGTCTGCGAGCGCAGAGGGCCGGCAGGGCGCTGCGGAGAAGGCAGGCTGGGGCCCGGCCTCCTCCGGGGGTGACAGGCCCTGCCGCGGCCAGTAGGAACGGGGGGGACCAGCAGGAAAGAGCCCGGACCTAGAGTAGAGGCGGCTGCCTCACCCCCTCGTCTGAGCCTGGAGGGAGCCCGGGATTGAGAGCACCGTTTCCCCCTCCTAAGAAAGACACTTGCCAGAACACACCTAACCGGAGACAGCTCTGAGGGGAAGGGATCTTGGAGCCTGGAACATTCCCCCCCACCCCCAGCCCGGAACACTCCTGTAACTGAGGCCTGCGGGCCTGAGAGGGGCCGGGAGGACGTAAAGGAGGCCGGACAGTCCTTGCTGCCCTCCCTGGAGTGAGAGGAAGCTCCCCTCCACCCCTGCCGCCAGCTCCCAGGCCCAGGAGGAGCTGGGTAGGGAAGAAGGGGGTCCTGGCCCCTCCGGCGGCAGCGGCCATGTCACGGCCAGGCCAGGGAGTGATGATGCCGGTGAACGGGCTGGGCTTCCCACCGCAGAACGTGGCCCGGGTGGTGGTGTGGGAGTGGCTGAATGAACACAGCCGCTGGCGGCCCTACACGGCCACCGTGTGCCACCACATTGAGAACGTGCTCAAGGAGGATGCCCGGGGCTCCGTGGTCCTGGGACAAGTGGACGCCCAGCTGGTGCCCTACATCATTGACCTTCAGTCCATGCACCAGTTTCGCCAGGACACAGGTGAGTGGACTCGCGGCCCTCCCCTCCCCACCACTGCCACCATCACCATCGTGGCAGGATGCTGAAATGCCCCCAGCCTCCCTGAAGAGGGAACCCAGAACTGCAGAAGGCCCACCTGCTGCTCCAACCCCCTCCCCCTAAACGGGTCAGTCTAGCCTAGTCCAGTTGAAGACCTGGCTTCCCATCCAGCCTCTTATGTAGGGCTGCGGATGAGTTACATCGCTTCTGTGAGCCTCAGGTTCCCCCTCTGCAAAATGGATGGGCCAGTGTCTCTCACAGCTGTGTGAGGGTTAAATAAAACTGTGCTCACTGAGCACAGAGCCTAGAAGATCATTAGCGTTCAATCATCAGAGTGAAAGGGCTTTTCGTGCACTTCCTCAACTGATAGTTTTTCAACCACTACGGTCAGTCTTACCATGTTCGTGGTAGTCCTGGTAGTAGTAGCTGTCCCATTTTACAGATGAAGAAACTGAGTCTCACAGAAGCTGAGTGATTTAAACTCAGAGCTGAGATCTAAGCCCAGACAATGGGTTTCCAGAGCTGAAACTCTTAACCAGAATCTCATATTGGCTCTGAGAGCTGGTGTTGTTGGGAAGATGTAGTTAGTGGTGGTTGCAACAATGGGGGCAGTTGAGGGGGGTTGGTGGTGGCAGTTGAGGGGGGTTGGTGGTGTTAATGGTGGAAGGGTGGTAATGATGGAGGAAATAGTGTTGGTGGTGATGTCACTGGTTGTAGTGATTGTGAAACTGGTGGTGGTGGTGATGGTTGTGTTGGTGGTGGTCTTGGAGTGGTGTGATGGGGTGGTCATGGTCGAGAGAATGAGGCTGATGGCAGTCTTGGTGTTGTGTGATAGGTGATGATGGTGATAAAAATGAGGATGTGATTAAAAACAGCATTTGTTTGCCATCACTGTGGAGACCTGCCTGAGTCATTGTTGCCTGGTGGTCTGTATGAAAAGCTTGGTGGGCAGTGATGGATGGCAAGGTCCTGCCTCTTAGAAGCTGCCAAGAATCCTTGACATGATCACCCTCAGGAATCCAGTGATGGAGGTTTGAGGGAGCTACAATGACTTCCTAGATGATAGAACTGCATGTAACAGCCTTAGGGATAATAGAACACATTCCATCTCTCTAGAGCTTATACTGTCCAATATGGTAGCCACTAAGCCCTTGTGGCTATTGAAATTTATGTTAATTAAAATCAAATCAAATTTAAAATTTAGTTCTTTGCTCCCACTAGCCACATCCACATGCTCAGTGGCCACAGGTGTCTCGTGGCGACTATACTAGACAGCATAGGTCCAGAACACTGCCACCATCGAAGAGAGTTGAAGTGGCTAGCTCCACTCTAGAACATCGCTTGGTGCCTACTGGGTGGTCCCCACATGTGGAAGCAGGTGAATTCTTGACAAATGGTTTGTTGTGACTTTTCCATACATCTGTGTCCCCAAACTCTGGGAATTGGCAGCGGTCACTGGTGGTACGATTTGTTCATTCATGCCATCATCAACTTACCTACCTCCTGTGTGTCAGACCCCCGTGCTGAGCGCTAGAATACTGTAAGGGGCAAGACCGCCAGGGTCAGGGAAATCCAATGGTTAAGACTCAGAGCTTTCACTGCCATGTTCTGGATTCAATTCTTGCAAGCTGTGTGGCACAACCAGAAAGAAATACAGCCGGGGTCCAGAGTAGAGGTCTATTTGTGGAGGGCCTATGCAGGAGACCCCTGTCTAGTTGGCAAGCACAGGAACACATTAACCACACAGATAATCAGTTGCAGGTCTCAGAACATGGAATAAACTTGGTCGAGTAGTGGTCACAGAAGGCTCATCTGAGGAAGTCAGGTTTGACTAGAAATCTAAAGAATGTTTGAGGGAAACAGCTTCCCAACAGAGGGAACAGCTAGTGCAAAGGCCCTGTGGCAGGAAGGAGCAGAGTACATTCAGACCCATTGCATTTGGAGTGCGGTGGATGAAGGGAGGTGGTATAAGATAAGGTTGGACTGGGGGAGAATGAATACATGTGTATGTATGGCTAAGTCCCTTTGCTGAAACCATCACAGAGTTGTTAATTGGCTATATCCCAATACAAAATAAAAACCTTTAAAAAAAAAAAAAAAGATGAAGGTCGAGCAGGGGCTGGACATATAGCCCTGGAAAGCCATGAAAGGGGCTCTGGATTTTATCCTGAGGGTAGAAGAAGTCACCGTCGAGCTCTTGTGCCAATCCTTCCAGAGAGGCAGAGTCCCTGATGAAGAACTGCTGGGCATCCCCTGCCCCATTCACTCTGGCTTATTCTGGAACCATCTCTGGTGGAGGGCAGGGATCTGACAAAGCATTCTACAGGTTCAGAGCTAGTGCTGGGCATGGGGAGACTTTTCCAGGGCCTGACAGGTAGTCCTCAGAAGCAGGAATTGCCCCATTTGAGGCCGCCAAGTTGGCCAGCTTGTCTATGATCCCCACACCTCTGTTCTGGGCTCCTTTTCCCTTCCCACCCCCTCACTTGGGCTCCCAACCCCCCAAACTCCCTCCATTCCCCCTTTCAGGGGCCCCTTATTCTTAATGGCATTCCTTTTATGGGTCAGCCTTGCTGGATCCCCCAGAAGTTCAGTGTCAGTCATGTTCCCACTGCCCCCTCCAGGAGCTGCTCACTCCACACCTGCCCCCTATTTGCCGGAAAAGAGAAAAAGAAAAAACCCACTCAGCCCTCCACAGGCTCCTGGGAGCCTGCCAAGACCCCCCAGCGAGGGAGGAAAGCCTGGAAACCTCTGGGGCCAGCAGGAGACCTAGGATGCCTGGATAACTGCTAGAGGGAGGGGCAAGATGTCTCCCACCAGGAGTGTTATAATGTGCTCGCCCACTTCTCCCAGGATCAATACAAAATCAAGGGAGGACATCTGGTCCTCACCCTTCATGATTCAGGGAAGAGCCTGGAGCAGCCATTGTCACCTCCCCAGACCTCAGTTTCCACATCCATGAGATGCCCAAGAGTATCGTTTTGCCAGCATGGTTGTTGAGTTGGTGGAGAGAATCACACACCTTATTTTATCCCACAGACCTTAACTAACTGATTACCCACCATGTATCCAGCATGTATTGAACACTACAGATACCTGAGAGATGAGGAGGAGATCCTAAATCTTGAAGATTGTGGCACACACACACAGAAAACAATATAAAGTTGTGTTATAAACCCAAAGCTCGCATGTATGTATTGAAATGAATACAGCCTCTCTTTAGATTTTTCTCTTTTTAATTTCTATTTTTATTTATTTACTTGGCTGCTCTGGGTCTTCATTGCAGCACATGGCATCTTTGATCTTCATTGTTGAGTCATGCGGGGTCTTTTCTTTATGGCATGTGGGATCTAGTTCCCTGATCAGGAATCGAGCCCAGGCCCTCTGCATTGGGAACGCAGAGACTTAGCCGCTAAACCACCAGGGAAGTCCCCTAGATTTTCTAATTGTAAGATTCTTGACAAATTCATTGCAGCAGAACTCTAAGTTTTTGTGGGAGGTAGCAACATGCCCCAGTGACCCTGACATTGGCACCACAGACTCTCTGATAAGGCCAGATAGAAATAGGTTAGCCTCTGTGGATCGTAACTTCCGCTGTAGCCTGACTCTGCCGCTCTAGTTTGAAAGCAGCCAGACAGTATGCAAATGAATGAATGGGTCTGTGCCTTAGTAAAACTAGTTGCAGCCACTGAAATTTGAATTTCATATCATTTTCACGGGTCATGACATATTCTTCTCCTTTCTCTCCCTCCTCTGGCCCCCATCCACCAACCATTTGAAAATTTAAGAACCGCTCAGCTCACAAGCTGTGAGAAAGCAGGCAGCCGGTGGACTGGACCAGTGGGCCGCAGTTCACCTACTCCTAATATATTCTTAGCCTGCCCATGGAGTAGGACATTGCAGATGCCATGGCATGCTCAGTGTGGCCTGTATGAAATACTCACTTCCTGGCGTGTGCCGAGGTGTACGTGTGTGTGCACACACACAGCGCTGCCCCGCCTGTACATCATTGACACCCAAGTGCCCTGTCTCTAAGCCTGTCGTGCTGCCAGTGGAAAGAAAGCCCAGGTGTCAGGCTTGGACCACAGGGGAAGGGCCAGCCCTGGTCCCATGGGGGCTGCTGTTTGTTCAGCCGGTGCCCCGTCACCTCTCCCCTGCTGGGCTGTTTTCATCACTCGCCACGGGGGGTGAGTTTCCCTTTGAAGCCCCGCAGATCTGGAACCCACGTGGCAGGGATGCCTGGACCCTGGCTTTCCTTCCACAGGCACGTCTGCTGCGCTGTGGGTGATAATGGGCCAGCGTGGCACTGGTCCCCCATAGCTTTCCCAGTCTTCCTTTGTCTTGAGCCAACCAAACCAGAATTTCACAAATGGGAAAACCAAGGCGGAGGGGTTGGCCCAGGTGGGCAGAGCAGCTGGTGGCGGAGCTGGGTCCAGGAGCCAGAGGGGTTCTCGGAGGAAGGTGTTGGCTCCCACCAGCAGTGGGAGAAAGATGTGGGAACCCCGCCTGTCCCCCATGAGAGGTCACCTGCTGAGAGCCACTTACTTCCCTGCTGCTGTGGAGGCAGGCAGCCACCACTGAGGGCTTCACCCAGACCCTGGATCCTTCTCTTGGTCCTCTCATGGGACAGAGATCTGAGCTAACCACTCCCCAGGCCATTTCCAGATTTCTCTCTGAGCTCACGTGGCTGGGAGTAGGGGCTGGGGGAGTGATGAACTGACAGGTGACACCCATTCTCTTCTCCCTCTGCTGCTGGGGGCACTCCTGGCCACCTTCTGCCCATTCTGTAGATGGGACAGCTGAGGCTGGGGGAGGCCAGCCTGGGGACCATCCACAACTGCTGTCCCCACAGCTCAGAGCACGGCTGTGCCTGGCACTCCCAAGCTGTCAGGCTGGAGTGACAGGTGGCGCCTGGTTTCAGCATCTCCCAAGCCAACCTCAATCCCTTCTCTGGGTAGCTGGTGCTCCACTCAGCCCGGGAGCCCTGATGGAACATCCCGTCTGAACACTGAGGCTGTCGGAGACCAGGTGGGGCTGCCCAGAGAAAGGAGCAGCCGTCACCAGGGAAAGCACCGCCAGAATTTAGACCCCTAGGCAAATTGTCTTATCGATGAAGCAAGAGAGGCCCAGAGAGGGTGTGTGACTTGCCCAAGGTAACACAGTTGATCACTCCTCTGGAACCAGGTCGCTCACACAGGCTTCAAGGATGGAGACTAAGGTTACATCCAACAAGCCTGCCGAGAGAGTCACCTCCCCGCCTCCCTGAGCGCTCTGCTGGGGCTTGTTGCCTTATTCTGTACCAAAGTAGAAACAGCCTTGTGCAACCCCAGAGGCCTCCGGGGCCGAGCTCCCTGGTTACAGAACCTCTTGGGACCTTCTCCCAGGCAACCTGAAGGGCCCCCAGGGGGCTGGGCCTGACACCAGGGGCAGGAAGGATGATGTGTGTTTGGACTGGGAGGGGGTCTGTCCGCTGGTGGCTGCAGCTCCAGCTGATTCATCCAAGGGTGTCTCCCACCACCACCTGTTGCACTGCCTGCATCTCCACCCTGACGGATCCATCCTTTTGCCTCTGGCTGCTTGTCTGGCTCCTGGAGTCTCCTCTGGTACCATACATTCATCATCACTTTTATTTGATAATCACTGGTGCCTACTCAGTACCAGGCTCTGGGCTGGTTCCTTGGAACTCAGAAAGATGGACAAGACCCCTGCCAAATGGGTTTCAGAGTCTAGTCAAGGCAAAGGCAGGTACATATCATGGGAATGGCAGCCAAACTCTCAGATTCAGATATAGATCTGGATTCCAGCTTGGCCCTTTGCTGGTTGTATGACCATGGGCTAGCCCCTTAACTTCTCTGAGCCTCAGATACCTATTCTGCAAAATGGGAATAAGAATAGTCCCTACCTGAGAGGATTATTATCATGAGGATTGAATGAGATAATGTAGGTAAAAGCATAGAGAACACTACTTTGCACATAGTACTCATGTTCAAGTAGGAAAAAGATTTAAATACCTCATAGGAGAGGTACAGGTTGCCCGGCCAGATGATATGGACAGTGTGTGCCAGGGGCCTCTGAGAGGGAGGACTTCCTGGAGGAGGAGTTCTCCAAGAGTCTGTATGGTTTGAGGAACACTTTTGGCTGGAGGCAGCCCAGGCCTGAGTGGAAGACGGAGGCAATGACAGAAGCCAGGAGAGGTAGGGAGGGTAAGGGAGGCCTCTTGAGTCCCACCGGGCATGACTGGGCCTCCAGCTGTCATCCTTTAGTGGCCAGGCCCCAGGGGACCCAGAGCCACATTGCAAGACCAGCCTCATTAATCACAGGCCCTCAGAGGCCAGAGGTGAAGCCCGCTGGGCAGGGGCTGATGCAGGCCCTTCCCAACAGTCCGGCTGGGCTCCTTCCTCCCAGCCAGCAGGCATTAGCCCTCTTTATACATAGCCAAGGTGAGGTTCAGAGGGTGGAGAGCCACCTGCCCAAGCTAGGAAGACGTGGATCAGAGATTCAGATCCGGTGGCCTGCAGCGCCCACCCTGTGCCAGGCCTGATTGCCCCAGCACCTTGGACAGCGCCACCCATGGCTGGACCACTCCTGTGGGAAGTGGGGGTGAGAGATGCTGGGTCACGTCCTCCTCGTAGCATCTTCTCTCCACTGTCATGTACCCTGCCCCTGCTGCTCCCCTCTCCGTCCTTTCCTGCTCTCTCCCAACCTCCCCCCACCCCGCATCCTCATCAGTCCAAGGGAGCTGTAGAGTCTGACCTAGAGATGAGGGAGGTGGTGGAAGCTGTGATGGGGAAGTGTGGGGGCTGGAATAGGAGAGGTGATAGGGAAGGTGATGAGAGCCATGGGGGCGGGGAGGGGACAGGGAGGTGATGGGGCTATGATTGGAGCTATTAAGGGTAGGGTGGGGGGGTGTGATAAAGGGGACTGTGATGGGGAGGGTCATAGCAGCAGTCATGGAGGGAGAGCAATAGGAGTGCTGGGCGGACTGTGATGAAGGGTGGTGAAGAAGGTGATAAGGAGTGAAGGGGGAGGCATAAGGGTTCTAAAGAGGGGGTGATGGAAGACGTGATGGGAGGATAATGAGGAGGGGCTAGGATGGGGAGGTGATGACCGGTCACACAGGAGCAGCCCATTCAGGCTGTGAGCAATGGGATCCTTAGGTCCTTCCCCAGGGTATGGAGGGTGCCTGGGGCCTTCCCAGGCTCCCCGCCGCCCCCCCCCCCATATCTGTGTCTCCCTGGGCCTCCCTCTTACTCCTACATCACACCCAGTGGTAGCCACTCCAGGACAACCTCCAGGTCCCAAGACAGCCATCACCCCCCGACCAATGAACCCACTCAGGCTCCCAGTCAATGCAGGTACCCTACCAATCCCCAGCTACCCTTGACTGATACCAGCTGAGAGCATGGGGCCCCCAATCTTGAAGTGGCTACCTCGGGGAGCCTTGTTGGTGAGGTCCAGGCTCTAAATTTCCTTCTTCGCAGCTCTCTGGTAATTGTGGGGATGGGGTAAGGATGGGAAGGGGTGCTGACTTGTGACTTTGAGTAAACCACACTATCTGCATGAGTCTTGGTTTCCTCCTCTGTAATATGGGCCCAACAACAGTCCCCATCTCATAAGAGTTTGATCAGTATTAGTTTGTTCATTCAGCAGAAACTTAATGAGCACCTACTATGGGCCAGACACTGTCCTAGGCACTAAGGAGGCAGCAGTGAGCAGGACACATACAAATGGCTGCCCTCAGAGCCCTTCTATTTTGGTAGGAGTGATGGGCCTAGTACAGGAGGCTAGACACTGAGGAGGTCGGGATGTGGGGGTGTCCTTGATTTGGGGGCCCCAGGAGCAGCCAGGCTGGAGGCTGAGTCTCCCCTGGGTCCCGTGTAGCTGCATCCTGGCTGTGCCACTCTAGCCAAGTGCCTCTCTCTGGGCTCCTCCCGTTATCCCTCTGGAGTTGCTCCAGGCTGCCGCTTCCACCTGCCCGGACGGTAGTGGCAGGCGGGTGATGGGCTATGGGAGGGAGTCTGGCACCGGGCCCTAGAGCTGAATGCCCTGAAATGCAGAACAAAGGAGGAGGCAATCAAAGGAGGCGGCACTGGCGGCCAGGACAGTCCTGCCAGCAGCTTCAGCGTAGCCACCTCTTCTGCTGATGACAAGCTGAGCTCCACCGTCACAGAGCCTTTGTCACCTCTCCCGCCGACTGCAAGTGGAGCACACCAGGGGACGCATGGGGTTCACCTGAAATGGCACCGATATGGAGCCCTCCCCAGGTTCCTCTCTTCTAGAAGGGGAACAAAGGTTCATTTATGCCAAGGTGTTAGTCACCTGGGGCCATGAAAATATGAGTCAAGGAGCCAGGGGTCAAGATCTACCTCTATGCTGTAGGTGATTTGGACCAAGTCCCTTTCTCTTTCTGGGGCCCAATTTCCCCATCTAGAAAAGAGGCTGAGAATTTGGATGCTTCCAGGGCTGGGGCAGCCAACAGAAGTGTGTGCAGTGGCTGGGAAGGCAACGGTGTTTAACTGTTGTTCTCTACTGCCTGGTACACAGTAGGTGCTCAATAAGTACTTGAAAATATGAACAGGGTGACTGTGACTCAGCTTCTGCTAACCGTTGCCAAGAAAGCCAATCTTTGTCACTGCCTCTTTGGATATTTGGGGATTTTTTTGAAATCCAGACTTGAGTGAATCCACCTCATTTTTTTTTTTTTAATGTTTATTTGGCTGTGCTGGGTCTTGGTTGTGGCACATGGGATCTTTTAGCTGCGGCATTTGAACTCCCAGCCACGGCAGGTAGGATCCAGTTCCCCGATCAGGGATCAAACCCGGGCCCCTGGATTGGGAGAGTGGAGTCTTGGCCACTGGACCTCCAGGGAAGTCCCCACCCCAATTTTTAAATGCCTGGTCATTATACTTAGAAGATGTAAATAGTGTGGTGAGCAAACAAAGTCACATCACCCTCCACTTTGCAATCTCCAGCCTAGTCATCTGTAGTACTCAGGTGGCTTCACTTGTGTGTATTTGCTCATTCGTTCACTCATTCATTCATTCATTCATTTAGCTAGCATTTTCCCAGTGCCCACCTCCCTGTGCTCCTGGCTATGGAAGGATGTTAGGGTGGCTGAAAGTCCCCCAGCCTTTGAGAGGCTTCTGGGCTGGAGAGAACAGACACCTCAACATTTAGAGCTTGTGCTCTGTACTTTAACGGCGGTTCTGCAGGTGCAAGATGCTGTGAGTCCCAAGGAGGTAGTGATTCTCCCTGAGGATGGCAGAGATTTTAAGAGGACGCTGGTTGAGCTGAACCCTGACAAGTATGCAGGAACCCAGAGAGGGACATGGAGTGGTGTGGGTGGAAGGACATTCCAGACAGAGGTAACAGCACGGGCAAATACACGGAGGCAGAGCTGTGTATGTTGTGTTCAGGGAATAACTAGGAGTTTGGTGCTGTTAGGGTGTGGGGCTGTGTAGACAGCTGGGCTTCGAAGATGAGCTAACGAACTTAGACTGATTCATTCTGAAGGGCACTAGGGAGCTACTGATGGGTGTAGATCAGGAGTAATGTGGTCAGACTTGAGTTTGTGAAAGATCCTCTGGCCGCCTTGGGCAAGAGTATGCCTTACAGGGTGTGAAGGGTGCAGATTGGGACACAGGACAGAGGCTGCTGCAGTCAGCTAGGTAAGCAGTCATGGTGGCTTGGACCAGGGTGGTGGTGATGGAAGTGAGGAGAAGTTCAAATCTGGCCGGGTTGAATCCCAGCTTAATAGCTTACATGTGTGATTTGGGGTAAATCACTTCACCTCTCTGGCATTTGTGCAAGGCAATGATAATAGTGGTACCTGTTCTGTAGAGTGTTATGTGGATTAAGCATTAACATGTAAAACACTTAGCACAGTACCTGGCACGTAGTAGGTCTTCTGTGAGTGTTTATAGTCAGGATGAAGAGGAAGATGTCAATTTCACAGATGAGAAAGTAGAGGCGTGGAAGGGACAGGGCAGTGGCCCCACAGCACTGAGCGCTCCAGGAGACAGATGACTCTCTGCTTCTTCTCTTTCCTACCCCATCATTTCCCTTTCTCAGCTGCTGCTGCTGTGCCGGGGGGTCCTGAACCTGAGTGTCTTAGAAGCCATGTGACCGGGAAGCCACACACACAGCTCATAAAGTGGGCACAGCCAGCTTGCAGCTGCCGGCAGCCTCCGGAGGGAGGGCTTTTTGAAACCAATTTAAGGGTGGTAGCCTCTCCAAATGCGCCACAGCTCTTCAGCCTCCTCCAGGCAGGGCTGGAGACCCCCTCCCTTCCCCTGCCACAGAGCTTAGGGAGACTGGGCCAGCTTCAAACGTGCAGAAACCGCTAATGGGCCGCGGCTCAGTTGACGAGTCCCCTGGGAGAGTTTGGAGGGAAACAGAACACGGCGGGAATATTGATCACAGGGAGGGAGGGGGAGTCGCCCCGGGTCCACAGACTGCAGTTCAAATCCCAGCTTAGCCACCATCCCCGGGTGGACCTCCAAATCTTCCCAAGGAGCCTCAGTTTCCCCATCTGCCAAATGGGGCTAACTACGGTGCACAAAACCTCTCAGGCTCTTTCAAGGGCTGATCGGTACACATCAGCTCTTAGCACAATAGCTGGCGTTCAATAAACCAGGATGGCTCTCGCTGTCGATGTCAGGGAGTTGGCCAGCCACTCAGATAATCAGTCGAGGCATCAGGGAGGCGGCTGCTATTCCAGAAGGCCGTATAACAGCTTGGGTCTGAACGTCAGCTGTGTCCCTTACTTGCTGTGTAAACCTCCATGCCTCAGTCCCCTCCCCTGGAACACGGGCTGGTAAGAGTAGGGCAGTGAAGGGGACAGCTGGCGTCGAGCAACCCGGGGTGGGTTCCTACTGGATCACTTCCTTGCAGATGACCTCAGGGGTTCCTAAGCCTCTCTGTGCCTCCTTTTCCTCACCTCTAAAACGGGATGGTGAATTTCCTGGTGGTCCAGTGGTTAGGACTTGCGACTTTCATTAGCCCGGGTTCAATCCCTGGTCAAGGAGCTAAGATCCTGCAAGCCGTGGGGCTTGGCCAAAACAAACTTTTTTTGTAAATAAATAAAATTAACTGGGATGGTAATATCCCGACCTCATAGGGCCATTGTGAGGATTAAATGAGTTATGAGCCTGGCCACAAAAGTGTATTCTCCGAGTGTGAATGTTACTATGGTGACTTCTGGGTTGGTGGAGGATTCAGTGAACTATCTCATCAGGCCCAGCATCCACTGGGTGTTGAACTCATGCTTAACCCGCTGCCCCCCACCCCCCGCTCTGTCATAGACCTCAGTCGGCAGTGGGATTCCCCCCCCCACCACCTGACAGGATGTCCCATGACTGCCTCCCACAGGCCCCCTCTTCCCGTCAGGGTCTGGGTGCCCCTAAACTGAGGTCACTTCCCTCCGGGAAGCCACCCCCAGAGGGAGGGGCTCATTGCTGGGCCTTGGGACTGGCCCAGCCCAGAGTAGAACCCTTTGGAGGCTAGAGGGACAGACAGGAGGGCTTAGAACCTCCCCCCCGCCCCACCCCACTCTCTACAGAGTCAGCTTTTTCTTAAAGCCAAAATCTGGGGGCTGAGACACCCACACACCCCACCTTCAGGCAGGGGGGTCAGATCAGGACCACGTTCTCCAGGCAGAAGCCTCTCACAATGGCGAAACAACGGAGCACAAACAGGTAGTGAGTTCCCATCGCTGGAGCTGTCCTAAACTGGACTCTCAGTTGGCTGAGTTAAGCCAGCCTTAGAACCAGTCTAACCTGGCTTTTTCTTTACTCCATGAATAAGGTGTCATTCCCCAAGTCTCCCAAGATTTCACTTCTCTGGGATCTCAGTTGTGTTCTGTAAAACAGGAACAATTCTAGTTCTTCCCTGGAAGGAACCATATGGGGATAAAATGAGTTAGTGCAAAGAAGGTGTTGAACTCATCCTCTGGCACACAGTGGGGACTCAGTCAACATTAGCTTTATTGTTATGGCCGTAGCTGCTGGCTACCCCCACTGCCTCCCCTCTCTGCTCCTCCCTGTCTCTTGGCCTGGCTTTCTGGTTCTCCCTGACTGTCCATGACTGCCTCTGCCTCTGGGCTTCAGGATTCTGTTTCTTTATGTCTCTTTGCCCCCGACTCTGCTGTGTCTACCTTTGCACATCCCATTTTGATCTCGGCCCTCAGTGCACGTATGTTTCTCCCAGCTTCTCTCTCCTTCCCTCTCTTGCTTCCTCCCGTGTTTCCATCTCTCTTTGGTTGTCTCTGTCCCAGGCACGAACTGGTCACTGGCTGCAGTGACCGCAGCCGCCCCCACACCCCGTCTCCGGGGGCCCAGCTCCTGCAATCCTCCAGCTGACATTTGGCCAAAGCCCCTTTCCTCTCAGTTCAGCTGGAACAAGATTGGAATTTTTCAACCAAACATTCCTGAGAAACGAAGGAGGGGGTGTGGGGGGACGGGGAACAAAAGCAGACACAGAAACCGGCCCAGAAATAGTACGTGCTTGACACAGGTTCCTCACCACTGTGGGGACACAGACCCTGGTGACCAGCACAGCTGGGTGCCCGGGAGGCTAGAGAAGGGGGAGTGGACCCAGCAGAGCTGGTGGGTGTTAGATAGATCAGCCGTGCATCCAGCCCACTAGTCTGAGGCCCTTCCCGTCTCCCAGGCTGAAGAATCTCCAGCCTCTCATCTTAGACCCATTGTTCTGGCCAAAAATCTAGGCCAAGGCCACTGGGGAGGAGAAAGGGTGTTTCCGCAGTTGCTCCCTTGCACATCTCAAGATCGTGGCCCAGGCAGGTCCCCAGGGAACCAGCTGGCACCCCGCTGCCCCTCGGCCTGGTCCAAGGCCAGTGGGAGCTGAGGAGATAGATGGACGGGCAGGCAGCACTGGGCGCTGCGGGGTGCGGGGCCAGGCGGGGTGAACGGCAGCTGCCCTAATTACTCCAGCTCGCCAGGTTCCGATCTCGTTTGAAAAGGACTCCAGGGACGTAGCCTTTAATAACTACCAGTAAACAGGCAGGAAAATCGATACCTGGTAAATAGAGCCCTGGAGAGAGGGATGCCTGGGCTGGCTGGTCCTGACCTGGCTGGGAGAAGCTCCCGGAGTCCTTTGTTGCAGAGCTGGCCAACGCCGACCTTTGGAACCCTGTCCCCGCCTTTCCCGGGACCCCATGTGCACTTTGGCTCCTGCCCTCCACATCTGCACTCCCTCTCCATCAAGACCAGCCCCTCCCCTTTCCCACTCCCTCTGAGCCCTGACCTGTGCCAAGTAGGTTGCTTGTTTCAGTTGCAGACGTGTCCTTGGACATGCCTTGTGCCTAGTGCTGGGAACAAAAACATAGATGTGACCAAATCCTTGCCCTCCTGAAAGTCATCAACCAGTGAGAGAGATTAAGAACAAGAACAAAAACAAATAGCTTATTGACAGTGCAAGGACAGACACACAATAAAAAGCAGCATGTGCTAGCTGTAACAGCAGAATGGAAAAGCACTTCCTGGAGGAGGTGGGCATGTAGAGGGTTTTGTTGGGTGAATAGGAGTTTACCAAGTGACTGAGGGGTGGGAAAGGGTGAATGTGGTAATGTAAATAATAATAATGGCATCTTAGCTAACATTCATCAAGGACTTACTGTAGCCAAGCTCTCTGCCAAGCACCTATAGTATGCATTATCTTATTTTGTCCCACAGTAATTCCTTGGGGGGGGGGGGTAGGTATTAATACCCCCATTTGACAGATGAGGACACTGAGGCTAAATGTGGAGCCGGAATTTGCACATGGCTTGTGAGACGTCTGAGTCGTTTCTCTCAACCACTTCACTCCACATCTTCTGCCCCTGATCCCGCCCTACCCAGCTCAAGACCTGGCACACAGAGGTGCTTAAATATGGCAAGTTCCCACCCCTTCCCTTCCCTTCCCATCCAGGGGTTACACCTTCCGAGTAACACAGCGCCTTAACCCTTACTGGGAGCCCCATCAGACATGAGGGTCATCTGTCATGAACTCTCATTTTGCAGATGGGGAAACTGAGGCTCTGAGAGAGGAAGACCAGGCCTCAGGAGCAGAGCCAGAGCAGGATCCCGGATTTTCCCTCTAACTAATCCCCTCACAGGCCTGCCCATTGTCAAGGAAAAAAATCAATTTTCGAACACTCAATTAAAATGATAAAGCAGACAGGAGAAAGAGGAGGCCCAGGGGGGGAATTGTCATGTAATTGACTAGATGTTATAGGAGCCTGGGGATCCCATGCCCACCATGCCCCCCTCAATTTGCCTCGACTTCCCCAGCTCTCTGGGCGCTTGGCAAGGGCCATGGGTCATCCATAGCCCTTGGGATGCAAGCAAAGGAGAGAGCAGAGAAGCCTTTTCAGCCCTGGGTAGGGACCCACTGAAGGTCGGGCATAGTCTGAGCCAGAAGAGAGAAACCGGAGCAAGGCACGGGGAGGAAGGGGTCCTCGGGATGGGCCATGATGGGCCCTCATCCATCTGGCTGCAGATTCCAGGGCCAGGCGCCCTGGGGTTGTGCCAGTTAACAGTAGAAACACCCTCAAGATAGAGAGGACCCACTGCGTGCCAGGCACTGCGTGAGGCAGGGAGTAAAGCAGGCAGGATCCCTCACCTCGGGGGTGAGACAGAGAGTAAAGCACGTCTGTAGATCAATGTATCACGAGGCAGCCCTGAGTGCCAGGAAGAGACACTGAGAAAGGGAAAAGGATGGCAGTGGGAGGGCAATGGAAGGGTGGTCTTTCCAAAGAGGGGATGTTCCAACAGAGACCTAAAAGAAAGGCGGGAGGAAACTGTAAGAATGTGTGGAAGTCGCAAGGTCATATTCCAGGTGGAGGGGACAGTATATGCAAAGGCCCTGAGGCTGGACCTTGATTTGGGTCATTGAGGAGCAGCACACCGGGGAGTGAGTGAGGGAGCACTCTGTAGACCCACGGGGCCTTGCAGGAGCTTTATAGACCATGCCGTGCTTTGTAGATCATGGCCAGGACTTTGATTTTGACTCCAAGTAAGCAGGGAACCGTGGGAAAGTTTTGAGCCAAAGAAGATGTGATCTGACTTGAATGAGATGCCTCTGGCTGTGGTGTAGGGAACAGACCCTATAGAAGGCAAGGACAGAAGTGGAGAACAGTCATGAGCCTACTGCCATGGTCCAGACAGAAGGGACATAGTGACTTAGACCAGATAGATTTGTTGTGCTGGGGAGAGGGGGAAGTGGTCAGGTGTGGGATGTATTTGAAGACAGAGATGACAGGATTTTACTAATCCAGTTGGGTTGGATTTAGGGTGTGACATGAGAAGTCAGGTGTGGGTCCAAGGATTGGGGGTTTGGGGCTTGAGCAGCTTGAAAGATGAAGTTGCTTAACTGCAACAAGGAAGATTTCAGGAGGAACGGGTTTGGGGTTAGGGATAGGAAGATCACAGCTGTGCTATGGCCGAGCTGAGTTTGAGAAACCTGTTGAACCTGTACGGGAAGCTGCTGAGGGAGCTGCTGGAGACACAAGTCTGGCTTTCAGGAGAGAGGATATTGGAATCATCAGAGTACAGACAGTATTTGTCTTGATGGATTCTTTTAAACCATCTGCTTGCACCCATCTTAGAGATGAGAAAACTGAGGTTCAGAGTGATTGCATCACCTGACCACAGACACAGAGCTGGGAGGTTAGGCATTTGGGATTTGAAATGAGGTCTGCCTGCCTCCCAGCCCTGGGGCCCCACTCAGACCTTGTGTTCTGTGGCTATTCTCACTGAATCCTCCCAGCAGGCTGGTTTGAGAGGGGAGGGGTGGCTTATGGATTAATATCACCTTCATTTTCAAGATGAGGCCCCCGAGACTTAGTGAGACTGAAGGGATTTGCCCACAATTGAGGAGCAGTCAAGGGTGCAGCCTTCCTGCCAGTGGGTCACGTGAACCATGCAAAAGAATCTCTCCACACTGGCCGCAAGGCACAGAGCAGGCTAAAGGCACTGGGAAGTCCTGCAGCCTGGATGGTCATTGCTGCTTAACCCAGTATCCACGGAGCCTTGCTCTCAGAAGCATCTAGAACTGGGAAACATGGAGCAAAGGTTGGGAGCCAAACTTCAGGGCCTCTTTTTTTTAAATGGGGGCACGAATACCCACCTGGCTGAGGTTATTATATGGTTATATTCATTTTAAATGACCTCTCAGCGCGGAGCTCTCTGCAGGGCAGACAGGTAGTGTGTTTGTTGAAAGAACGAACAAATCAACTGATGTACGGAAAAAAGGAATAAATAAGTGGATGAAGGAATGGATCAATGCAAGGATAGCAAAAGGCATGACTGATTAAAATAACTGAATCCCGAATGAATCAATGTCTGAACTAAATGAATTCATTCATGTATTCAGCAACTATCTAGTGAGCACCTACTGTGAGCAGGCACTGGGGATACGGCAGTGAATAAAACAAAGTCTTTGCCTTGTGGCAATGACATTCTAGCGGGAAGAGACAAACAGAAAACAAGATAGATGTGTAAAATATAAAGTATACCAGATGGAGAAAACCCGAGCAGGGAAGGGGAGGGGAAAGAAGGTATGTAGAGGGGAAAGATGGTATGTAGAGGTGGTGCACATTTTTACATAAGATGGTGGTAAGTGAAGAAATGACTGAAATCATGGATAACGTTGACGGGGGAGAATAAACGCAGGTATGAACGGCGGCAGGCATGGGTGATTGGGCTAATGAAAGAATTATTGAACGAATGAACTGAGGAATACATGAATGTGTGAACCAAGACATGAATAAAGGAATGAAAGAATGTATAAATGAATTTGTGCTTGAAGTAATCAACGAATGGATGGACTGATGACTGAATGAGTGGACGGATGAAGGAAAAAAGGGCCACTGGTATCTGCACGGTGGTGGCCTCTGTTATCCCTGCGCTCACCCCAGGCATTGACTCTGTTTCCCAGCTCCCCCCTGGTCTAAACAGATCCCACACCGGCTTTGCCCTTCTTCCCCGCCCCCTCTCCCACCCCCCAGCCTGTGATGGCCACTGTTTCGGTGCCTGTGTCGACCCTTGAAAGGTGGGGCCGCTTGCCTCCCTTCCTCCCCTTCCTGACTGGCATCCCCGTGCTGTCTTGATACCCCACTTGCTTGCCTTCCGCCCCCACCCTGCGCTCCGCTGGCCCCAGCCCATATTGCGCTGACCTTCAAGCTCGCCCCCGGGTCGTCTCCCGCCCCTCTGGCCTGCCCTGACCACCCCCCACCCCGACCTCGACCCCGCCCCGGCCCGGCCGCGGAGGTTCACCGCCCTGGCGTCCTGACTCCTGCCCCCCTTGTGAGCACAGGCACCATGCGGCCAGTGCGGCGCAACTTCTACGACCCGTCGTCGGCGCCAGGCAAGGGCATCGTGTGGGAATGGGAGAACGACGGCGGCGCGTGGACGGCCTACGACATGGACATCTGCATCACCATCCAGAACGCCTACGAGAAGCAGCACCCGTGGCTCGACCTCTCGTCGCTCGGCTTCTGCTACCTCATCTACTTCAACAGCATGTCGCAGATGAACCGCCAGACGCGCCGGCGGCGCCGCCTGCGCCGCCGCCTGGACCTCGCCTACCCGCTCACCGTCGGCTCCATCCCCAAGTCGCAGTCGTGGCCTGTGGGCGCCAGTTCGGGCCAGCCCTGCTCGTGCCAGCAGTGCCTGCTGGTCAACAGCACGCGCGCCGCTTCCAACGCCATCCTGGCCTCGCAGCGCCGCAAGGCGCCCCCCGCGCCCCCGCCGCCCCAGCCGCCTCCGGGAGGACCAGCGGGCACGCTCGCCGTGCGCCCCAGCGCCACCTTCGCCGGCGCCGCGCTCTGGGCCGCGCCCGCCGCCGGCCCCGCCGAGCCCGCGCAGCCCCCTGGTGCGCCCCCGCGGAGCCCGAGCGCCCCCGGCGGCACGCCCACCCCGGGGCAGAACAACCTCAACCGGCCCGGGCCCCAGCGCGCCACCAGCGTGAGCGCACGCGCCTCCATCCCGCCGGGGTAAGCCGGGCCCTGGGCGCAGGGGTGGCAGCCCACTAGGGCTAGGAACAAAGAATTACAGTAATTATAAAAATCATAAGTAATACCTAGCGTCTATTAAGTATTCACTTTGTGCCAAGAGTTAACTAAGCACCTTAACGCTCGTTTATCTCCAGGACTGAGGACCCTATGAGGGAGGGAGCGTCATCAGCCCCAATTTACAGATAACGAACAATTTGCAGCACGGGGAGTGTTAGTAACACATCCCGGATTGTGCTGTTCACAAATGATGGAGCCATAGCCCCAGCTACACTGGTGTGTGTGCGCGCGCGCGTGCTCAGTCGCTCACTCATGTCCGACTCTTTGCGACCCCATGGACTGCAGCCCGCCAAGCTCCTCGGTCCATGGGATTTTCCGGCCAAGAATACTGGAGTGGGTTGCCATTTCCTCTTCCAGGGGATCTTCCAGTCCCAGGAATCAAACCTGGATCTCCTGCATTGGCAGGCGGGTTCTTTATCACTGAGCCACCTGGGAAGCCACAATGGTGTATAGTCCATGTCTGCTATTTACTAAATTCTTTTTCTGTACCATCTCATTTATTACCCGCCCGCCCCCCCCCCCCCAATTCTATCATGTCCCTATTACAGATGGAGAGGCAGAGGCTGAGAGAGGTATGATACTTTCTGAGGGCCACCCGGGTGGAGGGCAAGGATTGAAATTCAGACCTGTAGGATTCCTGGAGTCTGTGCGGTGTTGTCTTTGAAGTTGTAAAGGGTTTCCACACCCTGCCCCAGGCCATACCCATCTCATGTGGAGGCTCAAGCAAGCCAATATTGTCCAAATATCTGTGGCTCTAAAGGCCACACCTGAAATATCACCATTACATGGGGCTAATTCTATGGTTTTCAAGCCGGGCTTTAGGGACCCCTGGGACAACACGGCCTAGTGGCAGGAGAGGGGCTGGCCAAGAAGCCAGCCTCTGCTTTCATTTTAAGAGATCAGCCCTTTCTGGAATCTCTTTTGCTAACTGGTTTTCAGAGCAGGATTTCACTGAGGAAGGGAACCTGGATCATACCAACTTTGGAAATGCCTGGGTTAAGGCACCCATGCCCCAGGATATGGACCTAGTGAGCATGTCAGCTTCCCACCCAGGAGTCCAGATTCACTTGATCTCAGCAGAGGACCCGACCCTGGAAGAGTTGGAATGAGGGAGGGGCAGAGACCTTGACCTTGAGATAGACCAGAAGGGAAAAGGGCAGGTGGGGTGTAGGCTGTGGTGCCCAAAACCAGGAATGGGCACCAAAAGTCAACTCTGCTCGCGTCCCTCTGGCATGACCCAGGAGAGTGGTCATGCAAAGGTCAGATGTGGAGGCAACCTCTGAGATCACCATATCCAGGTCTTCCCTTTCACCAACAGAAACTGAGGCCTGGGGCCCTGAATTAGGCTGCCCTTCAAAATCTTTCTGGGCTTCCTGGTGGCTCAGACGGTGAAGAGTCTGCCTGAAATGCAGAAGAGCCAGTTTCGATCCCTGGGTCGGGAAGATCCCCTGGAGAAGGGAATGGTTATCCACTCCAGTATTCTTGCCTGGAGAATCCCATGGACAGAGGAGCCTGGCAGGCTACATACAGTCAATGGGGTCGGAAAGTCAGACACAATTGAGCGATTAACACTTTCTTTCACTTTCTGAATCTCTCTGGCTTCCGAACTTTTGAGAATCTGGCTGCTTGGGTTCCAATGCCCTCTTGGCAGCCACTTCTGAGCTGTGAGATCTGGGGCAAGTCCCTCTCCTTCACTGAGCCTCAGTTTCATCATCTGTCAAGTGGGAGTTGTGTGCCTGATCATAGAGCTTATATTGAGATGGTCCTTCGGTGGCAGCCAGGACTACTAATGTTATTCCGGAGGAGGGTTGGTATAGGGGGCAGGGGAGCTGTGATTTTCCACCGGAAGGACTACAGCAGCTGCCACCTGCCCGCCTAGCCCTCCCTTCCTCTCCCCCTTCCCCTCCAGATCATTCCTCTCCAGCATCCCAGTGCCCACAGGGAGGAGGCCAGTGGAGGTTTGGGAGAGCATTTTGGGGAAACATTGCAGAAGGGACTCACCCATCTGGGAATCACAGACGGGTATTCATGTGGCTCCTTGCAGATCACAACCTGGCTCTGGCCGGGCTGGAGGGCCCTAGGATGACAAGAGTAGAAAACAAGATTAGAGTAGATGTGGGAGGGGACAGAAGCAGAAAAGTCCCAGGTGCCTTTGCAGCAAGAATTCGAGAACCTTCTCTCCAGGGCTGTATCATTGAAACCCACTAGTGGATTATGAAGTCAGAAGGTTGTAACCAAAATTTTCTGAGAATGGGATGGAATAGAGCTGAATAGAATCAAATGAAGAGAACAGAAGAGAAAATATTGGCATGTGTCATACGCAGTAAGAATTGCTCTGGGAACCTTTTGCATGATTTCTACATGCGTTTCATGGGTCGCCAGGTGAAATGAATTTCTCAGTCACTGATGAAATTTTTGAAAATGGCTGTTTCAGGGCAAGCTGGGGGTTGCTCAGTTTTTATTGCTCAGTATCAATTCTCTAAATATGTACTGTGGGTCATGTTCACAGAGCCTGATAAATGGGGTCCAAACTGCTGGACATACAGCCTGCAAATGAGTACATGAACACAGTTGCTGGAGAGACAGGGAAGCACTAGACAGGTGATGGGACAGGATGGTGTGGTTGGGAGTAGTCAGGGCTGACCCTGCGGAGGAGGTGCATAGCCAAGGAACATCAGCTAAGAATACCCCTGACTCAGGGGCTTCCCCAGCGGTCCACTGGTTTGGACTGTGCCTTCCAATGCAGGGGACACAGGTATGATCCCTGGCAGGGGAACTAGGGTCCTGCATGTCTCAGGTTGTGACCAAACACATTTTTTAAAAATAGCCCTGGTTCAGAGTAGGGGGGTGGGCCCAGGACACCTGGAGTCTGCTGCTGAGGGAGGGCATGGGAGGAAGGAAGCATGGGGATGGCAGACCCTAGTTCCTCCAGAGTGAAGCTTCCCATTGCCCAGGCAACTGAGGTCTCGGTGCAGCCCATGAGGGGAAAGGGACAGTGTCTCTGAGGAACCAGGCCTCCCATCTTTGCCCTGGCCTCCTGAACACCCAGAGCCCTTCATGGCCCTTCCCACAGTCTCTCTGCTTCTGTATTTAAGTCATTCAGTGTGCCTGGGCTGCCATAGCAAAGTGCCACAGACTGGGGAGGCCCAAACAACAGAAATGCAGTGTCTCAGTTCTAGAGGCTGGAAGCCAGAGATCAAGGTGTTGGCAGGGTGGGTTTCCTGTGAGGCCTTGGCTTACAGACAGGTACCTTCCCCCTGTCTTCACATCATCTATCCTCTGTATCCCTGTGTCCAAATTTCCTCTTTATGAGAACACCAGGCTTATTGATTAGAGCCTGCTCCAATGACCTCGTTCATAACTTGATCACCTCTGCAAAGACCCTGTCTCCAAGTGTCTGTGAGTTTGGAGAGGGGTTAGGACTCCAGCGGGGACTTCCCTGGTGGCTCAGTGGTAAAGAATCCACCTGCCAATGCAGGAGACACAGGTTTGATCCCCGGGTCAGGAAGATCCCCTGGAAGAGGAAATGGCAACCCACTCCAGTATTCTTGCCTGGGAGATCTCAGGGACAGAGGAACCTAGTGGGTTACAGTCCATGGGGTCACAAGAGTCAGACATGACTTAGCAACTGAATAACAAGAATAGGACTCCAATGTGTGAGTTTCAGGGCCAGACACAATTGAAGACACAGCAGTGTGTCTGGGACTCTCCTGTTACAGCTTTCTGAGTCTTAGCCTCTCTTTCAGTCTCTGTCTCTGTGACTGTGTCTCTCTGTCTCTGTCTGTCTCTTGCTCCTTCTCTCCTGCCTTTTTCTTTCCTTCTCAGCAGCTCTCTCCTTCTCTGTTCCCTTTTCTCCACCCTTCATCTCCCCTGCAGAGAAAGGTGCATAGCTTCTCCTCCCTGGCCTCAGTTTCCCCATCTGTTAAATGGAGCTAAAATCACCCCAGTCCATGTATGCTGGCTCATCAGAACTGATGGGTGTGCAGATGTATTTAAAATCACCACACATGATCAGTGCACAAAGGAGGGGTGAACTCAGACATCATTCTTTGTCATCCTTCTTACCTCCCGTCCCCAGCTCAGGACGGAGGTCCAGAGAGCGGCACTGACTTGTCTCCAGGTCACACAGCCAGCGGGACTACAGTGTCCCCCTGGCTGGGGTTTTTTTCCACTCCCCCATGTGATGAGGTGGGAAGCCAGCTGGCAGCTGATGCCTGGGGGACGGAGACACAGGGGTGGGGAAGATCCGCCCTGTCTCCTGAGAGGGCAGTGTCCAGCACTTTGGAACACAGCTGTGGGTCAGACTAAGAGTTTCCAGCCCACGTGGTGGAGGGGAGAGGGAGGGGGGAACAGCTGCAGGCCTGTTTCCATTTACTGAGCGCTCACAATGTCCCAGGCTCTGTCTCACGGCTTTTACCTGCATCGCCTCTCTTGCTGTGCACAGAAACGGTGGTAGGTCCTAACATCCCCACTTCTCAGATGAGGAAACTGAGGCTCTGAAAGCCTGGCACTTGCTCAAGGTCACACAATTAGGACTCTGATTCAAAAATCCCAGTCGGTCACGGTATTGGGGTGGCCCCCTGGCTGCCCACTCCAAGTTTCAGACCAGGGTCCCAAGGTGTTTGGAGGTCCAAGGGGTCGGGGGACCCGCAGCAGCTGAGTTTGGGGCCAACTTCCCTGTCTCCTCTCACTATGTGACCCCAGTGGAGCCCATTGCCCTCTCTGGGCCTCAGTTTTTGCACCCTGTGCAGTGGGGCTGGCAACAAAGGCCAACAGGGGGGCATATCTAACTGCCTGCATTTCAAATCCACCCCCTAGCAGTGGGAGAGGGGCTTACCCCGCCGCCACGAGCACATCCCTATCAGACCGGTAAGATGCTGTCATTGAGATGCTGCTTGCGTTTTCAAACCTCTGGTTCTTAGCCTGAGAACTTCTTCCTGTTTACTGGCCACCCGTGATTGCTTCTTTTACCAATCACTTGTTTATTTCTTTTGCTTCTCCTTCTCTAGGGCTGTTTCCTGCTTTCTTATTGATCTGCAAGGGCTCCTTCTGCTGTAGCGTGGGGGATCTTTCCTTGTAGCTCACAGGCTTCTCTCTAGTTGCAGTGCATGGGCTCCAGAGCAAGAGGGCTTGGGCTCAGCAGTTGCCCCATGCAGGCTTGGCTGTCCCATGGCCTGTGGGATCTTAGTGCCCCAGCCAGAGATCGAACCTACATCCCCTGCATTGGAAGGTGATGTCTTAACCACTGGACCAACCAGGGAAGTCCCTCTTTTTACCTTCTCTATAGCCTATGCTGGTCTGTTTTTTTAATTAGTTAATCCTTCTATTAATATTGAGCAACTACCATATGCCAAGGATGCTTTGGGGGCCCTGGAGATCTAGCCATGAACAAAATAGACAATCCCTGCCCTCCTGAAGCTCACATTTCTAGAGAGAGACAAACAATAAACAAAATAAATAAATACTAGTATGTGATAGAGAGTAGTAGTGACTACTAAGGAAAAATAAAGAGAGGAAGGGGTGTAGGGAGTAGTGGGAGGGATATAATTGGAAATGAAGAGGTCAGAAAAGGCCTCACTGAGAATATAATGTTTGAGCAAGGATTGAAGGAGGTTAAGAAGCAAGCTATGCAGAGAACTGCATTGGGGTGTGGGGGTGGGGAGAGCACTGTAGACAGGGGGAACAGCTTGTGCAAAGGCCCTGAGGCAGGAGCAGGCGTGGTTTGTGTGAGAAGTCCAGTGTGGCTCCAGAGGCAACCGGGGGTGTGCGGTGGGGGAGGAGGTCAGAGATGAAATGGGGCCAGTCCTGTAGGGCCCTGAAGGCTGTGTCGAGGACTTTGGCTTTTCCTCTGTGGGAAATGGGAGCCAGCTGGTGTTGTGAGCTGGAGACAGGCCGGGATGACTTTGCTGTCACAGGTTCACTCTGGACATGGAGGATAGGTGGGGGGGGTGGGGGGTGGGCTTTGATGTGGCTGGTGTGTTTGGGTGTTTTCCTTCTTCTTTTCATTTCCTGCAGTGATTTTACCTTTACGTTTGAAAGCATTCACATTTTGTTTCTCCGGTTCTTTACTAGATATTACATTTTAATGCTTCAGAAAACAGCAGTCCCAAAGGCACCACGTGAAAAGTCTCTCCCACACCGTGTCCCCCCGTGGGGTCTCTGGGCTGCCCACTCTCCCCCTCTTCCTGGCCTTGCTGGAGGGCAGTGGCTGTAACCTTGCTTTTTCCCTCGAGGCTGCTGGGCTCCTCCTGCACCTCGCCCAAGGTCAAACCAAACACCCCCATCCCCCCCACCCTCCCACCCTGCCCCCCCAGACCTGAAGCACTTCCTGCCCTGCTCCCTGGGAGGCCAAACCACACACTCCTGTCAGCACACGGCTGCCCCAGTGGCTGCCCCAGGCCGTGGGAACCGCCAGCCCTCCCCTCCCCTCCCTTCCCCTGCCTGGGCTCCCCGCACCACCCCCCAACCACCAGAGCAAGCAAGCAAAGCGGGCTAGAGACCAGGAGGGTGGGGGAGGTGACCTAGAGCCCCAGGCCTCTAGATAAACCTGGGCCCTAACTGACTACCACCCCTCAAAATATCGCTCCAGGGGATTTTGGTACTGTTGAAATCCTTAGGAGTGGACAGGGTCAGGGACGAGGGGACCCATTTGACAGAGGGGGAAACTGAGGCCCGTAGAAGGTCAGCGGCTTGTTCAGGCAGCCCGAGGGGTGCTCGAGCGAGCAAAGGGGAAGCGAGCCAGGCCACGGCAGCCGTTGATGGTCTGTGGCTTTGGCTGGCCCCATGGGGCACCTCCCTGGAGCTTGCTGTGATGTTCTCAGCCCTCTGGCTCTGTGGGGGGTGGGGGTGGGGACTTGGTTGACCCCGGACTGTGGGGGACAAGAGTTCAGGTACATAAGGAGTGGGCACTCAATGGGGAGGCAGGTCACAGGAGCAGGTCCAGGGAGGTAGGTGCCGTTATTTAACTCCCTTCTCCCCACGATGTGGCGTTCCCACTCCTGCCCTGTCCTCACCCACCTGGACCCAAATAGCTGAGGCCTGAACCTCCAGGGGCTCCCCAAGGGGTCATGGCGTAAGCACCAGGTGTCCAGGGAGGGCCTGAGGCCCATCGGGGGACCTGAAACCACCATCAGAGACTGTGACGTGTCTGGAGCCTGCCGGAGACATGGAGGGGAGGGAGAGGACAGGAAGGCCAGCCTAGGTAGGTGGATGGAAACTATAGGGAGTGTCAGCGTGGTTTCCTGCGTCCCTGGGGTCTTGAACCCCCTTGTTGCCTGGGACGGAAAGGAGCAACCAGAGCAGGCAAATATACCCACTCGTGCAGCCCCCGATGCGCCCTCCTAGGCCTGAGCCAGCTCCAGGGTCCAGGTCAAAGGCTTTGCCCCACCTCTAGGCACAGAGGACTCAGAAGGCTGGCCCACCTCCAGATGGCCCCACATATCAGCCTGGTGGGCTCAGCCCTGGCCTCTGACTCAGAAACTCCAGGACTGCTAACCAGCTGGGTGACCTTCGTGAAGTCACTTCCCCTCTCTGTGCCTCAGTTCCATCATCTGCAGGATAAATGACAAACAGATTTCAGTTCATGTGCCGTCTCTGCTTGAATGGGAATGACTTTCTGGAGTCCTTTAGCTTAGCGGAAAGGAGTGCTGGGATGGACTGGTGATGTCTGCCATGGGTGCAGTACTAGCATTAATACACGTGTCATGTGTTTGCCATCCCTGCTCCAACCTTGTCTCTGGGAGCACATTTGGTATGAGAGCTACTGTTTCTAAGGACACCAGGCCTCCCTCTGAAGATACCTCAGAAGAAATAGATCTATTCCGTAGTTGGCTCAACTCCTGTATTCAATACTTACTGAGAACCCATTTATGCCCAGTTTCATCCTCAATCCCGGGGTCACAGAGCCAGGTTAGACAAGTTTCCAGAAGCTTGTAGTCTGGTAGAAGAGATGGGGTGGAATTCCACAGCTAGAAAGGAAGACAGGATACGTCTGTGTCCTCAAAGAAAAGACAAACGCATTCCCCTGGGAATTAAAAATGGTTAGGGCTTCCCTAACCATTCCCTTCCCTGGTGGTCCAGTGGTTAAGACTCTGGGCTTCCAAAGCAGGGGGCACAAGGTTCAATCTCTGGTTGGGAAAATAAGATCCATCATGCAACATGGTGTGGCAAAAAAAAAAAAAGAGTGGTTATGTATTCACTGGGGGTAAATCAGAAAAGCCTCCTGAAGCTGGTGACCTTGTCTTCAAAGAGAAAAGGTGAATTGAGAATAGACAATATGGACAGTCAGTGGGTACAGTGTGGCAAAGATAGCCAGATAGGAACAGGCAGGGAACAGTGTGAGGAACAGCATCTAGGAAACCCTCCCCATGGTATCTCATCCTGCCTTTGAACACTGCCCTCCCAGCCAGAGCAGGTAGAAGGCATCTCTCTTTGCTTGTCTTTTGACAAAAGAAGGAGAGAGGAGCCAAATGCCCTTTTCCAGACTCATTCTGGGGAGATTTTTTTTCTCAAATACAGCCTCCTGTCTTAGTCTCTGAACCAGGGTAAGAGAACTTGGTTTTGTGTGTGTGGAGAAGAGCACAGACTAGAATCTGACATTCTGGGCTCACATTTGAGCTCTACCACTTACTGGCCAGTGACTTCACCTCTCTGTGCCTCAGTTTCCCCCTCTATAGAATGGGATGATCAGGTGACGGAGGGAGGATATACAGCCAAGTCTGGGACATAGCGAGCTCTTGAAATTATTGGCCCCCTCCCCAGGCCATCTCTGTGAGTCGTGTTCCCTGAGACAGTTTCCAGGAAAGGTCAGGGTTCCTCAAAGCCTGGCCATGGAATCTCTGCCTTGAGAAGGATGCGAAGCATTTCTGGAAATTTCTTAGAGAAAGCTTACTCGGGCTGTTCCCATGGATGCCCACAAAGCGTGCTCACTTCACAGCATTTTTTTAAAAAATTGTTTGGCCACACTGCACAGCTTGTGGGGTCTTAGTTCCCTGACCAGGGGTCAAATCCACACTCCCCGCCTTGGAAAGGCAGAGTCTTAACCACTGGACCACCAGGGAATTCCAGTGTGCTCGTTTTCGAATGGACATTGGCAGAGAGTCTCCGAGGGGACCAGAGGCTACAGAGAGGCTTCTCTGGGCATCTGCTTCAAGGCTCACTTCCAATGTGTGCAAAAAAAAAAAAAAAAAATTCACTGGGAGATCATGCCCGAGCATCGCCTCGGAACATCCCCGAAAAATCCAGTCTTCCTTCCTTCTTTCATGCAACAAGTCTTTCTTGAACATCTACTGCATGCCATGTTCTAGCGGAGACAGTGGGTGGTGAGCAAAGTCTTCCTGCTGAGGCAGCATCACAGCAGCCTCTGTGAGAAAAGCCTTCAGGCGGAGGGCGCAGCAAGTGCGCACGCCTCAGAAGGGATCAGCAGTTCATTTGTTATTATTATTTTAATCAATGAGACACTGTTATTTTATACATAGAGAGAATAACATCTCATCTATTATATATATATAACAATGTCTCATCTATTGTGTGTGTGTGTGTGTGTGTGTGTGTATGCTTCTCTGTGCATCATTCAGGACCTTAGTTCCTCAACCAGGGATCAAACCCATGCCCTCTGCAGTGGAAGTGCAAAGTCCTAACCACTGGACCTCCGGGGAAGTCGCAGGGCTCAGCATTTTAGAGCAGCAGCAGAAGCATGTAGAGTACAGAGATGGAGAGAGTAAGAGATGAGGTTACAGTGCCAGGGAAGGTCTGGTTATATGGGAGACTTTTATAAAGTCTTTTATAGACTTTTATATCAGACTGTGGTATTATATATATATATAATATTAATTATGTATAATATAATATTAATATTATATCAGTTATATATCATATTATAAAATTAAGTAAGGTAAGAGCAAAGGCAGAGGCCTCTCTAAAGTGGCAAGGAAGGTCTCCAGTAGGATGACATTTGAGCAGAAACCTATGTTGAGTGAGGGATTAGAACATGAGGATAACTGGGCATTCTGGAAGAGCAGTAGCTAGTGCAAAGGCCTTGGGGTGAGGATGTGCCTGGCCTGTTTGCAGAGTCCCAGGGAAACCAGGAGGCTGGGGTGGAGTGGATGAGGGGGGAGCACAGGAAAAGTAGAGTTCAAGGGATCGGTACTGGCTGTGTTGCATACGGTAATGTGTGCGTGCTAAGTTGCTCAGTCATGTCCCACTCTATGCCACCCTTGGATCATAGCCTGCCAGGTTCCTCGGTCCATGGGGATTCTCCAGGCAAGAATACTGGAATGGGTTGCCGTGCCCTCCTCCAGGGTATCTTCCTGACCCAGGGATCAAAAATACATCTCTTATTTCTCCTGCATTGGCAGACGGGTTCTTTACCACTAGCGCCACCGGGAAAGCCCATGCAGTAAAGAGGCTGGAATTTACTCTTAGCAAGGTAAGAGCCAGGAGGGACTGAGGATAGAGGAGGAACGGGATCTGGCACAGAGATGGGCAAGGCATCGGGCCCAGCCCTGCCCTGGGACAGCTTCTGGTCAGAACAGCTTTCAGGCCTGCAGGGTTCCTCTGACCCTTTGCCATGTGGGGGCGTTGAGGTGGGTGAGGGGGGAGGGCGGAGCCAAGGGCGAAAGCCCTCCCCTCCTTCCCGGAGGCCTGCGGGCAGCGGTCTCCTGTCCAGGGCAGGAGGATGTTCTCACTGACTGACTGGGAGGAAACAGTGCATCCCACATCAAAAGGGGGCCTGGGTGGTTCCCACGCTCCGGCATCGTGGGAACCTTGCTACCCTGGGTTCTCGCAGGGGGCCTGCAGATTGAGAGAGGCTGGGGGCCACCTGGGGACTGTCCCCCAGCTTGCCGATGGGTAAATACAAAACAGCCCCACCATCACACCTTACTCACAACCCTCCTCCCAGGAGCAAGACATCTTTGTAACCCAGACCTCTGTGGCTTTTAAAGGGTGCCAGAGATTGTAGGACTGCTAAGATCTAAAATAGTCCCTTTCTGGGGTCCCCTCAGCCCCCTCCCTAACTCCCTGGCCAAAGGCTCAGCATGACCAGTGTCATGAGCCAGACCAGACTTTGTGCTTTATATAGACCTGAGGCAGCCAACTGTCCTTGCTGGTTGGTAGAGGCTCCCTAGAAATCTGTGCTGATGATTCTACTTGGCTCGAGAGAGGGCTGTGATGGATTAGTGATGTCTGCCACAGGTAGGAGACAAGAAGTGGTGGTCCTCATGCTAAATATTTTTCTTTCCACCCACTTTACAGATAGCCCTGGAGAAAAGGAAGGATTGTTTTCTCATGAGATAGGAAGGAAGGAAGGAAGAAGGGGATGGGGAAGCCCTGGATATAGAGAGGACCTTAACAGTGTGTCTATACTGGAAGTGTTTTAAGGAATTCCCTGGCTGTCCAGTGCTTAGGACTCCACACTTCTACTTCAAGGGACATAGGTTCAATCCCTGGTCAGGGAACTAAGATCTGCATGCCAATAATATTAACAGCAATGATACAAGGGAAATGTTTCAAAGGACAGCAGAAAGAGGAGAAGCCAGAGGTGCCTCCATGCTATCTTATAAGAGGATTGGGGGACTTCCCTGTTGGTCCAGTGGATAAGACTCTGCTCCCACTGTGCAGGTGGTGTGGGTTCAATCCCTGGTCAAGGAACTAAGATTCCACATGCTGTGCAGTGTGGCCAAGAACAACAAAAAAAGAGGATGTAGGGGGGATGAGATTAGGGCGATGGTCTCCCTGCAGGAATGTCCTGGAGGATTATGACAGATGCCAGGAAGGGGGAGATGGATCCCCCATCCCTTGGGTCCTGGAAGCCTGCAAGGAGGAGAAACTCAAGACATGCCCACTCTCACCCCTGCAACAGACTATGAGCTTTGCATGTTTTATCCCATTGAACCTTTGCAAGACTCTATTCCCATTACACATGGGGAGACTGAGGCACAGCATCTTTCCCCTGTCACACCTCAGCTACCCAAGCCTGGGGGCTCCATGGTACCTCTCCTCTGTTGCACCTCCCTCAGGAGCTGTGTTCAGTGACTCCAGGTCACCAGAGTGTTTGGGGACCCCGATGTCTGCTCCAGATGCTGCCACCTTCCTCAGGGGAGGGGTCTGGGAGGGGTATCCTGGCTGACTGGGTATAAGCCTGTGACACTGGGCAGGCACAAAATGAGGGCTGTGTGCCGTGCATATGTGTGTTACTGTGTGTGTAAAGTGGGAGCCTCCCAGCCAAGTGTCTGCATGTCAGTGTGGGGGAGTGTAGGTCAGAGTGTGTGGACCAGTCTGTCCCACCCGGCTTCTCCTGTCCAAATGAATGTCTTTGTGGTGTCTGCACGTGGGTATCTCTCTGGGCTCTGTGTTCCCTGGAGTGTGTGTGTCCATGTTTCTGTGGTGTTCTCTGTGTAGAAGTGTGTGTCTATGTCCAGACCTGTGTGTGTTCGTGGAGTGTGTTCCCTGAGGTGTGTCTGTGTGTATGTGTGCATGGTGTGTATTCCCTGGTGTGTGTGTGCGTTTGTGTGTTTGCGTGCAAGAGTGTGTGGCACGTTCCCCAAGTGTACGTGTATCTGTGTCTGTATCTCTACACAGGAAGGGGGCCTCCTGGGTTGTGGGCACATTTGTGTGTGCGTGTAACTATCATGTGATCCCTGGAGTGTGTGTGTACATGGAGCCAGGGGCACGTTTGCAGGGGTGTGTGCCGGTCTGTGCAGTGTTTTCCATGTGTGCATAAATCTGTGTTCTATTGCACTTGGCATGTTCCCTATACATGTGCATGCATATATAGCCCACGTTCCGAGGGGGTATGTGTGTGTGTGTGTTTCTGGACCCACTGGAGCGGCACGCAAACCTGCCAAGTGTACCATTGGCTTAAAGACACCTTCCCCCCAGCTCACTGGTGCCGACTGTGCCTGGGGGGCAGGTGTCCAAACAGCACTGACCGGGTCAGACCTGAGCAGGCTTGCCAAGGGGGCTGCTGCAGCGCCTTCCCCAGCTGTCCCTGCCCCCACCCCTTTCTGCACTTCCTCCTGCAGCAACCCCAGGCCTTCACGCTGCCCCTGGCTTTTTTTTTTTTTTTGGCTGTGTCAGGTCTTACTTGCAACATGGGGAATCTTTGTTGCCACATGTGAAATCTTCCTTCTACTTCCCTGACCAGGGATCAAACCCAGGACTCCTGAATTGAGAGTATGGAATCTTAACCACTGGACCACCAGGGAAGTCCCTGGTCCCTGGCTTTCATGACACTCCTCCTTATCAAAACTTCCCCATCCGATTTCATGCCCATCCACAGCAAGATACCAGTTCACCCACAAAGCTAAACCCTGAAGTCTGGACCCAGGTGGGCACATTGTACAGATCACAGCAGGCCTCCTCCTTTAACCCTCCTGACAGGTATTATCATCCCCATTTTACAGATAAGGAGACTGAGGAGCACAGGGGTTAAGTGACTCTCCCAAGCTTATCCCTGCAATGCCTTTGTGGTTTCCTCTCCAAGATGGAGAGAAGTTATACCATGACTTATACCCACCTTAGTGGGCTGAGGTGCAAGAGAGGTGAAATTAACCAGGATTACACAGTGATGGTGATATGATGGTGCTTGATGTTCAGTGGCTCAGTCATGTCTGACTCTTTGTGACCCCATGGACTGCAGCATGCCAGGCTTCCCTGACCTTCACCATCTCCCAGAGCTTGCTCAAGCTCACGTCCATGGAGTTGGTGATGCCATCTAACCATCTCGTCCTCTGCTGTCCCCTTATCCTCCTGCCTTCAATCTTTCCTAGCATCAAGGTCTTTTCTAATGAGTCAACTCTTCACATCAGGTAGCCAAAGTATTGGAGCTTCAGCATCAGTACTTCCAATGAATATTCAGGATTGATTTCCTTTAGGATTGACTGGTTTGACCTCTTTGCAGTTCAGGCAAGAATACTCGAGTGGGTTGCCATGCCCCCCTGCAGGGGATCTTCCCAACCCAGAGATTGAACCCATTTCTCTTGTGTCTCCTGTGTTGGCAGGCCGGTTCTTTACCACTAGCACCACCTGGGAAGCCCAATGATGGTAGTGATGATGGTTGAAACTATGAGTCTCTAGTAGGTACTAGGAAATGTGCTCAGCCTTTTACATGTAGAATTTCACTGACTCTCCATAGCATATGTAAGGGAAGTGCCATTAAAAAAAAAAGTGAAGGTGTTAGTTGCTTAGTTGCGTCTGACTCTTTGTGACCCCATAGACTGTAGCCCATCAGGCTCTTCTGCCCATGGAATTCCCAAGGCAAGAATACTGGAGTGGGTAGCCATTCCTTTCTCCAAGGGATCTTTTTGAAAGGGAGGTGCCATATTATGCCCATTTAACTGATGAGGAAGCACATTTATAAGAGATGTGGTGATGTGCCATGTGATGAAGTGAAGTCGCTCAGTCGTGTCCAGCTCTTTGTGACCCCATGGATTGTAGCCTACCAGGCTTCTCTGTCCATGGGATTTTCTAGGCAAGAGTACTGGAGTGGGTTGCCATTTCCTTCTCCATCCAGCTGCTTAATGGTTGAGCTGAAATATGAAAGCAGCTCTGAATGATTCCAAAAGCTAGATCTCTTCAGAAGGAAGAGCAAAGATGGAAGGCAAGCTACATTTTCCTGAGACCTTTTCATTTGAAGAGGGGATAATGCGTTAGTCACCAGAACTGACATCAGTAAATACTCCAGAGGGGGAAGAACGTTCATCATCCAATGTCTCTGGAAAACCTGGATTAGCCACAGCTAACCTGTTTCCTTATGCAGGACTTATCAGAGCCTTTAATACGTTCACATACGTTGTGAATGTCCTAGTGGGAGACAGTGAAGTGGATCCTTGGTGATCCCTAAATCCTTCTTTCCCAGAACTTTTATGGGTATCGTCAGCAAACTTTGAGAGAAGTTTGGCTAAGTCATGAATAGTTGGGTTTCAGACACAATAGTCAATGAAAAGGAACAGTTGGGAGCCAACTTCTCTCACCTGGGAAGAGGTCAGCTGTGGAGTGGGAGAGGGTCAGTATGAAGTCTAGGGGTTCATTACATTATCACGGGGGGCAGAGGTCCTGGCCACACCCTACCCCATAATATTGACAGAAGGTTTCAGAGTAGGAATGGAATTCTCTAGTGGTCATTCTAGATGAGTGGGACAGGCAGAAAGGAATCAGAGCATGCCCGTGAGCCAGAGACAGAAGGCAAAGAAGGGTCCCCTGATCTGGTCTGGGGAGGCTACAGTCTCTTCTCTTCTCCTCTCAGGGTCCCCGCCCTCCCGGTGAAGAACTTGAATGGTACAGGGCCAGTCCACCCGGCCCTGGCAGGTGAGGTCCAGTGGAGGATGGAAAAGAAGGGCGGGGCCCACAAGGTGGCAGCCCCACCAGTCTGCCCACTGACTCCGCCCCTTGGTGGGCGTGGCCCAGAGGGCACATCCCCTACCATTGGGCTATAACTCTGGGGTGGGCGGGGCCCGCAGAAGGCTCTCAACTTGGCTCCAACTTTGGGTGGGGCTGAGTGGGCACCGTCCATGGGATACACCCCATCCACCCATCCGAGGATTCCTGGGTGTACCGGGTTGGCGGAGTCTGGGGAGAGACCCTAAGGGTCCTCTCGACGATGGGAGAGCAGGGTGGACAGGGCCTGGATGAGCACCCCGCCCCCTGACTATCGCTGCCCGGCGTCCCGCAGGGATGACTGGGATCCTGCTCTGCGCCGCGGGGCTGCCCGTCTGCCTGACCCGGGCCCCCAAGCCCATCCTGCACCCACCGCCGGTGAGCAAGAGCGACGTCAAGCCCGTGCCTGGCGTGCCCGGGGTGTGCCGCAAGACCAAGAAGAAGCACCTGAAGAAGAGTAGGCCTCCTAAGCTAGACCCTGACCCCTGAACTAACCTTGCTAACCCATCTGAGCTCTTCTGGCCCCATCCACCACCAACTCCGATTACATAAAACCTCAAGCAACCCCTGACATGTGACTCCCACCAGCTCTTACAGCTTCTGACCCTATCCCTCTGACTGACCCTGTCCTGAGCCATGCCCTCAGGGCTAGACTCGGGGTACAGTCAAGCCCAGCTCAATTCTGTCCTTGCAGGTAAGAACCCTGAAGATGTGGTTCGAAGGTACATGCAGAAGGTGAAGAATCCACCTGATGAGGTGAGCCCCTGAGCAAGGAGGGGGGCGGAGGGCAGGCAGCCTCCCCTCCAGAGATGAAGACCCCAGCACCCCACTCCTTGTGAGGTTCTATGTGTTACAGCTTCTTCTTCCAGTTTGTGGGTTTGCCTTCTCACTGTCTTTACAGCATCTTTTGATAAACACCAATGCTACATTTAACAGACTCACATTTATCAACCTTTTGATAATAGTTTTTGCATCTTATTTTTACCCATATTTTTCCAACAAACGTATTTAAGCTTTGTTTTCAACAGTTAAGTCTTGAATCTGTCTGGAGGGGGTGTGAGGGAGCCATCTCTTCTTCTGCCATGCACCTGAATTCAGTACCTGGGAGTGTCCCCTCCCTTGGACAGATGGAGGCCAGAGAGGGGGCGGCCTGCTGCCCTTGGGGGTGGGGTGAGGGTCTGGCCCCTGCTGAGGGGCAGTGCTGACCTGGGGGTGTCCTGCCCCCCCCAGTCCTCAGTCTCCCTTCTGTGCTCCCCCTGACCCCAGGACTGCACCATCTGCATGGAGCGGCTGGTCACGGCCTCTGGCTACGAGGGCGTGCTTCGGCACAAGGGTGTGCGACCTGAGCTCGTGGGCCGCCTGGGCCGCTGTGGCCACATGTACCACCTGCTGTGCCTCGTGGCCATGTACTCCAATGGCAACAAGGTGGGCTGGCGGGGGGGGGGGGGGGGGGACAGGCAGGAGGGCTGGGGAGGGGCCCGGACGCCTGGGAACCTCACAGCCACGCCCCCTCCCCGCCCCAGGATGGCAGCCTGCAGTGCCCCACCTGCAAGGCCATCTACGGGGAGAAGACGGGCACTCAGCCTCCCGGGAAGATGGAGTTTCACCTCATCCCTCACTCGCTGCCCGGTTTCGCTGACACCCAGACCATCCGCATCGTCTACGACATCCCCACCGGCATCCAGGTGAGCCCTCAGGCCCCTGACTTTGAACTCGGCAGCGGTTCCCCACTGCCGTCTGAGGTTCAAGCCCCCTGCTGCCCCTCCCCACAGGGCCCTGAGCACCCCAACCCAGGCAAGAAGTTCACTGCAAGAGGCTTCCCACGCCACTGCTACCTGCCCAACAACGAGAAGGGCCGGAAGGTGGGTGCCGCGAGGGCAAGGGGGTGTGGGAGCAGGCCAGGGCCCCAGCACTGGGCATAGCCAACTAGTGTGCGTGTGTCTAGCCCTGCCAGTGGCCTCAAAACCTCATTTCATTTAGCAGCCCGCTGAGGTCAAGGTCTTAACACCATTTTAGAGACAAACAAAGCCTCAGCGAGGGCAAGTCATTTGTCCGAGGTCACACAGCGAGGTCACACAGGAGCCTGGATTTGACCCAAGCAGTCTAGACTCTTCACTGCCGCACCAGAAGAGTGTCGGCTTTTACTTTTTGTTTTTCAAAAGAAGTCAGAAATTCTGATTTTCACGTGAAACTTTCAGGTTATTGAATACTGCCAACGAAGGAACGAAGCGGCTATTTAATACAGCGTGAGGTTCAAACCGAACACAGCTGAGGGTCATCAGTTTGAGACTCTTCACCCCAAAGAAATAGGCTGATAACATGGAAAGTGGTTTTACTGGGGGAGCTCAGAGTGGGAGTCAGTCTAGGGAAGGAAGTGAGCACGCTGGGTGGCCACGGAGAATCTTGCAGGGTAACCTCAGGGTGGACGGCGAGGGACTCAAGCCGTGGGCCTGCCGGGCTGCCTGTGACCCTTGCTCGCTCCGCCCCCATTTGCCCCGCCCATTGCCACGCCCTCCAGGTGCTGAGGTTGCTCATCACCGCCTGGGAACGGAGACTCATCTTCACCATAGGGACGTCCAACACCACAGGCGAGTCGGACACCGTGGTGTGGAATGAGATCCACCACAAGACCGAGTTTGGATCCAACCTGACGGGCCATGGCTACCCGGACGCTAGCTACCTAGACAACGTGCTGGCGGAGCTCACAGCCCAGGGGGTGTCTGAGGCTGTGGCCAAGGCCTGAGGTCCGAGGCTACCCACCTTCCCTCCTGCTTTGCCCCTGGTCCGGCACATGCCTCCCTCCGCCCGCCGGGTGTGTCCTGGCGGCCCAGGTTCAGGGCTGGGGAGGAGCCTGCAGGAGGAGCCAGGAGCGTTCCGGGGATTTGGCTGGTAGCAGTTGGGATGATGGGAGGATGGCA
This sequence comes from Cervus canadensis, assembly GCF_019320065.1. Taxonomy (NCBI): domain Eukaryota; kingdom Metazoa; phylum Chordata; class Mammalia; order Artiodactyla; family Cervidae; genus Cervus; species Cervus canadensis. Next base: position 118,861,087 of record NC_057386.1, on the reverse strand, counting down.
GGCCAGCCGGCTTCGACCCTAGCTCTTTGAGAGTGTCGCAAGGGTCTACCGGAAAACATAGCAACCTCCCTACTAAAAAGACAGAGCCCCACCCCCTCACACAAACACACGTGTCCTGTTGAACACATGCACGCACACCCACGTGCCTCTACTTACCCCCAGACTGGGGGGGAAGAGACAGAAAGACCCCTGTGATACCCCATGTGGATTCCCATCTGTGTCTCTATCGCATCTGCATAGGCTTGTCTGCAAGCAGGGGCTCAGGGCTAGCACCTGGGGGCCCAATGGGGCTCCAGGAGAAAAGGGGCCATTTGGGAAGCTCAGTCTCCCCCCATCTCTGCCACCCACTAATGGCCCACGGGGTGGAAGCCCCCAGATTATTCAGCAGTTTTGCAAAAGGGCAGGCCAGGGAGACAGACTAGAAGAATCTTATTTTGTGCTTATGTCTCTTCATCCTTCTGGGACCCTGACCTCCTCCCCTCCCATCCCCAAGCCTATGTCTGTCCCTGATAAAGGCACTGTTTTCCTTTCCTCCCCACCCCATTCTCTCCACCAAATCACTCCCAACATCAAGATCCAAAGGCTGGAGCTTCTGGCTTCAGGAGCGAGACAAAGAGGCCTGGCTTAGGCCAGCAGGTTTAAAAAGCAGACCAGACAGCAAAGAGTCCATTTCCCTTTCCTCGGGAGTGCGCAGTGGGGTGGCTGATAGCCTCGGCCAACCAGGGGCCTGTTGCTCAGGCAACTCACCAGCTCCGCCTCTGTTGATTGGCTGCCATGGTGGAAGTCAGCCAAGATTTAAAGGGACGCCAGCGATTGCTCTTTTGAAAATCTTACCAGTCCCACTGTGGGTGGAGAAATAAATGGTCTTTCTCCTCCTCAACTGGGTCTTTTCCTGTCAAGAAGGGGCGTGGGTGGCTCTGTTTCTGGGGGACTTCAGTCCATCCCATGGGGGAGCTTGCAACAAAATGGTGACCCAGGCCCACTGTCCCTGTCAGGCTCGGGCAGCTGGAGATGGAGGGTCCCCACGCTTCTCTTGTCCTGGGGTGGGCTGGGGGTGTGATGGTGGCGGAGGCAGACCCTCCCAATCCTAGTGCCCAAGAGGGTACAAGTTGAAGTTCTGTTCTCCAGCACAGGTGCAAGGCAATGCACGCAGTTCCTGGGTTCAATGACTAGGAATGAGGAACTCAGGCTGGGAGCCTCCAGGAAACAATGGGGGAGCTGGGAGACGCCGAAATGGCTTGCGGGAACCTCAGAACCCCGGTCTCTGCCCTCGGGGAGGAGGACCAGGTTCTGTCTAGGGAGAGACAAGGACCTGTCCCGGATCTGCAGCAAGTCTCCTATCAACCTCTCACATCCCAGGAGGCTGGGAGGCTGTAGTGGATGCTGCAGCTCCAGGCGACCCCTGCTGGGCACCTTTGGGATAGCACCGCATCTTTCCTGGTCCTTAACGTTTCTGTCCTACCCTCTAGTTACACAAAACAGGAAATGAATATTTGGAGACCCTTCCAATCCTGCCAGTTGGGTGTTCCCCAACATTTTACCTTCTGTGACTCATTCTCAAACAAAAGCTCACCTCAATATAAAATTGCCCAGCCCCGTGATCCTCAAATCTCACGTGCAATCCACATCACCCGTGGAACATGCTGAACACCCCGATGCCTGCCCTCATGCTCCCTCAGATTCTGATTCAGTTGATCCAGGAAGCTGCATTTCCAGTAGATACCCTGAGGATGGGCTGTGGACCACAGTCTGAGAAATCCCTCCCTGTTTCCTACACTATCGCCATGGAACCCATTTTGAAAATCACACATATCAACTCAGTCACTCATTTTATCCAGGGTAAACTGAGGCTCAAAGAGAAGGAAAGAGTCTGGCCTGAGGTCTCTCAGGCTTCAAGGGTCTGAGTCAGGCATACTGGGCTCTTGGCCTCAGTTATTCCTGAGGGCTCCTGATTGTAGAAGCTTGTGGTTAGGATTCTTGGCCAAGGACAGGGTTCAGGAGGATCGATGAGGTTACAGGGATTGGTAGGCATGAAAATAGGAAGGGTTGAGCCCATTTTAGTGCCTATCTGGGGCAACAAGGCCACATGGGCATCAGGGATTCGGGTACAGCTGTATCTAGCAGCTCAGGGCCAGGCTGCCCCTGTCAGTGTGGGTAGAGGCCAGTCCAGTGAAGCAGAGACCTCAAGCTGAGCCAAGTCAGTCAGAGTCCTTATTCCATCCACTCCAGTCTGCCTCAACCCAGAGGGTGAGATTCATTCAGTGCAAGGCTGGTTCCCAGCCAAAAGAGTTCCATGCCTGGGTTCTGGGCTTAGGACACATGGGACTAGGATATCTCTAGGAACCTGCAAGCCACAGCATCAGTGAGGTACAGGACAGCCACGAGGAGATTCCTGGGCCAGGGGATGCTGAGAAGGGCCCACTGGCTCCTTCCTCCTCCTTCCAGGCTGATTCTGGCATCCCCTCAGGGCCTCAGGGGGCCCCAAACCACTTTCCCCTGCTCCTGCTGCTGGAATTCCTCATGGGCTTGGTCCAGGTCTGCGAGCACCTCCAGCAGGCGGGCAGCTGCCTCCCTCTGCCGAGCCAGGGCATCAGTACAGGCCCCTGGGAGAGAGAAGAGGCCATAGGGTTTCAGCCAGGCCATGGCAGGCTGCTCTAGTTCAGATCCAGTGGCTGCCTCAGGCTCCGGATGTGCCTAGGGCCCCGAGAATCCTAAGATGTGCCAGAGCCGCACGTGCAGCTCCCCGACCTGCTGGTGGATTGCAAACTGGAGAGTGGGGTGGGGGTGGGGGGAAGGGGGCACGGAGACTGGGGTCGGAGGTCCTTGGCAAGTTGTGGGAGGTATCAAAGAAGAGAAAGAAAAGGGATTTCCTTATCCCCTTACCTTCCATGGCCCTGGAGCCCTGCTCTGGGTCTGCCTCCAGAGTTGTATGCATGTTGGAATCCTCCAGGAATTTCATCCTGAAAGTTAAGAGGGAGAAAACCAGGCTGGTCCCTGAGTCCCAATCCTGCTCTCGAACCCAGAGATTCTGCTGGTTGAAGGAGACATTACAGGCTCCCACTAAACCATCATCATCGCCATCATCATCACAGCAAACATAGAGTGTCTGATGCTATTCCAAGCCTGTTCCATGTATAAACTCGTTTAATTAGCACAAAACACAGGTGGATACTTGTGGCTCCATGACACAGATGATTGCTGAGACAGAGAGATGTAACTTGCCTAAGGTTGCACAGCATAATAATTGTTACCCTTTATTATTAGAAAGGGTATTATATTTTATGTTTTTATTATATAGAAAGCTAACTATGTGTCCAGGCACTTACAAAGTGCTTTACCTGTATAAGCTCATTCGGTCCTCAGGACAACCCCATGAGGTAAGGACTGTTGGTACCCTAATTTTCCAGACTGAGAAAACTGAGGTACAGAGAAGGTAAGCAACTCGCCCAAGGTCACACAGCCAGTCCAGAACTTGAAACCAGGCAGGCCAGCTTTAGCACTCACACTGTAAGCTGGAACAAATCTCCACCGCTGAGTTACAGTGATCCTGAGGTCAGCCAAGAGGGGCTGGGGACACACATCCACACTTGATGCCTGTGTCTCAGGAGTCCTGGTTATGAAAGGATCTCAAGATCCATGGAACTTCCCTGGCAGCCCAGTGGTTAAGACTCTGAGCTTCCAATGTTGGGGGCAAGGGTTCAATCCCTGGTCGGGGAACTAAGGCCATGTGGCATGGCCAAAGTGGAAAAAAAGAAAAAAGGTCCCAAGATCTAGTTCTGTATTAGAGCCCACCTGAGGACGAAAACAGTCCTCCCCTAGAGCCTGGCCCCACCCAGAAGCTCATCAGAGGCACATGGGAAGAATGAACCGGTGATCATGGAGAGGACACAGTGACGTGGGTTGCGAGATGGGACCCACCTGAGCCGGTCCCGCCCCAGAAGCAGCTGCCGATACACCATCTGGGTCTCAGCATCAGGATCCAGTGGGTCACTCCAGTCCCCCAGGGTGACGGCCGAATGCGTGCGGCTGCAGCCAGAAGCTGGGGCGACACAGCGACATCATCTGTAACTTTGCATTCCCCTTCCAGAAGCCTCCATGGCCAAGCCCTGCCCCTTAGACTTCTAAAACCACTCTTCAAACCTACTGCTTCCTTCCAGCCACACTGCCTCTGCCTTCACCCAACAGAGCAATAGCCTTGCTTCTCTCCATGCCCCTCCCACACTCTAGGCTCAGCCACACAGACCTTTCTCGATCCTTCAGCCTGTCTTTGCTCTGCCTGAAACACTCTTTCTTCCTCGTCCCTTTCTCCAACTTCACTACTTAACTCTTACTCTTCTCACAGGTCATACTTGAGCCGCACCTCCTCCAGGAAGCCCTTCTTGCTGTCCTACCCTGGGGCTGGGCCAGAGGGGTTCACTGGCATCTCAAAAGCCTCATCTTGGCACTTGTAACACTGTATTACAATTGTCTGGTTATTCATTTATTTTCCTGAGAACAAGCCTGGCATTTGGTAGGCACTTGAAAAAAAGTATCTGTGTGCCAGGCAGTGTTCTAATTGCTTTGCATATATCAACTTATTTAATCCTCACAGCAACCCTACAAGGTGGGCATTATCATCAGGCCCATTTTACACTTGAGGAGACTAAGGCAGAGAGAGGTTAAGTAACTTGCTCAAGGCTGCAGGGCCAGCCCAGGCGGAGGTGGGACACCCTGTGATTGACAGGTGTGGAGGGCGGAGCCTGAGTCCGCCCTGCCTCCTCACCTGAGCGCTTGGCCTGGAGACAACAGGTCCAGTGCCCGCTGCGGAAGGCACCGGGGTGGCAGGAAGCCAGCTTGTCCGGGTTGGGGGCGCTGGCCTTGCGCAGGGCCGACACCCATTGGTTGAGCTCGTTCACATTCTGCGGGGAGATGGAGGAGCAGTCAGAGATGGGTTGGGAGCCCAAAGGCGCCCTCTTCTCCCCAATCCTGGCGGCGCCTCACCTTGCACTGGAGGTAGGTGGTGTGCAGCGCCCCTGCGCCGTCCTGCGTCACCACCTGCATCACGTGCGGCAGCTGGAAGGCGCCCTCGTCCACGCGCTCCACGGCTCGGATGTGCGACACGGGGATGGAGGAGCGCATCTGGGAGAGAGGACTGTCGCTGCAGGGCGGGCTAGGGACAGGGGCCAGGGAGACCGGGCTCGGGGACAGCTTTCCTGTGGGTGTGTGCATCCGGCGGTGTGTTCCGGCATGGGGACAGTCAGCTTTGTGCATCTGTCCTATGTGTGTGTCCACTTGGCGGCCCTGTGAGTCCCGCAGTCTTGGCCCATCATTCTCAGTGATAACTTCTCTGGGCATCAGTTTCCATCATCACCACCATCACCATGGCAACCCCTGCTACTGCACTTGGGATGTGGTTCTAAGCGCTCTACGTTTACCAACTTATTTTATCATGACAACAGATTTCTGAGGCTGGGTCTATCATTTCTCCCAATTTACAGATGAGAAAACTGAGGCATAAGAGAATAAAGGACCCTTCAGAGGCCACTCAGCTGGTGGAGCCAGAAATGGAGCCCAGGGAGTTGAACTCTAGAATCTACACTCTGCTGATAAAGTAGAAAGAATAAGTGTAGGCACCATCTCCAGTGGTAGCTTTTATGATTTGCGGGTGTGCAGACACAGAAATGGGTAGATCCCCGTGGGTGTCTCAGTTTGAGCTAGACTTGAATGGCAGCCCCATGAGAGCAGGGAGTTTGTGTTTTGTTTATTGCATTATCTCCAGCACTAGAACACTGCATGGTACACACTAGGTACTCGATAAGTGCTTGATGGGTGAATGGATGGGTGAATGAATGCCTGGACATGAGTGCATATACCTCTGGATGAGAGATCCAATTTTCTATGAGCCTCTATGGTACGTAGGTGCATGGGTAGTTCAATGGTAGAATTCTTGCCTGCCACGCGGGAGGCCCAGGTTCAATTCCCAGCCCATGCAGCCACAGCATCCCCTTTGGGCTTCCCAGGTGGGGTTAGTAGTAAAGAACCTGCTTGCCAATGCAGGAAACAAGAGAGACTCAGATTTGATCCCTGGGTCAAGAAGATCCCCTAGAGGAGGGCATGGCAACCCACTCCAGTATTCTTGCCTGGAGCATCCCATGGGCAGAAGAGCCTGGCGGGCTGCCGTCTATAGGCTAACACAAGAGTCGGACAAGACCAAAGCGACTTAGCATGCATGGTATGAGGGCAGAGACCTGCCTGGAAACAGCTGAGGAGGGCTAAGCATCGTCCCTGCCCTGGGAGTGTCCACATCTGGGCGGGTACGTCCCAGCCACCACAGATGCACATGCTGAAGACTGTCTGATGGTGCCTGTAGGTGTTTGCCTGTCCCTGTTCTGTGCCCACCTGGACCCACAGGTGTAAGCAGAGCCTGGCCTTAGAATTTGAGTTTGCTAAGCTGCCTTGGGACCTTGGGCAAGTCTTTGTCCCCTCCTGGGCCTCCGTATCCCCCTGGGTACAAAGAGGCAGCTCTGTGAGGGAGGCCACTGTGGAAGTCCCCCCACCGCGGGCTGGAGCCCCACCTGCCACTCGGGACTCTTGGAGTAGGAGAGCGTCTCCCCGCTGAGCCGGAAGTAGCGCTTCTTGAAGGCAAAGCGTGTGGCCAGGCCGGCGGGCTCCTCCTTGCGCTTGAGCAGGTAGCCTTCTCGGACGGTCACTGAAGGCGGGACCAGGGCCCTGGCTGGGCCCCCAGCCTCTGGAAAGTGGAGAGGGGGGACTTAGAACCCTTCCACCTTCCGAGGGTCTCCTGGAGGAGCGGGATTCTCGGCTCCCCGAGAGGCGGGAGGATGAGTAAGATGGACTGTACTTTCTCCATAGGGAATGGTATTACTGAGGGCTGGGGTAGGGAATGGGGGTGGCAGGGAGTGGGAGCCCCAAAGTTGGCCTTGGTGATCCCCTTCCAACTTGAGGGGTGTACAGGCACCAGCAGGAGTCAGTCCAGGGAGTAAGGGCCCTGGATCTAGCTACCCTTAGGGAGTCCAGACACAGGCCCTCCCACCCCCGGCATACAGGGACCCCACCAGGTCACAACCAGGCCCCCACATTCCCACAGGGTGCTCCTAGGTGATTCGGACCCAAGTATCTCATGACCTGGCCCCACATTATGATATAGACTCGTCCCTAACTCCTCTGCTTAAAACCATCCCATGGGGAGTTCCCTGGGGGTCCAGTGGTTAAGAAGCCACCTGCCAATGCAGGGAACACAACCTGGATTCCTGGTCGGGGAACGAAGATTCTGCATGCCGCGGAGTAACTAAGCCCGCAGGCCACAATTACTGAGCCCACATGCCACAACTAGAGAGAAGCCCTCGTGTCACAACTAAGACCTGACGCAGCCAAATAAATAAATACTTAAATATTAACAAAATAAAACTACCCTGTGGTTCCACTTCACTCCAGGTAAGAGCCAAAATGCTTCCAGCAACCCCACATGACCTGCCCCCTCACCGCTCCTCCACTCCCTCTCGTTCATTCTTCTTCACTGCCCCCCCGCCCCGCCGCACTGTCCACCCCAGGGCCTTTGCACATCCTGTCCCCATCCCGAAACACTTTCCCAGGATCCTCACTGCTTGCTCTCTGTCCTCATTCAGGTCTTTGCTCTAATATCACCCTGGGGAGGCCATTCCTGGCCACCCTCTCTAAAAGGCTGATCTGCCACCCCCAGCCCAATATTCCCTTCCCTCCTTTATTTTTATTCCTTAGCACTTATCTCTCCCTAACACACCACATGATTTGCTAACTCATCTTGTTTACTGCCGGTTGTCTCCACCAGAATAAAACTTCCACATGAGCAGGAACTTCTGTCTCATCCACTGCTGTGTCCCCAGACCCTAGAATGGTGTCTAGAACATTTTTAGCAGGCACTTAATAGATTTCTGCCAGTGGAGTGAGTACCATGCCATGATCCCCTCTCACATCTCCACAGGGGCTGAAACAGTCTGGAGGGCCTGTATCTGTTCATCCCTGGGCCATATGCCAGGAAGGGTTTGCTGACTGACTAGCTGACCCACAGGTGCACAGTCTCAGTGAGTGCTGGGGTTGTGGAGGGGTGGCAGACGGGTAGGTCCTGAGGGTCCCGTAAAGTGACAAGTTGGCTGTGGCAAGGCCATGGGAACTCACCCGCCTTCCCATCCACGTCCACCAGCTGGTCCAGGAAGTCTCTCACCCTGGAAATACTCTGCAGCAGGAAGGGGTGTAGGGGGGCCATCCATAGCTCCTTGCCCTGGCCCAGCTGCTGGCCTAGATTTCCGATGCTCTGCACAGCCTGGAGCAAAGAAGCAGGGGGTGCTGCCAGGGCCAAGGTCACTGCAGCGGGGAAGGGCCTCTGTGGACCCAGAGAGGAGCCCCAGAGTCCTGGCTGCCAACTCAGTGCTCAACAAAAGGAGAAAGTAATAGAAGCACCTGCCTGAAAAGACATCTGTTCCTCTCTGTGCACAGATGTGTATCCCCAGTGCTTTTATTCTATCCCCCATCTAGAACCCAGATAACCTCATTCAGGACTGCTTGATCTCATCATACATACCTGAGCCCATCAGAACCTCCAAATGTGGCCCCTCTGTGAATGATGGTCTGATTCATACTAGAGTGTAAATGACTGCTAGCCTGCTTCCCACCTTCCCCCAGAAGGGGAGGGGTTTCATTCCAAAGAGGGAATTGAGAGCAAAAAGAAAGCCTTCACACTCAGGATGAAAAGCTGGGACTTCCCCCTCATGATCCAGTGGCTAAGACTCCATGCTTCCAGTGTAGGGGGCCCCAGGTTCAATCCCTGATCAGGGAACTAGATCCCACATGCCACAACTAAGAGTTTGCATGCTGCAACTAAAGATCCCACATGGCACAACTAAGACTTGGCACAGCCTAATTAATTTTTAAAAAGCTGAAGGTGCCACGTCAAACAGATGTCTCTGGGTCTCACTTGGGTCTTCCATGGGTCTGGCCTCCCAGTTTGGTCCTCCCACGCTCCTCCCTGGCTAAGAACACCCAGGATCTGGGAGGGGGTGGAGCCCTCCACTGCCTGCACCTTGGCAAGCAGCAGCAGTGAGCGGCTGGTCTGGGGATCCGCGTGCTGGTCCCGGAGGTCAAACAGCTTCGGGGTGAGGATGGCAGGTGCGAAGAATCGCAGGAAGAGAAAGCCGCTTATGGCCAGGTACTTCACGTCCTGCGGAGAGGAGCAGCAGGTGAGGGGTGTCCTCCAAACCCACTTCCCAGTCGGGGAAACTGGGACAGCAAGGACAAGGGATCGGTGGTTCTGGGAGAAGAAGTAGAAGGGGACAAGGCTCAGGAGGCCATCCTGTCTGCCAAGGAGGCTTTTCTTCTCTGGGCCTCAGTTTCCCCACCTGGAAAATGGAGTGATAATACCATTTCTGCACCTTCAGACTTAGCCAAACATCCTCAGAGTCTGCTCTGTGCCAGGCACTGTGCAAAGGGCACAGGAGGCGTCATCATTATTCCCGATTTACAGCTGAGGAAGCAGAAGCTCAGAGATGTCAACTGACTTGCCCCAGGTCACGCAGCTGGTGAGCAGAGGAAGCAGGATTCAAACCCAGATCTGTGATTTCTGATCATGAATAGCAACAGGCCAGATATTTCTCCATGTATTTGCTTATTTAATACTCACCCTTGGAGGTTCTGTGTCTCCATTTTACAGAGGAAGCAACTGAGACCCAGAGAGGGAAGGTCACTTGCCTAAGGTCACACAGCAATAAGTGGCCGAGCCAGGATTTGAACCCAGGCAGAATTTGAACTCTGCTCTTCATCACACTGTCCTGCATTCAATACTAGCTACTGGGTGTCAAAAACTAAGTCTGCACTGTCATGATTATTCCTCAAGCAATCCATGGGGTAGTACTACTATCCCCATTTTCCAGATGAAGAAACTGAGGCTTGGTAGCAAACCCAGTTCAGCTGGCTCCCTGCACAACCACCAGTCCCAGCCTCTGCCCTCCACAAATTGTAAAGCATGGTGCCCCTTCGTGTGAGACCCAGGCCTGGGCCACCTGCACATAAGGCTGGTTCCCCCAGCTCCAGAGGGGACTTGGGAAGAGGCATGTCTCTCTCCTGGGCACTGACCCCCTCCAAATGGCTCCTCACCTACCCATCACACTCACCAAGCTATATTTAGCCCCCGAGAATATGCTGCAGCGTTTATTTAGGGGTTGTATTCACACATAAAACAATACCCTCTCTGGGTATGTGCCAACTTTCCAGGGCACCTCTGCATTGACACTGAGCGTTGCCAGAAGCTGGGTCCCTGGAGCTGCTCAGAGATGGGGGAGGAGGTCCCACAGATCTGGAACCCCAAACTGCCCCCAGGCTGCCCCCCACCTCAGCCTGCCACATTCCTGGGTAACTTTAGCCTTTGATGTCAGCTCATTAACTTCCTCCTTTCGTGAGAAGGAAGGACCAGGTGTCAGAGTGGCAGAGACAGGGTTTGCTTGGGTCCCTCTGACCCCCTCCATCTTCGTGGGCATGAGGAAGTCTCTGTTCCCTGCCCGCAGCCATTGCTCACTGGGGGACACTTGGGTGTCATGGATCGGGGCTCCTCCCACAAGGGCCAGGCTGTCTGGGGAGCTGGGCTCCCGCTTCCCCCAACCCCACCCCGGATGTGTCCCACTTAGCACCTCCTCCAGCGGCCCAGGCAAGAGCCCCACAGTGTGGGGTGTAAATCAGCCTCATCCCAGTTGGAGGCCCAGGCTCAGGTCTGAGGAGGAGGATGAGGGGAGGAGGGAGAGATTCCCCCCTGGGAGTCTGGAGGCTGAGCCTTGAGTCCACAACTCTTAGCCAAAGCACCTCACCTCTCTGGGCCTCAGTTTCTTCCTCTGTAAAATGGGATAATACTGGCACCCACCTCACAGGGTGGATGTGAAGACTAGATGAGGTAATAAATATACAAAACAAAGTCTGACCCCTAGTCAGGGCAGTATATAGTGTTGTTGTGGTGGTTGTTTGGTCACTCAGTCATGTCTGACTCTTTGCAACCTCATGGACTGTAGCCCGCCAGGCTCCTCTGTCCGTGGGATTCTCCGGGCAAGAATACTGGAGGGGGTTGCTGTGTTCTCCAGGGGATCTTCCCAACCCAGGGATGGAACCTGCGTGTCCTGCATCTCCTGCATTGGCAGGCAGATTCTTTACCACTAAGCCACCAGGGAAGTCCCAATATATGCAGTGCTAGCTGCTGCTTTTATTATCATCCTCATCATCACCACTGTTATCACCCCTGGGCCCCAGATCCTGCCAGAACACTGTCCCCACTTCTGCCAAGACACACAGCCCCTCAGGGTGGGCAGCCCAGGCTCTGTCCCGCTCCTCCCCTGCCTCTCCCTGCGGCCCTGGCCAAGCCACTGCCCCTCCTCAGCCTCAGTCTCCCCATCTGCCCAATGGGACCGCCTGGCCCACCTCATGCTCCGCCTGGGGAAAACGCTCCTCCACGCGCTGGCGCAGCTGCTTGAAGGCGAGGCGCATGGCGGGCGGGCAGCGCCCCACGGAGCCCACAATGGCGTCCACGATAGGCCCCAGGTAGCCCGTCAGCAGCCCCAGGCTGGCCTCCCGCACATGTTCCTCGGAGGGTGCACCCTTGAAGGAGATTCTCCTGGAGAAGCAAGTGGAGGGTTGTGACTCAGAACCCAGCATCTGCCCACTCAAAACCCTCTACTGGCCCCTACTAAGCTCAGAGAGCACCCACCTTCCCATCCCTTCTCCATGGCCTCCCCTCCTACTGGTCCATTCCCGCTGCGGGGAGTCACCTCCTCAAAGAGGACGTCTCTCCCCCACTGCTCACCATCACGGACCCGGGTTCCCTGCATTTTCAGTGCAGACCCGCCAGACTGCACTGCTGCCCCAGGACCTTTGCACTTGCTGTTTCCCCTGCCTGGAACATCTTCCAGCAGACCTGCACACGACTCCTTCCCTCACCTTCTCCAAGCTTAGACTCCACATCCCTTTCTCTGTGAGGCTGTCCCTGTGACCTCCCTATGGAATATCACAAGCCCCTCCCCTGCTTCTGGCTCTTCCCATGACCCTCCCTCACTTTACTTCCCCCCATTTCACTAATCACCTGCAAGAACCTTCTTTAGTTTATTAATATTACCTGTCTCCCCCCAAAAGACAGATTTGTGTCCATTTGTTTCCTGATACAAACTCAGCGTTCAGCCTAGTGCTTGGCACATACATGCATGTGTGTGTGTTGGGGGGGATGCGCTCAGTCACTCAACTGTGTCCAACTTTTTGCGACCCCATGGACTATAGCCCCCCAGGCTCCTCTGTCCATGGACTTCTTCAGGCAAGAATACTGGAGTGGATAACCATTCCCTTCTCCAGGGGATCTTCCTGACACAGGGATCGAACCCAGGTCTCCTGCATTGCAAGCGTATTCTTCTGAGCCACCAATGTCACCTTAAGTAGCCTGATTGTTCCCATTTAACAGATGAGGAAACTGAGGCTCAGAGAAGTCCCCTTGCCAATAGGTGGCAGAACATAGATTAGAACTCAGGGCTGCCAGTTCCAGAGTCTGTCTGCACCCTGCCCTGCCCAGTCCCCAGATGCCCCTGTTCCCTGCAGGCACCCGCTGAGTCCCACTGTCTTTGCCAGCTGTCCTGGGAAAAGCCCTGGCCTTGGGGTTTCACAGATGGACTCTGCCCTTCTATTCAGGGGCTGCATTCAAATCCCCACTTGGCAACTTCCCAGCTGTGCAGCCTTAGGCAGGTAACCTCCCCTCTCTGAGGCTGTTTCCTTGTCTGTAAAAAGGGGTCCTAATGCCTGCTTCTGGGTGGTCAGAAGGGGTGGGCAGCACTTGCTGGGCAATGTCCAAAGAGAAGGAAAGAACCTCTCCTGTTTCCACCATGGTCCCCTGTGGACTGCCCAGCAGCCAACTCTGATGGCTTGGTAAGAACAAGCCCACCTGCCTGAGCTGGAGGAAAAAAATGTCCTGGAAAGAAAAGAGGAGCCCAGGAGACATGGAATGACCCCCCAACCCCGTCATTGCCCTGCCCCCTAACCCCATGACATCAAGCACTGCAGCAGGCCAACCCCTCCACAGACCCTCCCCCAAGGGCCTCAGCCACCACCAAAATAATAGAAATATTAGTACTTCCGGAGTACTGGTTAGTGCTGGGCTTCGTGTGTATGACTAAGTTCATTCTCCCGATAGCCCATCAGGTAGATATTCACGAGGCTTGAAATAACCTGCCCACCAGTAATGGCAGAGCTGGGATTTGAACCCAGGGCGCTCACGTCTCAGAGTCCCGCCTGGAACCACCGCACCACACAGTCTAAGGGGCTGGCTGCTCTCAGGGGAGGCTGTGAGACTGTAGAACTAGCGCTCCCGAGCAGGAAGAGGGGTGGGGTGGCAGAAGGCACAGACCGGGCCCGACAGGTCTGCCAGGCAGACGGGGGGTTGTGGCGGGTTCACCCCTCAGGTCCGGCTCACCGGGTGCGGCCCAGGTCCATCTTGCAGGGATCCAGCTCCATGTACTTCCTCTCCTCGAAGACGCGGTTGATCACTGGCCTCAGGACCTCATGCAGATAGGGCATGCCCACGAGCTGGGGGCAGGGGGCACCATACAGGGCGGGGCTGAGGGCAAGGCCGGGGTGTGCCCATGAGCTGGGGGCGGGGGGGCCATGCAGGGAGACGTTCAGAGAGAGGCGGGGGGCCTGCCCCTGGGCTGTGCTGGGGGTGCAACTCAGGGCGAGGCCAGCCACCAGCCCCCCAGTTTGGCTGCCCAGGACCACCTGAGGTCAGCCAAGCTCTGGGCTCCGAGTAAGCACTGGGAAGGGAGTCCCCGTGAGGAAACGGCCGCTGGACCGCCCACCAGCCCCCCAGGCCTTCACCTACTCACCTTCATAAACTGTTCCATTGACTTGGACGCCAGGGAGTTAGAACGGAAGAGGGTGTTGGGGTCAGCTGAGAGGACAGAGAGAAGCGTTTGCTGGGATGTAGGGGGCTGGATCCATCTCACCACCCCCACCCAAGGTTGGGAGGGGGCAGTGGTCATGATCTTTCCGGCCGCAGGAATCAAGGAGATCTGCCACATCAACTCCTTTCACGTTACAAAGGCCCAGAGTGGTTAAGTGAGCTGCCTAAGGTCACACAGCACATGAGTAGTAAAACCGGGTCCTGAACCCAAGACCATGCTCCCAGCTGGCTGGGGGTTCCCAGCCCCTGTCGCCCCAACACACAAAGACACAGCAGCCCCTGCCGTCTGCCTGAGCTCCCCAGTTCTCTCTCAGAGACCCTCTGCAGACCCGTCCTTGGGGAGTGATGCCTGGGGGTGGTCATGCAGGCAACTCACTGGTCCGTGCCACCTCGCGTCGGGTGAGATAGTCCAGAAAGGGTCCAGTCAGGCCCTGGCCCAGAAAGAGCTTCACCAGCTTGGTGGCCAGCTCCTGGCGGCAGTCCCCCGAGGTCAACTCCTCCAGGACAGCCAAAGGGCTGGCGGCATCCTCCTGCACAAGGACAGGAGGCAGGAGAGGTGGCCTGGGGCCCTGGGACCCCAAAACAGAAGAGCTCAGCTAGACATCCCTAAAGCAGAGGGTGGCCATGACCCAGATCCCCCCCACACACACCCCCAGTGACGCACTCACCTCTGCCGGCCCCAGCACCGACTCCATGAGCAGCTCCCTGAGCGGCTGGTAGTACTGTGAGGGCAGGACACAGTCCTCGGTCAGACGCACCTTCAGCCTCAGAGCACCCAAGCTGCCGCTGGCCGGGGCCAGAACACAGGAAAAGGAACATAAGTATGTATGGGCAGGTGCAGAGAGCCCAGAGAGGCAGGTGTGAGCGCCGGTGAAGAGCATGGATAATTGTCAAACAAGACAGGTATGGGCAGGTGTGAACAGGTGTGGGCAGTATAAACAGGGGTGAACAGATATCAACAGGTATAAACAGGAATGGACATGGGCAGGCAGTGTAAACAGATCCGGCCAATGTAGAAAGTTGAGGCCAGTGTAAACACAGGTATACAGGAACGGATGGTGTGAACAGGTGTGTGGACAGGTGTGGAGGGACCAGAAATCCTGCACCCACATCAGATTCAACTGATGTGTTTGCAGGTGGATGGGAATAAGGTGAACTCATTTGGACACATGTAAACGCACATGGTGAGACATTCAGTAAGCGTTTGTTAAATGAATGAAGGGACGTGGTGATGGCGTGTGGGCTGACGTGGGCGCCCATGAGGCCTGGCCCGCAAGCGGAAGACGGAACCCAACATGCTTCCAGCCCAGCCTCCTCCCACTGTACCCACATTTACCCAGAACCCTCCTCTGCTCTGGGAAAGGGCTGGAGGCGGAACCAGCCATTGGGCGGGTTGTGTTGCAGGACCTGTGGGGGGAACTCCACCTGTGGGGCGACACACAGACCCTCAGCAGAGCTCTGCCCTGCTGGGCCCTGGAAGAAGAGTTGGGCTGCCCACCCAAGGAGGGGTGGCAAAGCCCACCCAGGGTCAGCTCCTCCTCCCCCACCGTGTTCTATCAACACAACGATGGCGACACTCTGTCCCCCAGTCCCCGATTATTAGCTCTTGCCAGGGCACTGAAGGCCTCCAGGGAACACTTAATCTACAATTGAGGAAACTGAGGCTCAGAAAGGTGAAGTGACTTGCCCAAGGTCACACAGCGACTAGAGATAGCATGTCTGGAGTGAGTGTATTTTCAGCTCCATTGAGGGACAAAACTTGCATCTATCAAAAGGCTTAAAGATAGTCTAGAAGGTCAAGTCCCACCCTCCCTCTCTCTTTAAATAACAACTTTATACATATATAATTTATATCCCATATAATTCACCAATTTAAAGTAATTCAGTGGTTTTTAGTATATTCACAGTTTGTGCAACTACCACCACTAATTTCAGACCATTTACTATCAGCTACTCTGGCCAAAGAAAGCCTATATCCATTAGCAAATACTCCCCATCCTCCAGTCCCTGGCAACCACTAATTTTTCTGTCTTTATAGATTCTCTTGTATTTAACTTATATGCGGAGTACATCATGAGAAAGGCTGGGCTGGAAGAAGCACAAGCTGGAATCAAGATTGCCAGGAGAAATATCAATAACCTCAGATATGCAGATGACACCACCCTTGTGGCAGAAAGTGAAGAACTAAACAGCCTCTTGATGAAAGTGAAAGAGGAAAGTGAAAAAGTTGGCTTAAAGCTCAACATTCAGAAAACTAAGATCATGGCATCCGGTCCCATCACTTCATGACAAATAGATGGGGAAACAGGGGAAACAGTGGAAACAGTGACTGACTTTATTTTTTGGGGCTCCAAAATCACTGCAGATGGTGACTGTAGCCATGAAATTAAAAGACACTCCTCGGCAGGAAAGTTATGACCAACCCAGACAGCATATTAAAAAGCAGAGACATTACTTTGCCAACAAAGTCTGTCTAGTCAAGGCTATGGTTTTTCCAGTGGTCATGTATGGATGTGAGAGTTGGACTATAAAGCTGAGTGCTAAAGAATTGATGCTTTTGAACTGTGGTATTGGAGAAGACTCTTGAGAGTCCCTTGGACTGCAAGGAGATCCAACCAGTCCATCCTAAAGGAGATCAGTCCTGAGTGTTCATTGGAAAGACTGATGTTGAAGCTGAAACTCCAATCCTTTGGCCACCTGATGGAAAAAGATGACTCACTGGAAAAGACCCTGATGCTGGGAAAGATTGAGGGCAGGAGGAGAAGGGGATGACAGAGGATGAGATGGTTGGATGTTGTCACTGAGTCAATGGATGTGAGTTTGAGCAAGCTCCAGGACTGGTGATGGACAGGGACAGCTGGTGTGCTGCGGTCCATAGGGTCACGAAGAGTCGGACATTACTGAGCAACTGAACTGAACTGATAAATGAAATTATGTAATATGTGGGGAGTTTAGGACAGGTCTCTTTCACTTAGCATTGTGTTTTCGAAATTCATCCATGTTGTGTGGATGAATGTGTCAGGATGAATGTCACAGGATCCATGTGTCAGGATGTCATTGCTTTTTATGGCCACATAATATTCCACTAGGTAAATATACTATATTTTGTTTCTTCATTCATCTGTTGATAGACATTTGAGCTGTTTCTACTTTTGGCTATTTATGAATGATGCTGCTATAAACATTAACGTAAAATGTTGTGTGTGGATATGTGTTTCCCTTTCTCTTTGGGACATATCTAAGAGTGCAATTGCTGGGTCATGTGGTAACTCTAACTACTGAGGAACTGCCAGATTTTTCCAAAGCAGCAACACCATTTTACATGCCCTGATGACTTTGGTGAAGCATGTGGTCATTTCAAGTGAGGTCCATGACCAAGTCTCCCTCTTATTTACTCTAATCTTGCCTCCTTTTAAAAACTGGCAGCTTCAGGATTTCCCTGGTGGCTTAGTGGTTAGGACTCGGCTTTCACTGCCACGGTCCAGGTTCAATCCCTAGTCATGCGACCTAGCCAAAAAAACAAAAAAGCTGTCAAAACAAAAATGCTGAGTATACATCCACTCACTACTCCTGAGAGGCAAGAAAAATAGTACCCATTTTACAGATGGGATGACTGAAGTTCCAACAGAAAGACCTTGAGCCCAGTGCATCCAGAAATAAGAGTTAGATTCTGGATTCAGAGAGACCTGAACTCAAATCCTGACTCTGCCATTTCTTAATCATATGACCTTGGGAAAGCCACTTCACCTCTCTGAACCTTAGTCTTCCCATCTGTAAAATAGAGACAGCAATGGTCCCAGCCTCTTAACAGTGGCCATCAAGGTTATATAAATGAAGTGATGCTGGAGAAGCACTTAGCACAGTGAAGCACACAGTCACCCTGGCTACTCTCATCCCGGAATAAGAATCTGGGCCCACCCTTGACCTTAGGTAGGTTCCTGCACCAATGGGATCATGGGACTCTGTCATGCAGGCCTGGCCAAGGTTCCTCATAAGGCAAACGTCACATCTACCCTTCCAAGTGAGCCCCTGGATGCCCAGCCCTTCTCCCCAGTCCCCCTTGGAGGCAGTGGTGAGCCATGGAGGGTGTCTAGGGGGTGCTCACCATTCCCAAGAAGTCATTCTTGCCAACCATGTCCCAGTCCCAGAGTTCCACTCGCAGAGGGGATGGGGAACCTGGAATCTCCCGCAGCTCCAGCACCTCATCCCAGTGTGGGAAGCGAGTTTTCTTAATGGTCTGGGAGAGGAGGGAGTGAGAGACAGAGAGAGCTACTGGGACCATTCTTGTCTCCATTTTACAGATGGGAAGGCTGAGGTTCAGAGAAGTTAAGTGGCTTTCCCAAGGTCACTTAATGTCCCAGTCTCCCAGCTCCTCTCCACCACTTACCGAAGTCTCCAAGCTCTGGCTGCCCCAAAACACACGCGCAAATGGGTCAGACGTGCCAGAGATGTCTCGGGGGGCCAGGTCCCTGGGGACAGATGAGGTAAGGAGTGGGGATCACAGGACCCTTGAGGACCAAGACCCAAGCCTTGGGGAAGGGGTTCAGGGTAGACAATTCAAATGTTGCTGATTTCCAAGACAACAAAAGAGTACATAGTAGGGATTTAGCAAAGAGCATCCCTCACCAGGCCCGTCCAAACCTGGTATCTTCCTTTTGATTAATGCTACCCTACGAGGACACATTACTATGCCCACATTTTCTAGGTAAGGGAACTGAAGCAGAGAAAGGTGAAGCTGAACATCACAAAGCAGCAGGTGAAGGTGCAATGAGGAAGGGAAAGGGAGCCTCTGTTTCCCTGGAGCCCATGGATGGGAGACCAGATGCCAGATGCCAGGGTTCGGAGCCCGGATTCTCCCATTCACTGGCTGGCTGTCACTGGGAGAAGTCACTTCACCTCCCTGAGCCTCAATTTCCTCATCTGGAAAATCAGAGTAATAACAGACTGACCTCACAGGGCCAAGGGATGAGATGACATGTGGAGAGTGCTCAGCTCACTCATTCACTCAACAAACACTCCTACCCACACTAGGACCAAGAAAAGGCATGAGGAAGGGACCCTCTGCCTCTGGTTGCCATGACAACCCAAGTCTCAGCCTCTCCCACCCCTCCTTCCCAAGGTCCCCCAAATCCAGGGACCCTCTCCCCCCCACACCCAGGGGCTGCTTGTTTCCTCCTGCTGTTTCTCTCCCACCCCGCTTGGCATCCAAAGCCTTCTTTGGTTTCCTAGGAGCCAGCCTAGTTGCTAAGCGACAGCAATCGGTCCCTCTCCTCCTTGCAAGGATCCTGCATAGCTTTGTAGCTGGGGGGGAGGCCATGGGCACAGAGTAAGTGAGGAGTCCCTACCCCAGAAAAAGTCCTTTTGCCTGTCCTATGCCTGCCTGCTACTCCAGTCAATCTCCAGGGAGCTCCAGCTGGGGGTAGAAATCTGGAAGTGGTGGGAGAGGCACAGAGAGGGCAAGAAAAGGCTTTAAGGTCACAGAGCAAACTAGAAATAGAGACCTAGTCCAACTTGGGTGAGGACTGGCCTAAGAGTAAGAATAAGGGGAGTAAGGTGTGGGGAAAAACATGGGCAGAAAACAAAATAAGACGTGGAAGGGCGAAAGGAGTGGAAATAGTCAAGGAAATAGTGACGGGGCAGCTGAGAACGAGAGGGGAGTGATAAATAGACAAGAGGGAAGATGCGTATCCCAGGAGTGCATCCGTCTTTTTTCTGATGTTTCCTTGGGACAGGACCTGCCCCTCCCTTTCTCCCAGCCCACATGACTTGAGTGGGTTGATTCCTCCCTCTCTGCCAGGAAGGGGCTTGCAACTCAGGTCTGACCAATCAGAGTCAGTGGAATTGGTTCAATGATAGGCAGGTACTCCAAACTGGGTCAATAAGAATTAGTCCCAGGATATTGGTTGGAAATGGTGGAAGATAGTTTTTTCCATTGGAGCTGCCAAATTGGTAGGATGCCAGTCTGGAGCTGTTAGGGTCAGCTTTGCCCCTACCTGAGGAGAAACTGTCTAAGAATAAAGTTAATACAAAAGACACCCAAGGAATCTATGTCTACAGATTCCTGATGTCTCTGTTGGAGCACCTGGATCCAGCCGTGCCTGAAGCTGCATGTCATTCATATGAGCCAATCTCCTTAAGCCAGTATAAATTGGGTGTCTATAACTTATGATTTGATTAATACATCTCCACACCCATCTGCCTGATCATTCTGAGTATCTGGCCTTTGGTTGCTGGTCACTGGGGACCCAACAAAGATTTTGCTCATGTTTTAACCCAAGAAACTTGCAACCTGGTGAGCTTGGACTGTTTGCCTTACAAAGGATGTCAGTTTTGAGCCCAGAAGTATCTCAGGAGTGAGGTGGTCTCAAGGCAGCTGGGAGGAGTCCAGTGGGTTCCTGCTCATTCTCAGACCACCCCCCTACCACATCCTCACCCCCATCATGACCATACCTAGCTTGGAGCACGTGACAGCGAAGACAACGGCCCCGCACGTCCTCCAGCATCTGCACGGCCAGGCAGATCTCACCCTGCACCTCTGCATCCGGGTCCACGCGGCTCAAGTTGATCCAGCTGTCGATTCCTGGAGAGCACAGGCACCAACATTCATTAAGCACCTACCACCGTCTGGGCATTGCATTATCTTTAAAAATTCAATTAACGTTAAAAAGATATTGAGTCATGGACCTCTCATTAGCCTTCTGTTATAGGTACTGTAGTTATCCCCACTTCCAGATGAGGAAAAAGAGGCACAGCAAGGAAGGAGCTAGTAAACAGCAGAGCTAGGATTCAAATGCAGGTGGCATAGTTCTAAGGGCCAGTGCTCCTAACCATGTACTATCACCTCTTCATCCTAGTATATAAAGCCCTCCATCATTTACTCTCCCCTCAGGGAAAAAAAAGAAACACTTGGGCATTCCTATCTCTGAGACTTCTTATAGGCTCTTGGCCTGAATCAGTCAAGTCAGTCTTGATCTTCTCAATCTTAACCTTTCCTTCTTTCTCTCTCTCTCTGTCTCTCATTCTCTCAACACATTAAAGATACTGTTCCAGGGACTTCCCTGGCAGTCCAGTGGTTAAGATTCTGCACTCCCAACGCAGCAGGGGGTGGGTGGCCATGGGTTTGATCCCTGGTCGGGGAACTAAGATCCCACACAGCAAGTGGCATGGCCAAGAAATTTTTTCTAATTAAAACTAAATAAATAAAATTTTTTTAAGATACTGTGCCACTGACTTCCAGCTTCAGTTGTAGTTACTGGGAAGTCATTTCAGCCTAATAATTGATCTTGCATGAATGGTCTATCTTTTCCAAGTTTAAGGACTAAGTCTTTGATGTTTTTTGCAGTCTCCCCACAGTATATCTAGGTAAGGATTTAAAACAAAAACAACAACAACAACAAAAACCCTGTTTTACTAGGTCATCAATTTTTTAGAATCATCTCCTCTCCCCAGCTTTTTCTATATTTTGCTTCTAGGACTCCAATTAAATGGATGTTAGAGACTTTCTCAGTTATTTTCTATGTCTTGAGCTTCTCTTATATGCTTTTCATTTCTCTGAGCTGAGGTTTAAATAATTTCTTTAGATCTCTCTCCCAGTTCACTAATTCTGACTTCAGCTCTAAAGAATGATGTGCCACTCATCCACTTGGTTTTTAAGGTCAACAATTGTACCTTTTATCTCTAAGCATTTGATTTGGTTATCTTCCAAGTCAGTCTATTTTTTTTAATGTATTGCTTTAATTTATCATGGTTATTTCTGGCCCTTCCAGGTGATTAAATTTTATTTATTGAATTTTAAAAATTCTTATATATCATAAATACAAAGTCTAAAGTCTTTACAGGTCTAAATCTGATGGTCATCATTTCTGCTGACCCTTGTTCTTGGTGGCTCACTTCCTTGTGTGTGTGATGATCTTTGAGCTCACTCTGTGGGAAATTTAACATGAGGACGCCTATCCCTGGAGAGGAGTGGCAGTTGCTTAGGACCTTTGAAGGGGAATTCTCAGGTTCAGTAATAGCCATCTTCCCCCTGGCCTAAGATTTAGTCTGTTGACTGTGAATCTGATATTGACGTTAACTTTCAGGGAAATCCTTCCTGAGTCCCTTAGCTCTTGCTCACCACTCCATGTTAGGTTTTAGCTCATGATTCACCGGGAGTAGAGGGAGACATAGAAGGGGGCATGGCAACCCGCTCCAGTGTTCTTGCCTGGAGAATCCCATGGACAGAAGAGCCCGGCGGCTACAGTCCATGGGGTCACAAAGAGTCAGACACGGCTGAAGAGACTTAGCACACAAGCTTGCAAGCAAAGAGAGGAATGCTGAATGCTCTTCACATCCTTCCAATAATGTGTTAGGAATTGCATCTAATTCAGGATCTCACTGGTATGTGGCCAGAGAGCCATTCTGTGGATCTAGTCCCCCATGCTGCCGGAAGTATAAGTTCTACTTTACCTCTCTATCTCTTTTGTTACTCCCAAGTCCAGGATACCATAAGCTGTTTCTAACTTGATTAGGTATCTGTTGCAATAATCAAATTAGAAAAGTGAAGTTCCATCTCACCTCACTTCACTTGGTATTGTCTAGACTAAATGTAAAGTGCTTAGCGTTGTGGCTGGCACATAATAAGCCTTCACTAAATAGAAGTGATGATTATAATGGTTGGCACATAGTGTGCTGTCAACTAATGCTCACTGACGCAAAAATATATTATTATATTATTCAATAAATGGTGTCAAGACAACTAAGAATCATCTAGACCAAAGCAGTAAAGTTCAATCCCTATTGGATACTTTGTATCTGGGTAAGTTCCAAATAGATCAAAGACTTGTCTGTTAAAAAAAAATGGGAACAAATTGTTGCTAGAAAGAATCATATAAAACAATCTGACCTAATCTCAGGACCGAGAAGGACTTTCTAGGTGTTACATAAAATCAAGTGCCCCCCCACATGCAAATTTTGATTACAGAAAAAGAAGCCAATTTTCTACTGGAAAAAATGATAAGTGAAGTCAAAATATAAGCCACAAAGGAGAAAAAAAAATTTTGCAGCTAATGTGACAATGTTTATTTTCCTCATGTAAAAAGATCCCCCACAAAAAAAACTAAGAAAAGGCAAACAACCCAGTGGGTGAAAAATACACATACAATGTGAATAGACAATAGACACACAAAAAAAGGAAATAAAGAGACTCTTGAGTATATAAAAAGGCCTTCAAACTTACTTATACAGAAATGCAAAACAACCCACACAACGAGCCAATTTTTTAACCTATCGGATTCAAGATCCAAAGGTATGGCATTTGTTGACAAGGTTAAAGGGTAGATTAAATCACTTACTGTTAAGTAACTGGAGAGTAACTTAACAATGACTATAACTATCAAACGTGCTAATGTGGATACTCTTTGATCCAGCAAATCCACCTCTAGTAATTCATTATGCTGATTGATATAACTGGCATATATGGGGACTTCCCTGGCGATCCAGGGGTTAAGACTCCTTGCTTCCAATGCAGGGAGCATGGGTTCGATCCTTGGTTGGGGATCTAAGATCCAACATACAGCACTGCACAGCCAAATTTTTTTTTAATTAATATAAACTTGTATACATGTGTGCAATCACATTTGTCCAAGGCTATTCATTGCAGCATTGTTTGAACTAGGAAAACATTGTCAATAACCCAGTGCACATCAAGAAGGCACTTAGCAAAATAAATGATGGTACATCCACAAAACGGAGTGCCATGAAGTCATACTAAGAGCAAAGAATGCAGAAGCCCTTGAGACATTAATATGGAAAGATCTCCAAGATACACAGCGAAGTGAAAAGACAGGATACAGAACAGTGTGTTTAATGGAGTCCTACTACTATAAAAAATAAAAAAGTGAAATAGCTCAGTCGTGTCTGACTCTTTGCGACCCCATGGACTATAGTCCAACAGGCCCCTCTGTCCACGGGATTTTCCAGGCAATTACTGGAGTGGGTTGCCATTCCCTTCTCCAGGGGGATCTTCCCGTCCCAGGAATTAAACCCAGGTCTCCCATATTGTAGGCAAACGCTTTAACGTCTGAGCCACCAGGGAAGCCCTATTTCTATAAGCAGAAAACAAAACACATATAGTAGAAAGAGCACAGACTTTGCAACTAGACCACTTGCTTCAAATCCCAGCTGTCCCACTTAGTCACTTTGGATCTTGGGCAAGTTATTTAACCCCCTGTGCCTCAGTTTGTTCACCTATAGAATGGGCATAGGGTTTCCCTGGTGGCACTGGTGGTAAAGAACCCTCCTGCCTATGCAGGAGACATAAGGGACGTGGGTTTAATCCCTGGGTCGGGAAGATCCCCCTGGAGGAGAGCATGGCAACCCACTCCAGAATTCTTGCCTGGGAAATCCCATGGATAGAGGCGCCTGATGGGCTACAGTCCATGGGGTCGCAAACAGCTGGACACGACTGAGCATGTGCACACAGAATGGGCATAACAAGGGTACCCACCTCTTAGGGTTATTAGAATAATTAAGTGAATTGATACGTGTAAAGCACTTAGAAAGTGATCAGCACACAGTAAGCACTACATAAACGTTTGCTGCTATTACTGTTGCTACTTGCCTGCATATGTTTTTTTTAATATTTATTTTATTTTATTTATCTGTCTGTGCTGGATCTTAGTTGCAGCATGCGGGACCTTTAGTTGCAGCACAAAAACTCTTAGTTGTGGCATATGGGATCTAGCTCCCCGACCAGGGATCAAACCCGGGGGCCCTGCATGGGAGTGTGAAGTCTCAGCCACTGGACCACCAGGGAAGTCCCTTGCTTACGTCGGTTTAGAATGTCCCTAGAAGGACACACGAGATACTGACAACACGGGGCTGCGAATGGAGTAGCTGGGGTAAGAGGGACAGTCTCACTGCTAACTGTCTCTCTTGAATATTGAACGTAAAAAAGTTAACTGCTCAATAAATGAATTAAATTCAAGTCTGGGCTTCCCTGGTGGCTCAGTGGTAAAAAAAAAAAAAAAAAATCTACCTGCCAATGCAGAAAACACAGGTTCAGTGCCCGATTCGGGAGGATCCCACTTGCCATGGAGCAACTAAGCCCATGTGCCACAACTACTAACCCTGTGCCCCAGAGCCCAGGAGCCACAACTACTGAAGCCCCTGTGCCCTACAGCCCCTGCTCCACAACAAGAGAAGCCACTGCAATAAGAAGCCTGTGCATGGCAACTAGAGAGTAGCCCTCACTCGCTGCAACTAGAGAAAAGCCCATGCAGCAACGAAGACCCAGCACATGCAAAAAACTAAATAATACAAATTTTTTAAAAAATAAAATTCATAACAAAAGCAACAACCAAAATAATTTCCTCCGAAGGCTCTGTGTTGCCCCGTGCTGCTTGCTATGCCCCGGCAAGCGCCACCCCCCTTCCCTCTGCCTGGAACCCTCACCCACCTCGGGGGTCCGCTGTAATGGCCT
Organism: Cervus canadensis; assembly: GCF_019320065.1. Lineage (NCBI taxonomy): Eukaryota > Metazoa > Chordata > Mammalia > Artiodactyla > Cervidae > Cervus > Cervus canadensis. The sequence continues at coordinate 118,835,684 of NC_057386.1, read as the reverse complement.
CCCTGCTCAGCGAGATCTTGCCTATGATGTCATCGTGCCTGCAGAAAGGCAGGCAGGTGAGGGTCCAAGTCAGGGACCCCTGCCCCGCCCGTGGAGAGGTGGGTGCAGATGTCAATGGCTGGGTGGACAGGTACTGTGCTTTCGGGTGTCCCGCCTTCCCTCAGATGCCCAGATTTGGGTCCCCAGCACACACACCCCACCGTGTCCTCGTCCAGCACGTAGAAGGCCAGATGGTGGAAATCCAGGGGCAAGTGCACGGTGTACTCCTCCCCCCAGAAGGGGCTCAGGCTCCGCCAGATGGTTGCTGTCCTGCAAAAGGGGGCACAGGGGGGTCTTTGGGCCACACGGGCAGCAGATACCTGGGGACACACACACACAGACACATACACACCCAGAGCTACTCAAACACAAATACAGCTACACATACACACTCACATAGACCCAAGAACCCTGATATAGAGCTACAGATACACACACAAACCATAACACATACCCAGAGACCTGGACACACACACACACACACAGAAACAAACATTCATAGATATACCAAGGAAGCCAGAGACACAAAGAGACACATGCACACATATACAGATACTCATATGCCTCTTCAATAATTTCTAGAAACATACAACTATATGTTTCTACATACAGACAAGGCAGACCCACACAGAGAAAACATTCATACAGATAACACAAACAAAAGAAATGCGCAGAACATGGAGACACACACAGACACACAGACACACATTCACATACACAGAGTAATACCCGGCAGAGATACACAGAGAAGATCACACAAACCCTCAGTAACAGACAAGACACACAATTCCATTCATCCATCCATTCATTCATTCATTCACTCCATAAACACTCACCCTGACTATGTGCCAAGTCTTGGGGGCTATGGGGAATCAGAGGAAGAGGTGCCAAGGTCCCCACCCCCACAGAGCTCCCCCAGCAGAAAGGGGCTCCCTCCCGAACTCTTATGACACAATGAGAGAAGTCCTGTGATTGGTGAGCCCAGCAGTGCCCACTGGGCTGAGGACAGGAGGGGTCAGGAAAGGCTTCCCGCAGGAGCTAGTCAGGCAAAGCAGAGGATGAAGACAATCCAGATGGCTGGAAGAGCATGTGCCAAGGCACTGAGGCAGGAATGGTGAATTTGAGGAACAAGATGGTGGCTGAGAGGCAGGAAAGTGTGAGGGGCCAGGGGACCATGAAGTCAGCAGGGGCCAGAGCACTCTCAGCAAGAGGGAACCCCAGAAGGATTGGGGACCAAGACAGACCCAGAAACAGACACACACCTCTTCATCCCAACACCTCTGCAGATGCACTGCCCTTTATCCAACAGCAAAAAGAGAACTCACTTTGCCCAGTCAACACACACTCAAGTTTACAGCTGCAAAATCTGGCCGACACACCTGCCTCTGCCTTCTTCCTTCTGAGGCAGGAGGTAGATGGGCCCCCTTCAGGGTAAAGCGATTGGAGATTCATTCCCTATGGACTAAAACTCCAAGACAATAGCAGGATGATTAAGGGAGAGGCTGGGTCCTGCCCAGACCACATACTTCTCATTCTGGAAGTCAGGAGACCTCTGTGACCACACATGCGCAGAAAGGCTCCTTGAGGTCAAAGGGGAACGATGTTGACTAAGGCCAGGCGACCCACAGGCCTCTTCAGTAGAGTCCATCCTGGCTAAGAGATGCATGCACACATGGAAGGATCCTGAGATAGACGAAATACACACTGTGGACCAGGTAAATCAAAGTAATTGGTCAAAGAAAACCTGGAAGAAATGCCCCATAAAAGTAATTCAAACTACCACAAGGGTGCAACTCAGGGACCCGCCCTCTGAGTCTGCCCTTATGCCTATCCACCACACATAGTGTACTCTTTGCCCTCTTAATACTTGACTTGCTTCACTACTTTCCATCTTTTTGGGAATTCTTTTCTGCAAAGCCCAAGGGCCAGGGCCCTTGTCACTGATCACTGGTCTAGTAGATGAGCATCTGGTGCTCTCACCATCACAACCTGGCCTCAATCTCTGGCTGGGAACTCAATCCCCACTTCGCTTCCACCACACTCTTCCCCAGTAGAGTGTGAACATGACAGACCAGGGCCGCTCCATCAGACCCACCCTTCTTTCCAAATACTCTCATCCCCGCTACCCCACCCTCTTTCCAATTGGAAGTCCCCCCAGGCTCCCAAGCCCCTGAACTTGGAGAGACCTCAGAACTCAGAGAGGGGGAGACAGCAGCCTGGGGTCACACAGAAAGTCAGTCTGTGGGCGTGGGGTCACAGAGTGTGGTAAGGGGTCAGGGTAAACCCAGAGTGATGGGGATAAACCCAGAGATCGGCTGGGGTGCTGCAGGTTGACCCTCCCCCACATGGGCTCCCTGCCCCCAGCTCCCAGCCCATCTGGACCAGAACTGGCGCCAGGAGGATCCTGAATCCTTGGTCTCCATAGGAACCGAGGCTTCAGCCGCCCGCCCACCCACACCCCTCAGGCCTGCGGGGGCTGAGAGCTGTCCCTCGGCCTGCGGGGGCGGCAACCAAGCCCAGCCCAACCCGAGACTGGTTCACGCAACCAGACATCTTCACATCCTCACATGTTCACAGCGGCGCCTGTGTACCCAAATAAGCAGGCATCGGTGCACACATGCATGTACACGGCAGCCCACGTGTGCACACACGCATACACACCCCACACGCTGGTACACAAGGTAAGCCTCTGAGTCTGCACACCCACGGGGACACACACCGGTGATCACAGGCGTTCACACCAGCCCTCCAACACTTCCCCACACACCATACACACTCACAAGCAGGTCCAGCTGGGCATGCACACACACACACACACACACCAGTGCCCGCAGCACCCAGCAGGCCCAGAACCAGCTAGCCCAGCCAAGCGTGAGATTCCCGCCCCCGGGAAGGCACAAGCTGGCAGCCGCTGAGTCAGCCCCAGGATGCAGGCAGGGACATCGTCAGGACAAGGGGGAAGGTGGCGGCCAGTTGGTGGGACTAGAGGGATAGAGGAGCCAGCAGCCCCCACCATCCAGCCCCATTGCCGGGGCACAAACACCCGCCATCAGGCCAGCGAGTCCATCCGTAGGGTAAGTCTGCCCCCAAGGCCTCTTTTCAATGTGGATTCTTATACCTGGACTCCCCTGTCTCCTTCACCCCATGCCTGGCTGCTCCCCGCCTCACCTGGCCACCACTTCGTCGTCCACTTTCACTATGCAGTAGGGGTCACTGCTCCCAGACCTGCAGAAGGAGAAGGTTTGGGGAGCAGGCTTGAGAGGGTAGACCGGAGCGGGGATCCCAGTCCATCTTTGTTTTATAGATGGGGGCAACTAAGGCCCAGAGAAGGGAGGGGATTTGCTCAGGGTCACACAACAAGTTCAATAGAGGCAGGACCTCTGGGGACCATCAGACCATGCCATGGTTGCCCAGCAGCCACCCGCTGCATGCCTGACCTCCTTGAATGGGCCCAGGGCTTCCACCCAGAGAAACAGAACACTGAGATCTGAAACCAGAACAGGTGGAGTCCTGGGCCCAGGAAGCCCAAAGCACTGGTCCAGAGCATGTACTTATCTGGTGAGTCATCCCTGGCCTCAAGCTTGCTCACGGTGGAACCCCAGCAAGTCCTCGCCCCTCTGTGGGCCTCAGTTTCTCTGCTCTGTAAGTTGGGTATAATATTTCCACACCCCTCTTAGGGCAGGTGAAGGAGCTAAAGAAGCTAACACGTGGTGTGATGCATCACAGCTGACCCCAGAGCTCTTCCCACAGACACCTGAACCCCAGCCTCGGGGTATGTGCTGCACCCTCCGTTGGGAGTTTCCCTGGGAGGGGACGCTGCATAGCTCAGCCTTCAGCGGGGATGGACCTCAGTGGATGCTCTCACTGCAAGCACAGACCAGGGAGGCCAGACCTCAAAACTCAACCAGTAGGAGACACGGGCTGCATCCCCTCGAGTAGCCATGAGCCATTAGCCAACCAAAGCCAGTTCCATCCCTCCTTCATAATAAGGGTTACTAGTCCATCCCAAGATGGGCTGCAACCCCTCGAGTAGCCATGAGCCATTAGCCAACCAAAGCCGGTTCCATCCCCTCTTCATTATAAGATCTACTAGTCCATCTCAAGATAGGCTGCAACCCCTTGAGTAGCAAAGAGTCATTGGCCAACCAAAGTCAGTTCCATCCCTGCTTCGTAATAAAAGTTACTTGTCCATCCCAAGCTGCTGACCAGGGTTCCTCGTGGTCCCCCCACCCCTGCCCTCATCCCATCACACAGGCTTCCCTTGAATCTGCCAGGCTGTGGAAGGGAGGGGGATGGAGGCACCAAGCTCAGTCCAGCCTCAGGGCTTTTGCATTCGCTGTTCCACCATCCTAAGACACCTACTCTGTTCTTGAATGACTCCATCTTTTCATTCAAACCTCAGCCGCAAAGTCACTGCCTCGGAGTGGACAGTCCTCCGACAGTGGACTGTAACACTGCCCTCCGATCCCTCTGAGCACGTGAAGTCATCGGGCTCCCGTGTTTCTCTCCGCTCCGTGTCTGTCTCCACGGCTCCCTGCCACTTCTGAACGCTGAGATCCTTGGGGGAGGAGCTGTGCCTCCGTCCCCCTCCCTCCACAGCCTGGCAGATTCAGGATTTGAACTCGGGTCTGTGGGGCTCAGCATACATGTTCCCAACCAACGCCACCTGCACTCCGACTCAAGACCCCTTCCCCACGTGGCCCCCTTCCCCAGTACTCCAGCTCCCGCCCTCTCTCTTCCACCCTCCCTCCGTTCAGCCTGTCACTGATCCACAAACGCCTCGGGGATTCTGGGAAAGAGGGACATGGCACCAGGAACTGCTCCAGCCCCGTCTGCTGGCTGAGCCCCCCATGGGCCTCAGTTTCCTCTTTGGTCGCTTTCCCTCAGCTCCCTCTGCCGAGTGTGCCTTCATTTCCCTGTCTGCCCTCCATCCCTGAACATCTCAGTCTGGTCGGCAACCTGTGCCTCCACGTTCCTCTCTGGCCTCCCTTTGGCATAATGCCCCAGGCCTCAGTTTACCCATCTGGATCTATTACAAGCCCACTGGGCTGAGTAACACTGGGAGCCTCAGTTTTCCCCTCTGGATGCCCATGGCTGGGTGACACACCCTCCTTCTCATGTCTCTCTCCACATCCTCTATCCTTGAGCCTCTTTTAGGCAGGCTCCCATCCCTCGATTTTCCCAACAGCAGATGTAGGACAGACAGGCTGGAATCCACTAGAAAAGGGCTGGGAGCCACGCCCCTCCTGTTCACCCGGCCTGACCCCTGGGCCCCTCTGGGAGCCGAGCACGTCAGCTCCAAGACTCTGACGCACAGAGGCCTTATCAGACTCCTATCAGGTAGGGGCTGTGGCGGTGGGAGGGGCTGCCCCTCCAGACCCTGGATCTCTCCAGACCCTCGGCCTCTCCCACGGCCCCTGCCCCACCTCCAGTGTGGGAAAGCAGGCCCCCGGGCGATCGCCTGCCCCGTCTGCCTGTTGCCTGGTGTGTGCATGCTAAGTCGCTTCAGTCATTTCCAAATCTTTGTGACTCAATGGACTGGAGCCCTCTCCAGGTTCCTCTGTCCATGGCATTCTCTAGGCAAGAATATTGGAGTGGGCTGCCATTTCCTTCTCCAGGGGAATCTCCCCAACCCAGGGATCAAACCCACATCTCATATATCACCTGCGTTGGCAGGTGGGTGCCTGGGAGCAGTCAGCATTCAAATCCCAGCTGTGTGACCCTGGGCAGGTGACTATGCCTTTCTGAGCCTGAGTCTGCCCATTCATGAAATGGCAATGCCAACAGGACTCAAAGAAGTGTTAAGCACAGGACCTGGCCCATAGGAAGCCCTCAACCACACACAGCTGCTATTATGAATGACACAAATAACTCAAATCTCTCAAGCCAGGGTTGGAGCCCTCTCAAACCTGGGGAGGCTTCCAGAAGATTCTGGGCCCTCTCCCTTAGGAGAGGGGAAAGAGGACATACCCCCTCTAAGAGTCCCCATGGGCATGGAGATCTCAGCAAGCTCTGAGTGAGCCCCTCTGAGAAGGGCACCACCAGTTAGGGAAACTGAGGCAGGCTGGCGGGATCCCCACTAGGGCCTAGTCACTTCCCCCTACCCTGGTACTGGGGTGAGGCCCACCTAGAGCTCACCTTGGCCCGGGAACTGGGGGGAAGAGAGGCAGCCAAGAGACTCAGGGATCAAGTATGAGTCAACTCCCTCCCCAGGCGAAGCAGAGGGAGCCCTGCGAGCTGTGTCTGGGTCCAAGGACAACACCCACCCCTCCCTCATGGCCCTCACCCAGGACTGGTGGAGGGGCTGGAGCACCGAGAGGGAAACCTGTTTCTGAAAAGTCTCCCATATCAACCACCCAGCAGCTGCCAGGTGACCTCATTGCCTCAACAGTCCCAGAATTGCTAATGCTCAGGGGCTCTGAAAGAGCATCTCAGAAGAGGGGAGACAGGGGGCTTGTCGAGACTCTGCATTGGCACAGCTAGGGAGCTCTCTGCTTTCCTCAGGAGCTTGCTTTGGGGGTCACTGATGAGGATGGGGGCAGCTAGAACTGTTCTAAGGAGCTTCCCTGTTGACACAGCTCCTGGACTGGGGAAGGGGAAGGTTCATGAAGTCAAAGGCAGGATACCCTCCTCACTAGAACCCCCAGCCAGAGGTGTTAGGGCAGAGCTAAGCCCCAGCCTGTGCAAAGGCTCAGAATCCACATTCCTGCTCCCCCTGGCCCCAGGGTAAATCCTAAGTGGTTCTCTACCCTCACAACTACACGAGGCTTTCAGACTCCCTGTCCAGGGTTCCCCTTGCCCAGATGGGAAATCCAGACCTGGAGAGGATCAGGTTCAAGGTCATACAGTCAATGTCCCGTCAAGGATCCCACACCTGCTCCAGGTACCCACACCCTCAGAGCCCCTTCTGGGCTCCAAGCCGAAGCAGGAGGGGGACCCCCTCCCTCCATTCTGCTGATTCAGCAACTGCTGACTCAGCCCGGAGGGAAGCATAATCAAGGACTGGTACTGCGGGGACCCCATCACCTGGCTGGGGAGGGGCTGCAGGGGGAAGTTGGCTCTCCAAGCAGCTTAGCATCAGGGAAGGCCCCCCATGGGGCTGGGCGCTGCTGGCTGAGGCGCTAGGGGCTCTGGGTCCAGAGGAACCGTTTCCCCTAGGCCTGGCCAGTGGGCCACCTGGTGACACTCTGCAAACCTAAACACCAGATGCTGGCAGAGGAATGCTGGGGTCTCCTGGATCCCAGGCCCTTTGGGGCCCCTCCCAGAGTCCTCTGAACCGGTGCCCACCCAGGCCTGGAGAAACCCCACCTCCAACACCTGCCTGGACTAAGGAAGGGAACCCTCCACCCCTAAATGACCTCCCCAGCTCTGACAGAATCTGATCCTATAAGCCCCAGAGCTGAGGCCCTGGAAGACCCCCTTCGGTATATCCCAGGAACAAAGACACCCCCTTCCTGGCGACTGGGCGGGGCATCTGCTAAATCTGAGTGCCCCCTCCACCAGGACAACGATGGGCAGGGGGCCTCTCGCCCCGCGACGGTGGATCAGCCCCCAGGACTCCGATCAGCACCCCTCTCTCATTTCACGACCTGCCCTGGCACGCCGAATGGGCGACCCCCTCCCCATCCATGCCCGGCACGCCCCTCATCCCCGACTGGCCCCGGGGGTACTCACACATCCTTGGCGGGCAGCGCCCGGCCCTCCACGACGCGGACGTTCAGGGAGCTGCTCTTGGCCATGGCGCCCAGCCCCAAACTTTCCGACCAGGAGGGCGCCCGGGTTCCGAGGCTGGACCGCGGCAGGGCGGGCGTCTACATGTCACCCGCAGCGAGCCTGGCACCCTCTCTCGGAGTCCCCGGGCCACCTGCCCGAAACGCGCGGGTAGCTGGACGGGAGGTTTCCGAAGGAGGAGAGACGATAGTGACCGGGGAGGGGGCGCCTCCCTCCCCGGACTCTACAGGTAGGAGCCGGGCGCCGAGCTGGCAGAGCGCGCGGGGGACACACCGCCAGCCCTTGCCTTCTAGTCTGGCGCTCTTGGTTGGGCAGGCGGGGCGGGCGGTAGGGGGGTGGGCCACGGCCCTCCCCGCAATCCCGCCTCCCGCGGGGTCCCCCTCCCGCCAGTTCCCGGGCCCCCCTCGCGCGCCCTCTGCCGGCACCCCAGCCAAGCGTGCCAGAGCGCACCCTGCGCGGAGCCCCGGGCTCGCGGAGGTTGGGACTGCCAGGTGGGGAGCGGCCCACGGCCATGATGGGCGTGGCGGCAGGCTCCTGCTGAGTTGGCACTGGGCACAGAAGACATAGCGTGTCCCCTGCCTGCCCTGTTTCCAACGCGATCACACCTCTCCGGCTCTCCCCTGCCTGCCATCCCCGCACAGCCTCCTCGGTCCGAGCTCCTCGCGCCGTCCCGGAGCAGTGTCCGAGATCGCCGGGAGGCGTCGCTAGAGAAAGTCACACCCTCCCTGGGGGGTCCTTTCGAGTCCAGAGAGGGAGGGGCCTCGAACATCCCCTTCCATCTCTTTTAGTTCCCAATTAAATCCAGACTGTGCGTGCGGCAGATTCCACGTCACGGGCTGGCATTGCGGGGGAGGAAGCTGCGGCCGGAGGGGGAGGGGAGGGCTTGAAGATAACCACCACCACAGCGACGATAAAAAACCTTCCCCAAGTGCTTGAACACTTACTGTGTGCCAGGCGCTGTTCTAAGCGTTTTACACGCATTATCTCATCTTCCTCCTCACCATCATTCTATGTGCTACTTACTTTTGTACCGGTACCCCCATTGTACGGATACACAAACTGAGGTTCAGAGGGATTACATAGCATTTGGAAGATCTTACAGTCAGTAACTGATTTGCCTTTCTGAATTTGAATGCTGACTCTGCCACTCGGTAACTGTGTGGTCTTGGGCTAGTCACTTAACTTCTCTGTACCTTGGTTTGGCTTTCTCATCTGTTCCTATGTTATTATAGTGTCTCCTTCACAGGGTTTTGAGAGAATTAGATGAGATAAAGCAAGTAGAAAGGAAGCAGGAACAGGTGTCAGATCACCAACAGGCACATAAGAAGTTTTTCAGAAAGTGTTTGCTATTATTGTCCTTCAAGGCAGAGCTCAAATATCACCTCCTCTAAGAAGTCTTCCAGGATGGCCTCTCATGCCAGGCAGAGGTTTTCTTTCCTTTTTCTCTGCTCCCACAGCTCCAGGTTTGTACATTTTTTGTACATCTCATTAAGTGAGATAATGTAACTGGAAGGGCCTGTCCTAGAACAGAAAAATATGTACCCTGTCTCTCCCCATGAGTTTGTTGTTTAGCTGCCTAAGAGTTCTCAGAAGGGCTGGCTATGAGCCTGACTCACTCTGATCAGTTCAACCCAGGGCTGGGCACCAATGGGTAGGCTCTATTTATGTTGTTCTGGAAGCAACACCCAGACCGGCAATTCTGGGAGGGCCCTGCCCAGCCGCAGGAGCAGTCCATGACCTGCTTCCCTATCTCCCTCCCTTTCTTCCCACCCAGCACCCCAGCCAGGCTGGTGAGGAATTCACATCCCTGGAATTCTCTCCCTGGCTGGCCACTGTTTGGTGAGTCCTCCAACTTCCAAAGACTGAGCCTCAGTTATCCTATCTGTGAAATGGGCCCAGTAGAGCAGACCCAAAAGCTTGAAAGTATTGCAGCACCCTTCAGCGGGGTCTGAGGGGTGATGCAGGGTTGAATTCAGAGCAGTAGTATCCCCAAGGGAGTAGTTAAAGCCCTCCTGTAATTTTTATCAGTCACCCCAGATCCCCACTAGGGGAAAATGGTACTTTTCATATGACTGCTATTTCAAGACAGGTGTCCTGCCTCTCCCCACCTTCCTCACCTAGGTGGGAGCTTACAGAGGAAACTTTTTCTTCTGAATAAAAGATCTCAGGGTATCTGGCCCCCAGGGACTCTTGATGGAACATAAGGTGGCCCTAGGGGCCACCTGAGATGCCAGCCAACCCACCACCAGCCATCTCAACCCATCTTCCAGAACTGAACAGGGACTCACATTCTCAAATCCCCCTCATCTCCAGGATCCCAGGGTGGGGGGTGCCTACAAAGGCTGTGGACTGTGCCAGCCAGGCCTCTGGGGAGGTAACTCTGTCACCTGTCCAGTATCCGGCATCTGACCCTGCCCCTTGCCTGGAGCTGTAGCCACAATCCCCATACTTTCCAAATGGACTGGCCACTTCCTGTTGTTCTGAGAAATTTGATCTGAAACTGGCAGAGGGTTTGAAGTCTCCTAGGACAGCTCCTGTCAAGGAACCAGAGGGGGAACGGAGGCCCAGAGAAGGAGTGTGACCTGCTAGAGGCCACTTAAGAGAAGAGGGCAGGCTCCTGAGTGCCCAGGCCTGGGCTGTCATGTGGGAAGGGTCTCACCTTTCTCGCGAGATTGCTGTACAGTTAATCAAGTTGGCTGTGTAAGGCACTTGGTATCATTCCTGGTACACAGCAGGTGCTCAGGAAAAGATTAGCCACTTCCCCTTCCCCTGACCATTTTCAAGACAAACCAATGATCATTCTTGCCAACTCCCTACATAGTCTAGTGCCCATGGGATGCACACAGCAGGTGCTTCATAAAGCCAAGCAAGAGGATATTTTCTAATATTTGTTTATTTTTGGTGTGTTGGGTCTTAGTTGCCCCATGCGGGATCTTTTGTTTCAGCCCGTAGGCTCCAGAGTACATGGACTCAGCAGTTATGGACCGTTAGCTTAATTGCCCTGCGGCAGGTAAGGTCTTAGTTCCTGGACCAGGGATGGGACCCTGGTCCCCTGCATTGGAAGGCAGATTCTTAACCACTGGGCTTCCAGGGAAGTCCCCTGAGCTTAGCGTTTAAGAGCAGAGGTTTTAACATTCAGCCAACCTGGGGCTGAATCCTGGCATCTACACTTATGAGCTGGATCCTCTTGAGCAAGTGAGTTACCCTTTCACTGCCTCAGTTTTCTCACCTGGAAATTGGGACTAATACTAGAGCCCACCTCATAGGCTGGGTGTGAGGATAGGATGATTAAACATCAAACATTCAGCTCAGCCTGGCATACAGTAGGTACTCATAAGTATCATGACCATTATGGAAACTCCCGATCCCACCACTGTGCCTGACATTGAGCCCCACTGGGTGACTGAGCTCTGAGGCTGGGTCCTAAAGACATGGCTAGGGCGGAGTGCCAGGCCCAGCCCTGAATTTCAGGGATGGATGGAATGGCCACCCTTCAGTGGACTGTGGTCACACAATCTACACAATCCACTGAAGTGTGGATTCAGCTCCGGGTTGCTGAGCTGGGGGAATCTGAGGGTTTGCATCCCAGCTGAGAAATCTGATAGTGAGATCCGAAGGTTGGGCTCCTGCACCCCCGGTGGGCCCCACTGCCCAGGACTGGCTGAGTCCCACCCTTGCACCCTTGCATGCTGAACCTGAGGCCCAGGGAGGCTCACAGACACAGAGTAAGAGAGGGTTCCTCATCTTAGAATAGGGATCAGGCTTCAACTTGGGCAGGGGGTGCTGGAGGCTGCTTCTGCTGGCTCCTCAGAGCCAGCCACGCCCATGCCTTTCCAACCCTGTGTTCAAGGATGCCATATCTGGAACTTAAATCAACCATGGTAGGAGAATTTGTGCCATGGAAATCAGCAATTAAACACTGATTTTTTTTTTTAATTTGAAAGTCAGTTTAACAACACACTCCTGGGCCCAGGCTGTCCGCATGGCTCTCTAAAAACTGCTCCTGAATTCAACACTTGTAAGATTTTACTCACATTCCCCCCAACTCCACACTGTCTTTGCCCCGTCTTTCCACCAGGAAAGTCTTTACATTCCTTTTATGATCTACTTCCTGGCTTAAGTCCTACAGATTCTATTAAAAAAATATTAGGAGGGGTGGGGTGAAATAAAGTGCAGACAATGTAAGAACAATGTCATGGAACACTATACAGCTGTTTAAAAGAATGTTCTTGAAGACTTAAATGACAGGAAAAGTACTTCAAAAAAAAAAAAAAAAGCAAGTCATAGAGAATTCCCTGCTAGTCCAGAAGTTAGGACACCATGCTTTCTCTGCTGAGGGCCCACGTTCAATCCCTGGTCTGGGATCTGAGATCCCACGAGCTATGTAGCATGGCCAAAAACAAGCAAACAAAAAACCAAGTCATGGGGGACACACAGTGTATGCAACCATATATAAGCATAAGCATGATACTGATGCCATAAAGTATTTTATCTTTTTATTTTTGGCAGCAGCACGTGGCATGCAGGATCTTAGTTCCCCAATCAGGGATCAAACCCATGCACCCTGTGTTGGGAGCATGGAATCTTAACCACTGGACCACCAGGGAAGTCCCCATGAAGTATTTTATATGCATAAAATTATTTTCATATATATAAGATGTTTACATATTTTGTATATATATGTATATAATTCTTTTCTTACTTAACAAATGTGTAGAGGGCACCTCCTCTATACTAGGCAGTGGAAATGCAGTGAGGTACAGACAACCCAGCCCTGTTCTCTTGGGCCCCTACGAGGATGATAAGTAAGAGGCAGCCAGGAACAGACCTTCAGTGGAAAGCACGAAGTGTCATGTAGCCGATAAAGCATGCATGGAACTGGAGGGCTTTCTTCGACATAATGACATGTGCTTCTTTTTAATCAGAAATTGTAATCAGAAAATACTTCCCACATCCTCTGATCTCCGAAAGCCCGATGCCCCGCTGTGTGTGTTGTCGCTCTGCTGGCAGCCCCCCGGGGAGCCTGGCCAGTGGCACAGGAGGCAGCGACGACCAGCCCCCCTCCCCACTCCCTGCCAGTCGGCCCTTCTCTGTGACCTTGGTCTCCTGTTCTCTTGTTTTGTGGTGATTTACATGCTCGTCTTATCTCCTAAATGTCAGGGACAATGTCTGATTCATGCGGTACCTCCCACACCGCTTGGCACATAAGAAAAACTCAAAACACACTCTCTGGATTAAGTAGAACTTGGTTCCCCTGGAGGGCTGGAACCTGGCCTCTCTCCTGTGATATTGGTCATATTATTATTTACTTCCTTTCTCCCCACAGTGCCTTCACCTTACGAGTCCCCACCTCTCTGCTGCACCCCCAACCTCCGAGCGGGAGACAGATTCCTCCTCTGGCTCTGCAGACCTGTGCATCTCTAGACCTCAGTTTTCCCTGCTGGGAAGTGGCCCCATCTCCTCTGAGGCCAAGACTGGGGCAAGGCGGACCAGCCACGGGCCAGATTGGGGGTGCAGAGCGCGTTCTTTGTCTCAGGAACACAAAGTCCCATTTGTAAGCGCCCGGCACGATTCTGGGCAGGGAGCCACGTGGGACAGGAGGCAGCACTGGGCGGAGTGGGCTGGATTTCCAAACCCCCACTGTGAGCTGGCTGCCGAGGAAGCAGGCCACCAAGTCCCCTCCTCCCACGGCCAGAAGACAAGGTGTCCGTCTGTCAGGCCACACTGCGGCTTCCTTCTTCCTCAGTCCTACTCCACCAAGTGCCCCTCCCCTGGCCCCCTGCCTTGGAATGGAGAAGTAGGAACGGGGAGGCTGACCAAGCGTGAGACTGGGGGTGGGGGGAGTGGATATTTCCAGAGCCTGTGGGTTTGTGGCCAAGAGCAAGGCCGGCTGAGAAGCTGTGTCGTGTCCTCTGTTGCTCAGCAGCCCCACCCCGCCCCCTAGGATGTGGGGACAGTGACGGGGGGGAGTCCTACCTCAGCATTGTGGCAGGGGATAAACCCCAAAAGGAGGGAGCAAAGCCAAAAATCCCAAAAGGAGGTGGGAGCAATGCCCCCATTTAACAGAGAGGAATGCTGAGGCCTTGGCTGGGGGTGGATCCGCCGGCCACAGAGCTAAAGCTACAGTTCCAGCTTTCTGAGGACTAGTGTTTGTGTAGGGACTCTCTCCCCACCTCCAAGCCCAGGAAGTTCCAAACCAGAGATGGGTTATCTCTCTATTAACAAACCCCAGGGCCCTGCACCTCTCAACCTGTGTGTCCTTGGAGGAGTCGCTTACCTCCTCTGAACCTCCGTCCCTTGTCTGTCACTTCTAATCCAGATACTGCCCTTCCGTGGCCCTATGCAGTCCTCCTGACAGGCTTTTTTTTTTTTTGCTGTGTTGGGTCTTAGTTGTGGCACACGGGCTTCTAACTGTGGGGTGTGGGCTCAGTTGCCCTGCAGCATGGGGTTCTTAGTTCCCTAAGGAGAGATTGAACCTGTGTCCCCTACATTGGAAGGCGGATTCTTAACCATTGGACCACCAGGGAAGACCCCAATCAAACTTTACAATACAGACTTTTGTTCTCTTCTAGGCAGGACCATATCCTCCTGCCTCAGGACTTTTGCATGTTCTGTTTTGAAAACTTGGAATATCTTTCTTCTCCTCTACTCATCCCCTCTTACCCTTCAGGCCTGGATTCATATGTCACTTCCTCAAGGAGGCCTCCCTGCCCACTTCCTTGCCCTCTGCACCTCTCCTGGCAATCCTATCAGAGTGTAATGATGTGTTTACAGAGTGATTTGACTCGTCTGGCCTCCCCATTAGCTTCTAAGCCCCATGAAAGTGAAAGTGTTAGTCACTCAGTCGTGTCCAACTCTTTGTGACCTCATGGACTGTAGCCCACCAGGCTCCTCTGTCTATGGGAGTCTCCAAGCAAGAACAATGGAGTGGGCTGCCCTTCTCTAAGGGATCTTCCTGACCCAGGAATTGAACCCCAGTCTCTGGCATTGCAAGTGGATTCTTTACCATCTGAGCCACCAGGGAAGCAAGCCCCATGAGGACAGGTTTCTCTTATCCGCTGCTGTATCCTCACACAGTGCCTGGCACATAGAAGGTGCGCCATAAACATTGGAGGAAGGGAATAGACCTAAGGAGGGAAAGATCCAAAAAGGGGCTCAACTTGGGACTTCCCTGATGGGCCGGCGGCTGAGACTCCTCGCTCCCCATGCAGAGGATCAGGGTTCAATCTCTGATCAGGGAACTAAGATCCCACTTGCTGCAGCTAAGGATTCCTCATGCTGAAGCTGAAGGTCCCCCATGCCTCAACTAAGACCCAACACAGCCAACAAAATAAATAAATATTTAAATAAAAAGGGCTCAACTGTCTCTGGAATGTTGTGGTTAAAGAGGAGGGACTCCACATCCAGATGGCCTGAGTTCAAAATCCACCTTTGACTTGATACCACAAGCACACTCCATAAAAGAAAATGTGACAAGTCAGGACTCATCCCAATTTAAAACTTTATAAAAGACCATCTGAGGAGAATGAAAAGAGGAGCTACAGGCTGGGAGAAGATATCCAACAGAGGACTCTCTGGAACACCTCGATGTATATCTAGAATATTCAGAGAAGTCTCAAAACTCAGTTAAAAAAATCCAATTAGGACACAGGCAGCAGCCAGGAACAGATATTTTGCTGAAGAGGATATACAGATGGCAAATAAGCGCATGAAAACATGGTCACCATCATTAGCCAGTAGAGAGATGCAACCTAAAACCACAGTGAGATACTGCTACACACCAATCAGAATGGCTAAAACAAAAAATAGTGATGGCAGTTAGGATGCAGAAAAAAACTGGATCACATACATTGCTACTGGGAATATAAAATAGTGCAGCCATTCTGGAAAAGAATATGGCAGTTTCTTAACTTAAAAACAAAAAAAACTAAACAGGCACTGGCCATATGACCTAGCAATTGTACTCTTTGGCATCTATACTGGAGAAATGAAAACTCATGTTCATAGAAAAACCAGGAGAGGAATCTTCACTGAGGCCTTATTCAGAGTAGCCAAAGTCATGAATCAACCCAAATATCCTCCAACATGAGTGATTTCTTTTTTGGCCCCGTCGCCTCTCAGCTTGCAGGATCTTAGTTCCCCAAGTAGGGATGGAACCTGGAGTCCCTGAAATGGAAGCTCAGGGCCCATCCCTAACCACTGGGCCCTCGAGGAAGTACCATAATGTGAGGTACATCTGTCCCATGGAATGCTACTCAGCAATCAAAAAGAATAAACACCTGTAACAAGCAGCATGGATCTCAAGAGAATGATGGTGAGTGAAAAAAGTCAATCTCAAGCGGTTACATAGCATATGATTCCAATTACTGTATAACACCCCTGACCTGACAAAGTAATACAGCTGGAGAACAGATGAATGGAGGTAGGGGTTAGGGAGGCAGGAGGGAGAAGATGGGTGTGGCTATAAAAGGTTGGATTAAAGCACTCTTGTGATGAATGTTCTGTATCTGGACTGTGGCAGTCATAGGAATCGACATGTGATAAAACAGCATAGAATGAAGGAATTCCCTGGTTGTTCAGTGGTTACACCTCTGATCTTCCACTACTAGGGGCCCAGGTTTGATCTCTGCTCAGGGTACTAAGATCCTACAAGCCTCGCTATTTGGCCAAGTAAATAAACAATAGATGGTACCACCCTTATGGCAGAAAGTGAAGAAGAACTAAAGAGCCTCTTGATGAAAGTGAAAGAGGAGAGTGAAAAAGTTGGCTTAAAGCTCAACATTCAGAAAACTAAGATCATGGCATCCGGTCCCATCACTTCATGGCAAATAGATGGGGAAACAGTGGAAACAGTGGCTGACTTTATTTTTCTGGGCTCCAAAATCACTGCAGATGGTGATTGCAGCCATGAAATTAAAAGACGCTTACTTCTTGGAGGGAAAGTTATGACCAACCTAGACAGCATATTAAAAAGCAGAGACATTACTTTGCCAACAAAGGTCCGTCTAGTCAAGGCTATGGTTTTTCCAGTGGTCATGTACGGACATGAGAGTTGGACTATAAAGAAAGCTGAGCGCAGAATTGATGCTTTTGAACTGTGGTGTTGGAGAAGACTCTTGAGAGTCCCTTGGACTGCAAGGAGATCCAACTAGTCCATCCTAAAGGAGATCAGTCCTGGGTGTTCATTGGAAGGACTGATGTTGAAACTGAAACTCCAATCCTTTGGCCACCTGATGGGAAGAGCTGACTCATTGGAAAAGACCCTGATGCTGGGAAAGATTGAAGGCAGGAGGAGAAGAGGACGACAGAGGATGAGATGGTTGGATGGCATCACCAACTCAATGGACATGGGTTTGAGTGAACTCCGGGAGTTGGTGATGGACAGGGAGGCCTGGCGTGCTACAGATCATGGGGTCACAAAGAGTCAGACATGACTGAGCGACTGAACTGAACTGAAATACACGCGCACACACATGGACACAAACAAGTGCATATAAAACGGGGCAATCTAAATAAGGTGGGAGGATTTTAATCAATGTTCATATCTGGTTGCGATCCGGACTGTAGTTGAGTGAGACATCACCACTGGGGGAAACTAGATGAAGCAGTATGGCTTCTCTCTTTTTATTTCTTAAACTGCAGAGGAATCTACAATTGTCAGTCAATAAAAAAGCTGTATCCATTTAGCTATCCATCTTTTAGAATGACTTTTACAAACGTAAAACTGACAGTCCCAATTGCTGGCTAGGAGATGGAGCAATCCAAACTCACATGCATTGCTAGTGTGCATATAAAACAGTGCAGCCCCTTTGAAAACCAGGTTTGCAGTTTTTTGTACAGTTAAACATGCACTTACTATATGGCCCATCTATCATACGCCTACGTATTTGTGCAAGTGAAAAGAAAGCTTCTGTTTGCACATAAGCCCTGCACGTGAACACAGGCTATATTTATAATTGCCCAGAATTAGAAATAATCCAAGTGGAGGACAAATAAACAAACTATAGTATGTTATCAAATACTACTCAGTAGTGAAAAATGCATGTCAATACGTACACGTCAGTATGAATGAATCACAGATGAATACTGCTCTGCGGAAAAAGCCAAACTTAAAAGGCTGATAATGTATACAAGTCTACTGAGGATATTCTGGAAAAGGGAAATCTACAGGGAAAGGTAATAGTGGTTTCCAGGGGCTGAGTGAGGACAAGGTGGATCACAAAGGGACACGAGGACTTTGGGGGGGTGATGAAAATATTTTGTATCTTGACTGTGGTGGCTATACAACTTTATGCGTTTGCTAAAACCCATAGAACTGTATGCTCCGTATACATGGTGCTAGTGGTAAAGAACTTGCCTGCCAATGCAGGAGACGTAAGAGACTCGGGGTTCAATCCCTGGGTTGGGAAGACACCCTGGAGGAGGGCATGGCAAGCCACTCCAGTATTCTTGCCTAAAAAATCCTATGGACAGAGGAGCCTGGCGGGCTACAGTCTGAAGGGTCGCAAAGAGTTGGACACGACTGAGCATGCACACAACACAGCTGATCACACAACCGTGTTAGTGAAGCCCTGTCCCACCCATCCGGGAGGAGGTTTGACTAGCCATGATGCACCAACAGTAGCAAATTCTAGACCAAAAGACCCACGTCCTGTTCACTGCACCCCAATTTAGATTGGGAGTTCAAGGCTCCTCCAGAAAGGGCAGAAACTGCCCCCTCCCTGCAGCCCCCTCCCTCGGGGGGGGGGGGTGGGGCGGATTCTCCAGTCCAGGGCTGGCAATGGAATGTTGTGTCGTTGGTTGCCCAGGCGACCAAGGCCTGCTGGGTGGCTGCCTTCCGGGAGTACTGAGCGTGCAAACCTTCCATCAGAAGCCCCCAGGGCCTCCTAGACTTGTGCAAAATTCCAGAAAGAAAGCAAGCCCGGGGCAACAGCGGGAGAATGGCAGTGCCCTGGGAGGAATATTTCCAACTGGTTTTGGAAGAGAAACTGTCTACGTGAGTGGTGTGCAGGGCGCACTGAGGCAGGCAGGACGGGTGGGCAGGAGTGGGTGAGTTGGCCCCTTCCTTCCCCCCACCCCTGGATCCTGGCTTCTAAGGGCAGTTCTTGGTAGGGGTTTATGGCCCCACTTCCCAGAGGAAGACACTGAGGCTTGCAGGAAATGGCAATTTTCCCAAGGTCTCAGGGGTAGTTAGGGCAGAGCTGGGTCAATAATCCAGGTCTCTGATCTGTGCCTGAGCCCCACCCCTAGCTGATACTCAGTTGAGATGAAATCGTTCGACCCAAGGTGGGAAGGAATTACTCTCGTACCCTCTCCCTGCAAACTACATTTTAGAGGAAGATTGGAAGAAGCTTGTCAGCCTTGTTCAGCACTGTGGCTGGAGGGGGTCCCAACTTCAGTATCATTTAATATATCATTATATATATATATATATATAGGCTGTGCAGCATGTGAGATCTTAGTTCCCCTACCAGGAATCTGCCTGCAATGTAGGAGACCTGGGTTCATTCCCGGGTCTGGAAGATCCCTTGAGAAGGGCATGGCTACCCACTCCAGTATTCTTGCCTGGAGAATTCCATGGACAGAGGGGCCTGGTGGGCTCCAGTCCTCGGGGTCGCAAAGAGTCAGACACAACTGAGTGACTACTGCTTTCAGTTTCACCAGGAATCAAACCTGTGCTTTCTGCAGTGGGAGTGTGGACTCTTTTTTAAGATTTATTTATTTAGTTATTCCTATTTTTTTGGCTGTGGTGGGTCTTTGTTGCTGCACATGGGCTTTCTGTAGTTGAGGTGAGCGGGGGCTGCTCTTCGTTGCTGTGCATGATCTTCTGATGGTGGTGGCTGGCTTCTCTTGTTGCGGAGCACAGGCTTTAGGAGCGCAGGCTTCAGTAGTTGTGGCTTGCAGGCTCAATAGTTGTGGTGCAAGGGCTTACCTGCTCCGGGGCATGTGAGATCTTCCCAAACCAGGGATCAAACCAGTGTCCCTTGCATTGCAAGGCGGATTCTTAACCACTCGACCACCAGGGGACCCCGAGTGTGGACTCTTAACTTAGGGGAGTCCCCCAACTTCAGTCTCAGAATCAGTAAAATGGGAGGGTTTCCCCTGGACCAGAGCTGGGCAAGCCGAGTGGAATTGTAGGACATCCCTCCTGCTTCTGACACAGCTGACCCTGTGGGGCTGGGTCCAGCCTCTCCTCTCTCCTGGAAGCCTGGCTCCAGAGCTCAGTCTCCTAGACCCTCCTCCACAGAGATCAACTTGCAGCTCAGTCTCAACTTGGCCTTACAGAAGAGCTGACCTTCCTGCTCCCCACTCAGCCTGCCAGCAGCAACATCCTTCCAATGTCGAGGTTCCCCTTTGAACTCCTCTCTCACCGCCTCATCACCCCATCTGCTCTGCTCTCCAGTGGTACCCAGAACCCACCACTCTTTACCTCTCTACAGAGCCACCCAGACCAGAATTGCATCCTCTCCACATTATCCTGTGATCTGTCCTGGGTCCCCTGCAGCTGCCCGACCCCTCTTATTGGTCTTGCTCCCCACAGCAGCCAGAGGGGTACCTCCTCTGCTCCAAACCCTCCCATGCTTCCCATCTCACTCGGAGTCAAAGCCAGAGACCCCCTTCATAGCAGCCCGCTGCAGTCTGACCCTTGTAACTTCTCTGATCTCAATTCCCATCACCCTGCTCCTCCCTCCCTTCCCACCACACTGGCCTCCTGGCAGCTCTTTCTACATACCAAGGTCCTTCTTTTGGGGTCTGGCATTGACTATTCCCTCAGCCTAGAATCTGTTCCCTGCAGCATCAACATGGCTCCCTGCCTCTTCCCCTTCAAGTCTCTGCTCAAATGTCCCTTTCTCAGACACTTTTCTATCTCCTTATTGAGAGATTTCCTTTAGTCTGCTGACTTTCATCTCAGTCCCTACCATGTCCCAGCATAGTTTATTTTTATTATTTTTTATTTTCACTGTACCACACAGCATGTCAGACCTTAGTTTTCTGATCATTAGTCAAACCTGCGCCCCATGCTTTGGAAGCCTGGAGTCTTAACCACTGAACTGCCAGCAAAGTCCCTCAAAGTATGAAAGTGAAAGTGTTAAGTCGCTCAGTCGTGTCCAACTCTTTGAGACCCCACGGACTGTAGCCAACCAGGCTCCTCTGTCTATGGGGATTCTCCAGGCAAGAATACTGGATTGGGTAGCCATATTCTTCTCCAGGGGATCTTCCCGACCCAGGGATCGAACCTGGGTCTCCCACATCTCAGGCAGATTCTTTCCCATTTGAGCCACCAGGAAGCCCAGGGAAGTCCCTAGCATAGTTTGTTGTTTGTTAGCTTTCTTTTCTGTGTTCCATAGTGGTATGCCAGCTCCTGGAGACCAAGGATCTGTCTGTCTTGACCAAGGCTGCACCCCCCAGTGCCGAGAACAGTGCTTGGCACAGAGTAGATTCTCGGGACAATTTGCTGAATGAGTAAAAAATTCCACAGCCAAGAGGTGGTTAATAGAGGCATGTTAGGCACCACTGGAGAATTTGGGGGCCCTACCTCTTGCCTCCTTTACCCCCACTTCCTTTTGCCCCTCTAGGAAGATCCCAGAGCAGAACACAGACCACATCCCCCCAGTCCTGCGTCTCTTGGAGAAGAGGCAGGAGCTGGTGGATGCAGACCGGGAGCTTCAGGCCCAGAAGGAGGTGAGCCACTCAATGTAGTCCCTGAAACTTTTGGGGGACTCCAGACCCCTCCAAAAAAAGATGAGAAAGTGATGGATCCAACTTATTACTACAAGGTCTGAGACAAGCCACTGTGCTGAGCCTTGCTTTCCTCATCTGTCAAATGGGGGTCAAATGAGATCAGTGGTTGGTGCAAATCAATGCGCATTGAGCAGCTACTGTGTGCAGGATATGCCCTGGGATCTAGAAGTCTCACCACAGCCCCTGCCCTCATGGGCTCAGCCTAGAGAAGAGAACAGACAAGTGTCCGGGTAATGACTGCTGTGAGGGGGGAAGCACTGAGCAGGGACGGCAGGAGCCCAGAGAAAGCCCCTGTCTCTACACAGGGGTGGTCACGGAGGACTTCCTGGAGGAAGTGATGTCTTAAGGATGGCTGAAGGGCAAGTCAGCTTCTCCAGCAAAGAGGGATAGGGTGAAAAGGGAGAAACACACAGAGGGGACAGCATATACAAAGACAGGAAGGTGAGGACAAAACACAGGTGAGTAAGAGTCTGGAAAACAGTGTTGAAGGAGACAGGGTGAGATGAGGCCGGAAGGAAGAGCAGGGATGCTGACATGCAGGGGCTACAGGAGGGAATTTGGGCTTCATCATGGATAGTGGGGGGCCACGGGTAGATATGAGCCAGGGTGCAGCAGCAAGATTAAGGGCAAAAGATGAGCAGAGTTAAATACGAACCTGAAAGTGCTGGATAACTTGAAACCCCAAACACACACAGATACCTACTGCTTACCGGCCAGGTGTTCGAGATCAGAAAGGCCTCCCTGAAACAGCGATGGGAACAGTTGGAACAGAAAGAGCAGGAGCTAAAGGGGTCATTCATCCGCTTTGAAAAGTTTTTGCAGGTATGTGGAAACTGGTGGGGGAAGGCAGGGCAGAGGTCACAAAGTCACAATCCTATGAGCCAGACCGGTCACAGAAACTTAAAAAGTGGGTTTACCCAATTAAAAAGAATAAAGTAAGACCATCTGCAGCAACATGGATGGTTGTCATACCTAGAGATTCTCATACTTAGTGAAGTTAATCAGGCAGAAAAGGAACATTGTATGACATCCCTTATATGTGGAATCTAAAAAAAAAAAATCATACAAATTAAATTACCTACTTACCAAACAGAAAGAAACTCACAGACTCAGAGAAGGAATTTATGGTTTCTGGAAAGGCGGGGCAGGGATGGATGGAGGGGTTTGGAAATGGGTGGGGAACAGATAGTTAGGGAGTTTGGGATGGACATGTACACACTTCTATATTTAAAATGGATAACCAACAAGGACCTACTGTATAGCATAGGGAAATTTGCTCAGTGTTATGTGGCAGCCTGGATGGGAGGAGAGTTTGTGGGAGAATGGATACATGCATATTTTATGGCTGAGTTTTTTTCGCTCTTCACCTGAAACTATCACAACATGGTTAATCTGCTATACCCCAATACAAAATAAAAAGTTTCGTGTTTTGTTTTTTTTTTTTAAGTGGCCTTAGCAATATAAAAGGGACCGGTGGGAAATACACACGAACTGCCTGCAGCATTTTAAAAAGCGTGGGAGAGGAGTGAGGGGCCGAAAAGATTCTAGTTGAATTTGGCCCGCGGACCATCTGTTTGCAACCCGTGACTCAACGTGTGAATATTGGGACGGAGTGGCTGCGGCGAGCTCTGCAGGCTCCCAAGTCTTGGGAGTCGTTGCCTTCTCTCCATCCCTCTTTCCCAGGACGCCGAGGCCCGGCGCAGCCGCGCACTGCGGAGAGCAGCGGAGGAGCGGCACCTAGCGGGCCGCCGGGAGGCGGAGGCGCTGCGGCTCCGGGCTCAACTGGCCGAGCTGCAGCGGGAGCGCGCGCGGCTGCAGCGCGGGCTGCAGCGTCTGGAGCCCTGCGCGCGCCTGCTGGGGCAAATGTTGGAGCTGCTGCCCGAGGTGAGCGCCCTGCAGGAGGTTTTGGGGTTCAGTGTCACGTGCAGCCCCGGGCGGCCTCAGGGACTGCTTTGGAAGTGTGCATTAGTGAAGCGCTGACTGTATGTCAGGAGTCACCACTTACTTAGCACTAACTGTATGCCAGGAACACGCTTTGTTCTTGAATTCTCCCTAAGGTCTAATGAAGTGAGTCTTACTGTCAACCCCATTTTACAGACGGTGCAACTGAGGCTCAGAAAGATAACCTACTGAAGGACACACAGGCATGTGGGGGAGGGGGAATCCAGGAACTCGGTATAGTTCAACGAAACAATGAATTAACATTAATCACAGGCAGTGAAACTTAGATGGGTTTAACGGTAGTGGTGGGGAGTGAAAGTCGGTTTGGTCGTGTCCGACTCTTTGCGACCCCATGGACTATGCAGTCCATGGAATTCTCCAAGCCAGAATACTGGAGTGGGTAGCCTTTCCCTTCTCCAGGGGCTCTTCCCAACCCAGGGATCGAGTCCAGGTCTCCCGCATTGCAGGCGGATTCTTTACCAGCTGAGCCACAGGGGAACCCAAGAATACTGGAGTGGGTAGCCTATCCCTTCTTTAGCGGATCTTCCCAACCCAGAAATCGAAACGGGGCGGGGAGGGGCGAGAGTAACTATCACTTGGGGCGCAGGGATGTGTGATGCCCTCATTTCACAGTTGGGCTAAGGAGGCGCGGGGTTTGGGCGTGGGGAGGGGAGGGAGCCGCAGGCCCGGTGAGTACCCGCTCTCGACCCCATCCCAGTTCCAAGCGGTCCCCGAACTGGTGGAGCGCTTCGACGGGCTGGCGGACATGCAGGCGGCGCTGAGGCTCACGGAGCGCCAGCGGCTCGCGGAGTTGGAGGAGGCGCGCGCGCGGCTGCAGCGGCTGCGGGACTCCTGGCAGGACGAGCTGCTTCTGCAGGGCCAGCGGCGAGCGCATCTCCTGGAGCGACTGGAGTCGGCGCGGGAGCGCACGCTGCACTGGGTACCGAGGCCGGAGGAGGTGGGCGTCCGGGACCCCAGGCTCCCACCGCCTGGGAGGAGAGCCGGGGTTAATAACAGGAGATGCGGTAACCCTTCTTTCATGGGCAGTTTTCCTTGAGAGAGCCTACAGGGATCTGACTTGTGGGAAGCAGAGGGGAATGGGGCTCCAGCCCTTTTCAGGCCGGCTCACACCTTAATGGGGCAGGGGGCGGGGTGTTCTGCAGGAATCCAAGTGGATTCAGATCCAGACCACGGCGGCTGAGAAGACCTTGCTCCTGGGACGCACCAGGATGGCAGTACTCAATATGTACCAGCTAGTGTGTCAGCATCAGAGTCGGCCACCAGCCCTAGACATCGAGGACGCCGAGGGGCAGCTGGAGCAGGTGAGGACCCCTCTGCAGGTCACCTCCAGCCCCCCAACCTTTGGGAACATACAGTGCCTGCAATCCCACCTTCTCTGGGTTGAGCATGACCCTCTGTGATCAGAGCCCAGTCTCTTAGCTGCATGCCCGCCTAGCCCCCTGCCTGGGAGCCTTGGATCAGTCTCGACTCTGCTGCTGCGAGGACAGAAGGAAGTCGGACCATCTCTGGCTCTCAGTGGCTTCACTGTGCACTAGGCCAGGGTACACTGATGCATACAATATATTTATGCCAAGAGTTCTTTTGTTTTAGGATCAAACAGCACAATCAAGTGACAACATGGATAAAACCAGGAGATGGAAATTCACTTTTAATTAGTCCCTGACCCTCTGGCTCCTGCAGGGGCACGCCTCAGCTTCCCCTGGGGAGTGTGAAGGCAGGGTTGTACAGTGGTTTTTCTTTCTGCACAATGGCATCACAAAGGTCATTGTGTCCAAGGATGCCCGGTTTTTCTATTCACTCAGGTTTGTAAGGTGGTAGAACACGTGACCTGGTTTACACTGGAGGGAGGGGGTTTCTAACGTTGGACCCTTCTGTTAGGATTCTAGTGGGTCCCCAAAGCATAGCCCCTTTGAGAAGTGGAGGAAACAAAGCGAGGCACCCCGCCTTGGCCCCAGCCTACCTCACTCCCGTCCTGTACCCAGAGGCCAGAATTCCAACCAAATGCCCAGAACTGGGTCCCCAGAGCCTACCTTAGTGCCTCATCCTGAGTCAGGCGGATTCATGTGTACACCACTGTTCTCTCCAGTGTGGCCCAGGTACCCCAAGGGACAAAAGGAGACTAGGAGGGACAGAGGCTCGGTATGAAATAACAGGCAAAAGCCAGTCCCTTTTCAACCAACTCTCTGATCTTCCCAAGGAGAAAGGTTCAGTGGGGTTGGGGGGGGGGGGGGGGGGGGGTGACAACATGCCTTTAATGCCTGGAATATCCCTGGTCTCCAGGGCCTGGGACTCACATTTTTTGTGGGCAACTGTAGCTGCCAGAATTCAGTAACCTGGTTTCCCTTTCATTTTGTTATTCTTCCAGTTACCCCCACTTATGACAAGGGGTAATTTAATCTCTTTCCACTTTTGATGGAGACATAGTTTCCTTGTCAGATGTTTATTTCAGTGACAAAGGTGAAGGAAGACCCCAAGGTAAGATTACCATCACGTTCTAGGTTTTGGCAGTGGATCCATGGGTGTTCATTAAGCTCATTTCAATAAACAGGTTAATTTAAACAAAATAAAGGTGAAGATGAGAGTAGGTCATACACTAATGAATATGACTGATCGAACTAAAAGGAAAAAAAAGAACTGATGTAAGTGAAAATACTAACTCAACTATAATACAGGTAATAACCAACTAGAAAACTGAAAAGTGCCTGTGAATGAATTGCTTGGAAGGCTTGGACTGAGATGTTGGACTGAGGCTTAAAAAACCCAGAAGGGTTTAGGCCAGGTTCACTGCCCCTGGGGAGCCAACATCACTGCTATCTAATAGGAGTCCCTAACCCCCACCCCTGCTTTGCATCCTCTGGTGTTTTGGGAGGTGGGGACTGGACACTCAGGGGCTGGGCTCTGACTCTGGCTGTGTTGGGACCCCAGGTAAAGCTGTCCATTCTGGACCTCTCCGCCACACTGGCCGGACTCCGGCAGGCTGAGCCCACTGCCCCTACCTCCTGACCCTGACCCAGGTGAGCAGCGGGAGAGGGACCCCTCGAGGGACCCAGCCTGAGGACAGGGGAGGTACACATTTCCTATGGGGTGTGGGCTGAGTGGCTCTCACCAGAAAGATGGGAGGGCTGTGGGGTGTACACAAGAGGCACATAGCAAGTACTAAGTAAATGTGAGCTACATGGGGGCCCCAAAACCACATCCACTATGTGGTCTGGTACCTGGTCCACCCTCCCAGGGCAGTGGGAGCATTTAAACCAGCTGATGTTTGTCAGGTTAGAACGGGGCCTGGCGCAAAAATTCTGGGAAATTCTAGATGAGTGTTTGGTAAGTAAAGTAAAATAAAGGACCAGCAAGAGGGTCACATGCGGACACCATTCCCAGGGCGTCTGCTCACAAAGGCTCCTCCATAATGGACTGGCGCTGAGGGGTGGCCAGTCTGAGAACCCAGCTGCAAGATGCAGCCCATGACCTTCCCAGGGCCCCCAGCAGGGGCTGAGGAGCACAGGGCTTGGAGGAAAGCAGAGGTCAGAACAGGTTTTGACCTCTGGGTATGTGGTGGACTCTTCGCAGCCAAGAGGAGCACTGCATGCTCTGATCCTTGACCCCACATCCCATCTGCCTCTCACCATCCAGTCCCAGCTGCAAGCCTGTCCTGGTGGGAGGAAAGGGACCCAAGGGCCAATTTCAAGGTCCTCAAACCTTGGCAACCTACCCATCCTCTGAGCCTGACTTTTCTCATCAGCAAAATGGAGACATCGGCAGAACCCACACAGGACCCACCCACACGCTCTCGGCTCATCGGCACTCCAGCTGAAATTCCAGCACCCTGGTCTGTCCCTTCCAACTCCTCAAGCAGACTGTGCTCCTGGTCCACTGGAGATGCTCAATAAAGGTTTATTACATTAAAAAAAACATCACTGGGCCTCAGGCACTCAGGGCTCAAACCCATGGGGCCACCACCTCTGAATCTGGAACACATGACAAGCAGCAGCGCTGAGGTGCCAGCTCAGGTTGTGGCCTACCTGGCAAACTCCTATGAACCCTTCAACACCCTACTCGTGTGCCCTGTCTTAGGCAGAGGCAGCTGCTGCCCCTCTGTGGCACTCCTTTGCATGGGCCAAGGGAGCTCCCCGCCGTGCTCAACTCAGGGCCAGGCACACAGCGGCACACGGGGAACGCTGCTGATGTCCACGCCTGGACCAACTGAGGAATCGCGGGCTGTGTCACCTTCTTACATCCTCTTCCTCATCTTGCCCTTCTTGGAAGGGGCGCCCCGGCCGAAGGCACCCTGCTGCAGCTCCTGCGCGCGGCGCCGGTTGCGGGCAGAGAGCTGCTTCAGGCCCCCACGCTGCAGGAAGCGCATCTTCTGGGCTCGGCGCCGCTGCTTCAGGATCTGCTGCTTGGTCTTGAGCTCTGAGCGCACGCGGCCTGTGGGGGTGCCAGGGGTGCGGGGCTGGGATGCACCTGCCGGGACAGAGATGCCAGGAGCTCAGCTTTCGGGTCGACTCCCACTGTCTTCTCCTCCCAGAAATTCCCGTCCCCACTCCCATTCTGTGTTCAAGCCCCAGCATCTGGCAGGTGGTAACCGCTGAATAAGGCTTAAGTTGTCTACTGTAACGGGCAACAGCATGGACCCTCTAGCCCAAACTGTCGGGTTCAAATCCCAGCTGTGATCTCATGGACAATGACATAGCTTTTCTGTGCCTCAGCTTCCCCGCCTGTGAATTATGAATAGCATCTACCTCCAAGGTCCCAGAGAGACGTAAATGAGTTACGTGTGCAGTGTTCAGAACAAGGCCTGGTCCACAGTAAGGCCTCCTAACTCTCAGAATCAAAAATCACTCAACAAAGGCATTTCAGCACCTCCTCTAGGCTGGGCACTGGAGACCCAGGCAGACTCCAATCCCTGTCTCTATGGACTCTATTGTCTAGGCTGTAGCTTAACCTTCTTCTGGCAGAAGAGAAATCAGAGGAGGTCAGTGAGGAGAAGGGACTTGTCCATGGTCACCCAACAAAGTGGTGGCGGCGGGCAGGAGCAGTCAGGCGCCTGCCCCAGCCTACTCTCCCGGGTCTCTGGGAGGGCACTCTTACCCCTTGCCCAGGGCTTCCCTGGTGGCTCAGAGGGTAAAGCGTCTGCCTACAATGCGGGACACCCGGGTTCGATCCCTGGGTCAGGAAGATCCCCTGGAGAAGGAAATGGCAACCCACTCCAGTACTCATGCCTGGAAAATCTCATGGAGAAAGAAGCCTGGTAGGCTACAGTCCACGGGGTCGCAGAGTCTGACACACCTGAGCAACTTCACTTTCACTTTACCCCTTGTCCACCTTCGTCTGTCACCCGCTGAAGGACCCAGGCCGCGCCAAGAGGACCAAGCACCCGAGTTGACCAAAAGTACTACTTGGCAGCCTGGGTTTTAAGGACGACCCTCCCAGGGCTCTTACCTTGCCCTCGGCCACGCTTCCCACCTCTTCGCTCTGGGCCGCGACGGTCAGAAGCTCCTTCTTCTTCTGAGTCACGATCATCGATTTTCTGTTTCTGTTTCCACTTTTGGTAGCTGGGGGACTGCATTAAGGAGGCTACTTGTGGCACGGAGACGCCCTTGGCGCTCCTGGGGTGTGACCATGCTCCCCTCCCCAACCAGGACACAGGCCTCACCTAAAAGGGGTTTGGTGGTTGCATCTGCTGGACTCCGCCCCGTCCCTAACCCCCACCTAGAGGAAGCCGCGGGGGGTGGGGGTGGGGGTGGGGTGGTGGTTGAGCTAGGCCACGCCCTCCATGACCCCGCCCCCTCTGGTCCCGCCCTCCAGGATACAGGTCCCGCTTGTAGGAGCTGCTGATGTAGCGGCCACTCTCAGTCTTGATCTTTTTCTTGTCCTCTTGTCCTGACTGTCCCACAAACCGCTTCTTCTTCCGGTCCCTGTGGGAGGAGTTGGGAGGTGTGCCGCGGAGGGAGGTGGCCCGCTTCCCCTCCGGGCCTGTGTCCCTCTGACCTCTCATCGCGTTGTTGGGAGGATTCAAGGAAAGCAGCATGCCCGCGTCTGGCATGCAGCAGGTGATCGGTTAAGGCCCGTTCCCTGCCCTTCCTCACCATACCCTGGCATCCCAGGCCTCCAAAAACAGTGTGGGGGCGTCTGGGGATTAGTCCAACCTGGCAGTCTGGGTCAGGGGCACAGGCCCCCTTGGGGGTTCCCCACCCCCACTTTACCACCTCCTGGCTCTGTGACCCTGGACTGAGTCACATCACTTCTCCAGAACCAGAGTTCAAATGGGCAAACTGGGTCATGAGCCCCTGTCTAGAAAGACTAGCCCCCCAGAAGGGCAGATGACCACATGGTGATTCTGGGGGGGGGGGGGGTGTCATGATCTGTGCTCCAAAGGACCCAGTGAGGGGTGGGAGGTGACATAATTCCTGCTCTAGGGGATCAAACGGGAGTCAGGACAGTCAGGGGGTCACATGTCTGTTGTGGGGACCAAGTGGAGGGCAGGTGAGCATGGGAGGGGTGTCCAGCTGGCTCACTCACCACTTGAGCTGCTGCCGGCCCCTGGTCAGGCTCTGGGCTTCGTCTCCCATCAGGTCCAGCACTGCGCCAGCCACCTGCTGCTCAAAGGCGCCCCCATCCCCGCCGACGCTCAGGCTGCAGAGGGAGGGTGGAGAGACACCCTGAGGTTGGGAGGGGGGCCCAAACGCCCACCCCACTCCACCCCCGCCAGGACCAGCAGCCACTCACCCCCGCTCGCTGTCGAAGTCCTTGGGCCGGTAGGGGATGTAGAACGCCTGGTCCCGCTGCCGCGCCTCCTCCCTCCGCCTCTTGGCTCCCCAGTGGGGTCCGGGCTGCTGCCGCTTCCGGCTGACAACTTCTGTGAAGACGTCCTGGTGGACGGAGGCCCAGCGTCACCTGCAGCCCCCAGGGAGCAAACTGGCCTCCCCACCCACCAGCCCAGCTGGGGTCTAGGGCCAGGAACTTCTGGGACCCTCCGTATCCTCATCAGGACCCGAGCACCAGCAGAGACTGGACTGGTAGTGTGGGGGTGGGCAGGGTGCCGGCCAGGGTGAGCCCCACCACGTGCTAGGCCCAGCTCAGGCCTCCAGTCACATGACCAAGGCAAAGCCCCCATCCCTCTCTGGGTGGCCTTGCTCTCTATGATGTGGACTAGTCCAGCGGTCTTCAAGCGTATTTTTTGCCTACTGGACCCTCTGTCTGAATCAAGCATTAGAAGAGCAGGCCCAAGGCCTTATCCACCAGGTGAATAGGACACCCTGGACCCCCAGCCATGCCTTTGGCCATGAAGGCCCAGTGCCTGACCCTGCCTGAATCATGCCTCCGCTGCTGCCAACTCGGCCCCTTCCCACCTGCCCGGACCCCAGGCTGAGACAGACGGTGATGACGACACGGCCACCTGGGCCTGTGGGAACCCTCCACGTGCCGTCTTCAATCTGCCCAGTGGACCCAGAACTGGGTACCGCGGTCACGTGGCTGCAGTGCCCTCGACTACCAGAGTCTGGAAATGAACTTTCCAGAGACTCACTTGGCGGCAAAAGCCGACCTGAGCCGACAAGAGGCTGTGACTGCCCTCTCAGCATGGGGACCAGCGCAGCTCACTGTGGAAACTGAAGCATTTCACGGCAGTGACAACCCAGACCCTGCTGAGGGTGTGACATCATCCACAGGGGACTCACCGTAAAGACTCGAGTCCTGAAACGCACTTGGTGCCCTGGGCTTCAGGCAAGGGATGGTGGATGAGACTATGACTCCCTTCCGTAGATAGAGAGGCTGGGGCTGGGTCACTGGTTCCCCCAAATGTCAGAGGTGACTGGAATCACTGCCTCCACCCCTAGCAATGGCTCAAAGCCCTGAGGTCAGCCCCGTGGGCTGCTGGGACTTGACCCTCCCTTCCCCGACCCCAGGCCAGACTCCAGGGTCCCCAGTATGGGGCCTGCACCTCTACACTCTCTCCCGCCGCCTCCTCCTTCTCAGCCTGCTCCTCCTGCGGTGCTGGGAGGCTCGGGGCCAGGCCCTCCTGCCGCTCCTGCCGTCCCTGCTGGAAGCTGGCGATGGCTTTGCGGTCCTTCTCCCGCTTGGCGCGCATCACCTGGCTGCTCAGGTCGCGGCTGGAGGCGTTGATCTCAAAGATGGTCTGTAGAGGGGACACCCGAGGCGCTCACCCACACTGGCCGCTTCCTCCCCAACTCCAGCCTCCCCAGCTTGGTGTGCGCTCCCTGGTATTTCTCCCAGTTCCCTTCCATTCATTCCTGGCTTTTCACAATCATGGAGGGAGGTCCAGAGAAGGCGAGTAACTGGCCTAAGGTCACACAGCCGGGACATGCCAGATCTGGGATTTCAACCTAAGTTCACTGGCTCCCAAACCAGTGCCTTTAACCATTCGGGTCTCCTGCTCCTTTTTTCCCGGCACCAGCTGACAGGCCTTTCCTGCTTTTGCAGGCATCTCCCATAGGCCTTTCCTGCTTTTGTGGGCGGCATCCCAAAGGGAGTCAGGAGATAAGAGCTATGGAAAGCCAGCTCCTCTAACAGGCCTAGGGCAGGTCATTGCCCTCTATGAGCCCCAGGCTGCCCATCCGTATGGAAGGCCTGGGAAATGCGCTGTTGCACAGCAGGGATGGTTCCAGAGCAAGCAGAACCTTGGCTCTAGGGATGCTGACACAGCTAGAGCCGCGGACTGAGAGGGTTCCCTGCTCAGGGAGTCAGTCCCGCCAGGGAGTCGGGCGCTCAGCCGGACCCAGGCCCCGCACTCACGGCCCGGGAGCGGTAGTTCCTGATGCTGTCCACCAGCCTGAGCCGCTGCAGCTCCTCCTGCTGGAAGCGAGAGCCTGGCAAGCGGGAGGGAGGGAGGCGTGAGGTCCGGCAGGTTCTGCGGGGTCCACTGTCTCCACCCCGCGCCCGCCCGGGACAGGGACTCACTGAAGAGGGGGTGCAGGCCCAGCCCGGCAAGGTCCAGCTCCTTGGCCCTCTTGATGGACTCGGGCGAGGGTGCCGGCCGTGAGCGCACATACTGCTGCTGGGCGTTGTCGGCCACGCGGCTCAGGCCCCGCAGCTCCAGCGACGCCTCCAGGCTGGTCCGCAGGCCGCAGTCCTCGTCGTCCACCACGCCCTGCGGCACCCGGCCCAGTACACCATCCCCGCTTTCCGTGCCTGCTGCCCACCAGGAGTCCCGGTCAGAGACCGTCCTCTGCCCACGTCCCCTCCCCAGCCCCGCTCTGGGTCCTGAGTCACTAAAATCAGCCCCACAAGGGAAACCATCACATATCGAGCAGCTCCTCCTGTTTTTATAAATACAGATTTACAGATCACACCCCTCTCTACTCAGGTCTGTATTGTCTGTGGCTAATTTCACACTACAAGGGCACAAGTGAGCAGCTGCCGGGCATCAGGTGACCTGCAGGGCCCAAAATGTTTACTATTGACTTTTCAAGTGAAAGTGTTAGTCGCTCAGTTGTGTCTGACTCTTTGCGACCCCATGGACTGTAGCCCACCAGGCTGCTCTGTCCATGGGATTCTCCAAGCAAGAATACTGGAGTGGGTTGCCATTCCTTTCTCCAGGGAATCTTCTTGACCCAGGGAAGGAACCCAGGCCTCCTGCATTGCAGGCAGATTCTTCACTGCCTGAGCCACCAGGGACACCCTTATCTAGCGCTTTATCTGCCTTTCAAATACAGACATCTTCCCCTGGGGTCAAATTCCAAGCCAGGACAGCGTGGCCCACCTCCACCCCGTGTCCACATCATGAACTCCAGGGGGACCCAGTCCCGCCCCAGCTTCTACTCACCTGAGGGCTCCTCAGGGGGACGGGCAAGGGTCAGAGCACGGCCCAGGAACAGGTGTAGGTCCAGCAGGTAGGGGACCTCGTCGGGGGCCACCAAGGAGTAGGCCGTGCCGCTTCGGCCGGCCCGGGCCACGCGACCTGCAGGAGAAGGTGGTCAGACAGGGACAGAGGCAGAAGACCCCAGCACGAGCCCCACGTGCCCAGCCCTAAGGGAGGAGCCACGCCACGGCCCCACCTTACTGAGCAGGGGCCACCTAGGAAGGGGGCAGGGCAGTGAGAATCACTGGGGCTATCTGCCCGAGAGGTTGTGACCCACACAGTGCTCTGGGAGGTCAGCAGAAAAAGACGCAAGAGAGACTTCCCTGGCAGTCCAATGGTTAAGAATCCATCTTGAGATGCAGAGGACACGGGTGCAATCCCTGGTCGGGGAACTAAAATCCCACATGCCACAGAGTAACTGACTAAGCCCGTGAGCTGCAACAAAAGACCCTGCACGATGCAGTGAAGACCCTGGGTGCCACAACTGAGACCCGACGTGGCCAAATAAATAATAAGATTTTCAACAAAGAAAGACACTGCTCTTCATCGGTTATCAGAGGTCTTCAAGCATCCCCACGATGGGCGATTTTTCCCAGAGAAATAACCCAGGGTGCAAAGATTCAACCGCAGAGACCCCTACTCCCTCTGGAAGAGCAGCAAACTGGAAATCACCTAAAAGACGTACGGACAGAGGGTCAGTTAATTAGCTGATGACCACCTGGTGGGTACTACACAGCTGAGGAAAGAGGCTGCAAACCGGTCTGTGGCCAAATCCAGCCCCAGCCTCACTGTGTAAAGCTTTATCGGCGCACAGCTGCTCCTTCATTTACATATTGTCTGAGGCCGCTTTCAGGCTACCAGAGCTGAGATCTGTAACAGACTACATAGCTCCAGGGCTCCAAGAAAAAATATTTACCATCTGGCCCTTTACAGAAACAATTTGCCGACCCCTGTCACAGAATGGTGTTTAGATGATGAACGAAAAATATGCATGATGTACACAGAGGTAAGAATACGGTTACAGGTAAGAACGGCCACTGTGGGGACTTCCCTGGTGGTCCAGTGGCTAAGACTGCACTCCCAATGCAGGGGGCCTGGGTTCAATCCCTGGCCAGGGAACTAGATCCCACGTACCACGACTCAAAGTTCACGTACCACAACTCAAGATCCCGCATGCCACAGCCAAGACCCAGTGCAGCCAAATAAGTAAGTTTGAAAATAAGTTTTTTTGTTTTTTTTTTAAAAAGGAACATCCAGTGTGATTTTAATTTTGTGTTAAGTAAATCCATGGAGAACATGACACTTTGGCTTGTTTCTGCATCTTGCAAAAACCACATGTCATCATGTTCAGAAGATTTCGTTTGTGGTGGTCTGATTCACACTGCTGGTCATGTAGCACTTGAGAAATTCCCTTTGGGGGTTTGGAGATGCCTCAAGGGATGCACAGGGCCAGCCCTCCCAAAGCAACGGAATCAAGGGTACAGCATGCAGCAGCCAACGGGGAGACGAGGCTGGAGACCCAGGTGGAGGCTCCCTTGCACCCCAAAGGACCACCCATGGGCAGCCCACCACGGGCAACCAGAATTTACCCATTCGACAAAGTTCAATTATATGCAAGACAACTGAAAGAAAGCAGCCCACCAGACACTTCTCTCACACGAACTTACTTAACTTACTTGTATTTATAAATATAACACACATATTTATGAGTTAAAAGAAAAAAAAGGGAAGTAGGTTGATGGTTACCAGGGGCTGGAGAAGGGGAAGAAGGAATTAGATTAATGGGTACAGGGTTTCAGTTTGTTAAGACAAAGATGCTCTAGATAAAGAAGGTGGGTGATGGTTACACAACAATGTGACCATACTTAATGCCACTGAACTTACACCTGAAAGTGGTTAAAATGATCACTGTATGTTTATGTATATTTCACCATAATTAAAAAAAAAAGAATCCCAGACACCCCGCTTTGCTATGTGTGTGACACCTGGCTAGTTCTGAACCTCCCTGCCTCGGTTTCCTCATCTGTAAAATGGAGCCAGTGCGGCCAGTACTGCACAGGGTTGTTGCAAAGACAAAAAGAGCAAGCAGAACACCCGGGCCAGCCTCACATGACGAGCACCTGTGGCCATCACATCACCAGTGGGGGTGGGGGACTTCCAGGAGGGGAACGTCCTGCCTTCTAGGTGTTTTGCTCCATTTTCAAATTTTCCTACAACGTGTGGACCTTACTTTTATAACTGAAAGACGGAATGGAGTGAGTTGGCCTGGGTGGACTGGGGCCTGACAGGCTGCCTGGATAAAGTAGGGAGTCAGGAGACCCCGTCCACAGTTGATGGAGCAGGAGGCAGGCAGTGCAAAGGTTACAAAGGTCCCCAGGAGTTTTAGGGAGAAGACTGTAGGGAAGAGGGGTCGCACCATCAAGGACCCTGAAGGCAAAGAGAAGCAGAGGACTGGGGAGCCCAGAAAACTCGGGAGCATCACCTCCTTAAGAGTCTGAGGCTGCCGGACAGATCCGCTCCCCAGAGAATCTGACTTATCGGTCTCCTCCTTGGGCCTTGGTTCCCCAGCAGCAGCGTCAGGAGTCGAGTCCTGCGCCCTCAGTTCTTGCCGGGACTTGGCACCCCCGTGGGGTCCAGTCCAGCCATGGGCTCCTTACCTACGCGGTGCAGGAAGAGCTTGCCCTTGGCGGGGAAGCTGTAGTTGATGACGTTGTCCAGCAGTGGGATGTCCAGGCCCCGGGCGGCCAGGTCAGTTACGATGAGGGCCGAGCACTTGCCGTGTGTGAACCTGGCCAGGTTGATCTTGCGGGCCGTCTGGTCCAGGGCACTGTAGACGTGGGCACAGCTCACCCCCTGGGTCGCCAGCAGCTGCTCGGAGTGAAGACCAGAGAGAGGGAGAGGGGCTAGACACGGTGGCAAGACCACGGGCTCTGGAGTCAGGGCCCTCAGTTTGAACCCTGGTTCAGCTGGGTGACCTCAGTTTGGCATCTTCATCAGTATAAATGGGACTCGTATCACCTCTCACCTCGGCAAGGTTGTTTGAGTGTCAAAAAAAGATGACACGTGCAGAGAGGTCTCCCTCAGGGAGGCTGCAAGTGCCGCTGTAAGACACACAAGTCTCATCCTGATTCTGTCGCTAACAGGCTATGTGACCTTGCCCAAGTTTCCTAACCTCCCTGTGCCTTCCCTTTCTTCTGTAGAATGGGGAAAGTAAGTTTCCTCTCTGTAATTTTGTTACAAGGATTAAATGAGCTACTATACACACAGTGCTGAGAACAGGGCCCACAACACAGGAAGCACTGTGAAAGTGGTAACTGCTCTTTAAAAACGACTTTGGTTTTATTCATCAGTGACTCCAGCAGCCATAGGGAGGAAGCACCGTTAAATGTGTCATGTGAGTGAAACCCAGTGAACTGCGACCTCAGATAACAGACCCCAGGTGTGGCTGACCCGAGGCGGCTGCATTGACTCGGGAGGGGCCGGGCATCCCTGGGGGTTAGAGGACTCCCTCCCTAGGAGGGTGACAGGTGTACACGTGCAGAAAAGTTCATCAAGCTGCTCACGTAAGATTAGGGCACTTTATACAGCTTACAGGATGCAGGTTATTTCTCAATTTAAAAGAGAGAAATGTGGGATACTAAAAACCTATAGAGAAATGATGGGACAGCTGAGATACACTTCAAAATACCCCAGATGGAGCGAGGAATATTAGAGATGAATCAAGGCTGGGTATGAGTTGATAACTGAGTACCTGAGAGTTCATTATGCTATTTTCTGACTTTGCTGTGTGTCTGAAATTTTTCATGTGGGTGTCTGTGTGTGTATTTAGTCACTTCAGTCGTGTCTGACTCTGCGACCCCATGGACTGTAGCCCACCAGGCTCTTCAGTCCATGGAATTCTCCAGGCAAGAATATTGGAGTGAGTTGCCTTTTCCTTCTCCAGAAATTTTTCATAACATCTTCAAAGAATAAAAAAAATGGAGAGCCCTCTGGCCAGGCCCGAGTCCCGCTCTGGTGCTGCTCTCTAGTGGCCGAATCCGGAACTGCAGCTCCGAGCTGGCGCTGGAGTAGGTGTTGGTCCCCAGGACAGGAGGGAGGGGATGGGGGCGTCCCTGCTCACCTCGCTGAGATATTCCGCGTGGTGCTTGGTGGCCACAAACACGACCGTCTGGTCCTGGGGCCGCACCACGTTGCGCAGCAGGTGGAGCAGCACCGCGGCCTTGGCGTCCTCCCGCACCAGGAAGAAGGAGGTCTGGGGAGAGACGCGGGTTACTTGGGTTGGCTCGCGGGGGTAGGGGGGATGGGGTCCTGGCCCCGCGGGCTGGGGGAGGGGCACGGGTGGAGCCGGCTCACCTTCAGCTGCTCGTTGAGTTTAGAGTCCACGTCTAACCGGATGAGCACGGGCTCCGTCAGGCCTGCGGTGGGCAACGGAGGAAGATGGGCGGGGAGTTGCTGAGAATCAAGACTGCCCACCCCCCACCCCCCAGGTACTGATGAGTTTCCCAGCCCCCAGCCCCGCTCCTGCGGCCCCCTCACCAGCTCGGGCGAACTCCACCAGCAGCTTGGGCAGCGTGGCAGAGAACAGGACAGTCTGGTGGCCCCCCGGGAGGCGGCCGATGATTTCCTGGAGCTGCTCTGCGAAGCCCATTTCAAAGAGCCTGGGAGGGCAGAGGCAGAGCACAGGGCAGGGTCAGGAGGGGGCCTTCCGGTCCAGTGAGTCCCAAATCTGCTATCCTGCCGTCATCGCTGTCACCTGGGCAGGTGCTTCTGTAACTCAGCTCACTTTCTCTATTTGACAACCTTATCCTAAGCAGTCATGATCTTGGTACGTGGGGCCTGGTCTCAGTTATGCTTTGTGTTGTTTTGTTTTGTTTTGGGTGCACTGTGAGGCATCCAGGATCTTGGTTCCCCGACCAGGGGCCAAATTAGGACCCTGAATTAGGAGTGCAGAGTCTTAACCACTGGACCACCAGGGAGGTCCTTCTTGTTTCCTACAAATTCAAATAAATGATAGCAGCCCTCACTCTGGGTCAGGCATGGCTCTATATAAATAAAACTTCCCCTGTGAAGTGCGTGCTCCTTTATTCCCACTTAGTAGCTGAGGCAGGCCACCAAGGTCCACGGATCCTCAAGGATTTGCCCAAGTTCTCGGAGCCGGGATCAGCTCCCACCCCTGTCTGGCTCCAGACTGTGCTCTCAGCCTTGTGCTACTTTTTATCTCTTTGAAATCATGTGTTTGTTGTTTTAATCTTTTCAATATTCCTAAAAGCAATATAAAAGGAGAACTGTTGGTCCAGGGAGCCCCATCAGCTCTCACATGACCTGCAGTCTGTGGCCCACTTTGGGGAAGACACTGCTTCAGTCTGGGCTGCGTAGGTCTCTCCTGACAGAGCCCTCCCTCCTGGCCAACCCTGACACAAGTTCCCGGGAATGCGCCTGCGGCCTTACCTGTCGGCCTCATCGAATACCACGTACTCCACACTCTGCAGCTTCAGGTTCATCTCCACAGCCACATGTACCAAGCGCCCAGGGGTAGCGATGATTCTGGAAGTAGTTGTGCCGGCCAGGTCACCTGGGGCCAGGGTCACCAGCATAGCCCTCCCCTCACTCCCCAGGCCCTGGCCATCGGGGAAGGGACCCCAGAGCCTCATCCCCAACCCACAAACTCACATGTCAGGATTTTCATGCAAGGCTGCAAATTGGTCTTCCATCCTAGGAAGAAGAGGGGGTATCTGTCAGCTTGATCGAACAGGTTTCTTTTGTCTCTCTCCCTTCCCATCTCCAAATGCCTAGATGAGTCCCACACCTTGACCCCAGGCTTGGAACTGGGGAAAAGCTATTGCTGAGGTACTAGGCAAAAATCATTGACCGGACAAGGGCTACAAGTTCAAACATACAAAAGGACTGATAACAACAAAGTTCTCCAAAGAGAAGGACTCAACCACAGAATCCATCTTTCACTCAGTTCAGATCGAAACAAAACTGCCTTTGACCCACAGCATCACCGAGCAACTAACCCTGGAACTCCCAGCTCCACCTGGAAGCAGGTTTCCTGGATCTCTATGTCCTTGCTCTCACACCATTTAAGCATACATCCCTAACTCTAGTTCTCCTCTGAAAACACCTCGGGACACCTGTAGGAGTCTGGAGGCAGAATTCTGGGCCAGGTCCAGCTTATGGAGGTATTTCTGACAACCACAGCAATAGAGATAATAAATTATAATGTAGGCAAAAGAACACTGAAAAGCAAAACATTCTCTCAGTGAGAATCAAGAGTGACTGGTGACGGTGACATCCTGAGAGAATAAAGAAGGGGCTGGCTGCCCTTTGAGGGAGAAAATGTGGGACAGGGGCAGGGACTCTAATCTTAGCTCTACTTCCAGACCACCGTGTGGCTCTCTGGGCCCATCACTTCCTCAGTTGACTCATCTGTAAAACAGGTGTGGGGCCTGTTACCTCAAAAGGACGGTATAAGCACATCAGGAAAAATATAGTGTTTTGTAAATTTGAGCTATCAAGAACATCCCTTGATTTGTGTGCATTCCACCTGAAACAGCCCCAAATTAAGCATATTAAAACATATACAACTAAGCAACCCATTTGGGTGACCCTAGTGCTTCCAGCTCTCCTTTAGGAACACCAGAACCTATGTCTGAGTTGTGTGGGAAATTTCTTTCTGTATTTTACTGTATGTTTCCCCTTGCTGGTATTTCAGGAATGTGCAGAGATGTTGCTGTTATTAACAAGCAGCGTGGGCTCTGTCCATCTGATGGGGAAGCCCAGGCAGGCTTGCTTTGGGGGCCACCGCGCAGGGCACCGAGGGGGCTCTTACTTGTCCCCACCCAGGATCAGGGCAGTCTTGAGGCCAGTGAACTTGCCGAGCTGCGGGGAGAGAGAGAGAGAGAGACTAAGAGCTGGTGATGGGAGCTCAGGCTTCCCTGGTGGCTTGGTGGTAAAGAGTCCCCTGCCAGTGCGGGAGAGGAAGGTTTGAGCCCTGATCGGGGGAGACACCCTGGAAAAGGAGATGGCTATCCGCTCCAGTATTTTTGCCTGGGATGTTCCATGGACAGAGGAGCCTGGCCGGCTATAGTCGCTGGGGTCACAAAGAGTTGGACACGACTGAGCAACTGAGCATGGCTAAGGATGGGAGCTGACCCCGTCCACTCAGGCCTCACTGACTGGTCCCAGCTCAATCTAGCCACCCTGTCCCCCCGCCCAGACACACCTCCTTGGTGAACTTCATGGTCTGCAGGGCCAGTTCTCGGGTGGGTGAAAGGATGAGGGCACGGGCCCCAGTCTGGGCACTGCGGGTCTTGAGCCGCTCGAACATGGGGATGAGGAAGCAGGCGGTCTTGCCGCTGCCCGTCCGGGCCATGGCCACCACGTCCTTGCCGTCCAGGATCATCG
Organism: Cervus canadensis; assembly: GCF_019320065.1. Lineage (NCBI taxonomy): Eukaryota > Metazoa > Chordata > Mammalia > Artiodactyla > Cervidae > Cervus > Cervus canadensis. The sequence continues at coordinate 118,794,985 of NC_057386.1, read as the reverse complement.
GGATGGTCTGCAGGGGAACGAGCGGGGCAGGGGAGGGTTCAGTTCCTGCATCCACAGACCACGTGATCCGGAGCGTCAAGTCCCAGCGGAGAACCTGGGCATCTCAGCAGAAGGGGTGGGGCCTGTCTCCCAGCCCTGATCCCACTCTTGTTAAAGCCTGTGTGCACAACTCCAGAGGTGAGCGGCCCGTTACTCCTAACTCTTTCGACCTTTGGGACACCTCTCTCCCGGTTAAGCCAGGCTCTGCCTCCCCATCTGGTCCTCCTCCTCAGGACCCCAGAGAAACGCTGTCTCCCTCTTGGCTAAATGTCTGAGGACAACTATCATGAGATGACAGTGGGTGATGATGGGGTGTCTGTGAGCTGTCAGGGCAGGGACTGAGCAGGGAGCAGCTTAAGTGGCAAAGAGGCCCCGAGTCGAGCATCTGCCCTGCTGGGCCCAACTTTTCTCCACTTGTGAATGAGCAAGCTGGTGGGGCTTCAGCCAGAGTAAGAGGGGACAAGAGATGTGATGGCTGGGACAAGGGTCGAATGCCAAGAGGCCAGATGGACGGGTCGGGTTGGCATCCCCTCCTTCTGACCCGCAACAGCGTCCCCGCCCCATACCTTCCTCTGGATGGGTGTCGGCACCTTGTAGCCCTTCTTCATGATGCCTTTGAAGACTGGGTAGCTCAGGCCTGGGAAAGACACGGGAATAGCCAGGGAGCTGAAGAAGCCCCTATGACACATGGCTGAAAACTGCATGGGACAAATGACTGTCTCATCAACAAATAAACAGCGAGGGAAAAAAAAGCAATAGAACAAAGCTGATGGATTAATAGAGACTGAGAAGACAAGTTTACTGATTGTGGGGTATGAACTGCATTTGGATTCTGATATGAACATTCAATGCCGTGGGCTTCACTGGTGGCTCAGACAGTAAAGAATCTGCCTGCAATGAAGGAGATCTGGGTTTGAGCCCTGGGTTTGGAAGATGCCCTGGGGGAGGGTATGGCTACCCACTCCAGTATTCTCACCTGAAGATTCCCATGGACAGAGGAGCCTGGTGGGCTACAGTCCATGGGATCACAAAGAGTCAGACATGACCGAGCAACTAATACATATACATGTACATACATAATGCCGTGAGACAATGGGGGTCTGAACACTGATGGGACCTGGGATGACACTGAGAAACTGGGTTTATTTCCGGTGGAGGAGGGTCCTGCATCTCTTGGAGGCAGGTGGGAAGTATTTAGGGACAGGAGGAGATGGCTTCTTTCTTTGCCCAGTTCTCTATCTGGGTGACTGTCTTTTTCTTATTGATTTGTAAAAGCTCTTTATATATTAAGGTTATTAGCCCTTTGTTCCACAGTTGCAAATACATTCCAATATAGCATTTACTTTAACTTAGCCTACAGTGTTTTTTCGCATACACATGTCTAATTACCATTCAGCCCCCAGATATCTTTGCCTGTTCCTGCAACAGCATCACCTAGAGTCTTGCCCTAACTGTTCTCTCATTCTGTCAGGCCCGCTGCCCCCATAAGAAGGCCATGACTGGCTTGGAGATTATCTGCTGCTTCCATCCACCCAAGCCTACCATAGTGCAGTCTGGAACAGAGCATGGAGGCCATGATGACCCCCTGTGACTCCGCCCACTCAAGTTCCCAGATGCCTGGCTCACTCACCCATGGACTGGAAGCCTCCTGATTTCTTCTTCTTCTTGTTCTGAGCTCGCACCATCTCCCGCGTGTCTGGCTCCACGTCTGAGGTGCATTCCGAGGTGGGGAAAGTGGGTAGGGGTCTGCCAGGCGCCAGCTGGGAGGGAGCAACAGAGAGGCAGCATCACTCCAGGTATAGTCAGACCACTAGGGGCAGGGAAGGGGGCTGTCCTGCTGCCAGGCCCCTCCAATTTGCCCTCATTCAAGATGTGTTGCTCCTGTGAGATCACGTGACTTCTCTGCCAAAGGGCTCTCCTTTGACTGGACGAAGACAGGGCAGTGAGTCTGAGAGTAGGCTCTGCAAACAGACTGCCTGTGTTTCAGTCTCAACTCTGTCACTTGCAGCTGTGAGACCTCAGGCCAGGGGACTTCCTTGCCCAGAGCCTGTGTTCCCAAATCACGAAAATGGGGATGACAGGAGCATATGTCTTACAGGGTGTTGTGAAGTCTAAATGGGTGTGTGTAAAGCTTAGGACAGTGCCCAGATGGTGGTACCATCATCATTATCATCCAGACCAGTCATTCAGAGCCCTCAAAACTTTGGGAAGCAAATCAAAACATCTATTAAGACTGAGGGAGACTTTTCCAATTTGTCCTGCACCCCTCTCCCTCACCCCCTTTCTGATCCATCACCCCTCCCCAGATCTATTCTCTCTCATTCCTGGCTTCCTGTCTCTGCCACCCACTTGTCCTAGAACAGCTAAATGAAGCCCAGACACCTCCTCTGGGGAGCCTTTTTGGACTAAAGCACTGTCTTCTTCCTCTCAGAAATAACATTTATAAAAACACTAATTCATAATAATGGCCAAAACTTATATGGCACCTATAAGCCAGGTGCTGTGCTGAGCGTTCATATAAATTAACTCATTCCTCACAACAACACTGTCAAGCAGCTATTATTATTTAGTCTCTTTTACAGAGAAGGAAACTGACACAAAGAGAGGTGAAGTGACCTGGCAAAGTCACACAGCCAGTAAGGGATATGAACTCTGGCTTCAGAGTCTATGTTCTTCCCTATGTGCTCCTCTGTGGTCCAACACAACCCTCTAGGTCAGAGCTGTACCTGTCTTGTACAGTCCCTGAGATAAGAATGGTTTTTAAATTTTAAAAGGTTGTAACAAAATCAAAGAAGACAGTTATATGACCGTGTATGACCTTGCAAAGCCTAAACTATTTACCATTTGGTCCTTTACAGGGAAAGTTTCCCAACCTACCCCTGCTCTAGATAGACATCTGATAACAAAGTACCTGTAACACACTGGTGCCCCAGCAATATTTACTGAAGAGTAGAATGTCTGAACACTGTCATTTCCTCCTTTCCACAGTGTTTGAGGCACACAGAATCAACTACTTGCTACCCGTGCAGAAGTTGAGGCACACACAGAGAGGTTAAGCAATTTCTTCCTCCTGTACTCCCAGAGCCAGTACAAGGTGTTGAACACCTGGCCTTGGCCCGTAGTTATAGAGTACCTACTGTGTGAGGCTCGGCTGAGAGGGAATAAGGTCCCCATCTGGTCCCTACTTCTGAGGAGCCTAATATAAATGCCCACTCATTCATCTATTATACCCAGAGTCTTCCCTGTGCCAGACATCCGCTAAGTACAAGGTTGGGAAAAACAATAGGCTACAGCTCTTTTGCTCCCCTGGGGCTCACACCTGCGCCCCGCCCCCCCCCCCCACCATTTGCATACACTTGGCACTCAGTAGTGGAAATAGCACAGGGCCTGGAACCATGCAGTCCTGGATTTGAATCCTGGCTCTCCCACTCACAAGCTATGAGGTCTTGGTCAAGTTCCTTCACCCCTCCAGGCTTCTGTTTCCTTCTCTGTAAAATGAGGATAAGTACTTAGCTCGCAGGGTTGATGTGGGGATTAAATGATAAGGCTTATAAAAGCTCTTAGCACGGAGCCTGCACACAGTAAGTGATCAACAGACGCGAGTTTAATTTATTATTAGTTTCCCAGAGGTTTGGGGGCGTCGCTGTCTCAAAGCCACGAGGTGCAGCCTTCTCCTAATTCGTCCTCCCAAGAAACCCCAAACTCTCAAAAGTCCAATGTTCACCACCCGCACTTTTCATTGGACGAATGGAAACGAGGATCCGCCCCCCTTGGCCAGGAAGAAGCCAATGAGAAGCGCTAGACCAAACGTCAGCCAGGAAGGCCCGCAGGCCCCCAGCTAACCCAGCACCGAGGCTTCGGACGTCTGGACCCCGGGTGTGGAGGGTCCTGGGACACGTGCTCAGGCCGGAGGTCCTGCCCTGACCCCCCGGCCAGCCGATCTCTCCCCATCCTCAGCCGTGCCCGCTCCCCACCTGGGGGAACTGCCGGGCACCGCGCGGAGCCGGAGCTCGGGCTCCGACGTGTATCCCAGCCCTGCGCTCCCTACCTTCTGGGCCCGGGCGTCATCTTCTGCCTGGATCTCAAACTCGCCGTCCTCCGAGTCGCTGCTGCGGGACTGGGACGCCGCACCCCGGCGCTTCCGGAGCCCCTTCTTCTTCTTCCACTGGGCCATGTTAGCTCTGGACCGCGGTGCGGCCGCCGGGCGCGTGCCGGCAGCCATGCGGGCCCCGGCACCGGGAAACGGGAGGGGGCGGAGCCCGTGGGGTCATACCAACAGCGCGGCGGGGGCAGGGGGACGCCTCCACGAGGCCCCGGCTGCGTTCCCGCTCCTTCTGCTGCCTCCGGAGGCTTGATCCACATGCACGCACATACTCCCCTTGCTGGCGCGGGAGGTCCCCCTTCCGAAGCTTTGGGGAGCTCCGGGGGGCGTCCGGAATCGGGGGCCTTAACTCACCCCCGAGGAGTGAATGGTTCAGGCCGACCCGCCCCATCCTGTCACTCACGGGTTGCTGTTGGACGCGCGCGCGCGCGCGCGGAACACACGTCGCTAGGGCCGGGCTGCCGGCGCTGAGTCGTTCCGCGCAGAGTCCCCGGCTTCGGCTGGGGCTGGGGGCGGCCTTGGAACTTCCCGGGCTCGCGGGCTCCCGGATTTCAGAGCTGCCGATTCTGATGTTCGGTGCGCGCCACCGGTGCCCTAGGGCCCCCGCGAAAGAGTCCAGGCCTGGGAGCAGGGGACGCTGAGGGTAACGACCGACGTCAGCGAGCCAAGATGCTCAGGTAGGAAAATAACTCGATAATGCGGGCACATCAGACATCTAAGGGACGTGGACTTGGGGATCGGTGAATGTGGGGCAGCTGGAGGACTGGGTGTGATCCCCTACTAGTGGAATGGTTAAAAGTGCATGAGCTTTAGACCCTTAATCAGGTCAAATTCAATTTCCACTGTTTTAGCTTTATAGGTGTGACTGACACTTGAGACTACACCTTTTGAAGCCTCAGTTTTGTCATCTGTAGAATGAAAATAATGGAAGCTACCTCACAGGAGTGTTGAGAGGATGAAATGAGACAATGCTTGTAAAGCTCTTTGCAGGAGGTAGGCTTGGGATCAATCAATGCTGGTTATTATTTCTGCTCCATAAATATGTACAAGATATAGAAAACTGCCCTGTTTCCCCCATCCCCCACCAGCATAGTTGGCTTTCTGTTTGGTGCCAGAATAGGCACAGGCCCAAATCTCTTGTTCATCCCCCTAGTGTTCTGTAAATATTGACTGAGCACACACCAGTGTGCTAGGAATGCGTATTTACTCATTAAATATTTGTAGCACCCCTGTCCCCATCATTTCTGTGTGCTCAGTCACTCAGTCGTGCCTAACTGCGAATCCATGGACTGTAGCCTGCCAGGCTCCTCTGTCCATGGGGATTCTCCAGGCAAGAATACTGGAGTGGGTTGCCATTTCCTTCTCCAGGGGATCTTCCCAACCCAGGGATCAAACCCAGGTCTCCTGCACTGCAGGTGGATTCTTTACCATCTGAGCCACCAGGGACGCCCACCCCTTAATTACAGCAACTCAGAGGTCAAATTTCTGAAATGTTCCCTGGGATTGGCAGCTCCCCTTTGAGGAAGACTGGTTGAGGGAGAATGTGACCTTTTTGCCCTGGGGACAGAGACTTAATCGATTACCAGTCTTTTCTGATGACAGATGTTGCCACCCTGACCCCTTTTCTTAGGGAACCCTGGAGGCAGGGCCTGGCAAGCAGAGCACCCCTGCTGTCACCCAGGACTACAGAGAGCATGAAGACCCCGGTGGAGCTGGCCATCAGCGGGATGCAGACCCTCCACGTTCAGCACCGCAGCCGGGGTGGCTACCGGGTCAAAGTTAGGCCATCATACGTGGATGAGACTTTGTTTGGCAGCCCTGCAGGCATACGGCCTGCACCACCAGACTTTGACCCACCATGGATGAAGAAGGCCAACAGAACCAGAGGATTGGGGACAGGGGTGTCACAGGCCTTGGGGGCCAATGGGAGCTGTGAGTCCACCTCTTCCAGTGGCAGCACCCCAACCCTCACACCAAGGAAGAAGAACAAATACAGGTAATAGGATAGGGAGATTCCCTGCCGATCACCTGCTGTGTGACCTTGGGCAAGCAGTTTGACCTCTCTGAGCCCGTTTCCTCACAGTGGAAAGTGGGACGTAGTGGGGTTATTGAAAAGACTTAAGGGGGTGAGACATGTACAGTGGTTGGCACGGTTACCTGACACTAAGGAATAAATAAATGGTAATGCCATTAGACTGGACTTCTGAGGCCCAGAGGGGTGAGCTGATTTGTCCAACAGAGAGAGTGTTAGTCGCTCAGTTGTATCCATTTCTTTGCGACCCCATATACTGTAGCCTGCCAGGCTCCTCTGTCCATGGAATTCTCCAGGCAAGAAGAGTGGAGTGGGTTGCCATTTCCTTCTCCGGGGGATCTTTCCAACCCAGGGATTGAACCTGGGTCTTCTGCACTGCAGGAGAATTCTTTACCTTCTGAGCCACCAGGGAAGCCCTTGATTTATCCAAGATCACAGAGCAATTTGCATAAAATTACTAGTGTGGTTAGTCCATCAAATGACATAGATGTGATTCCAAACTTAAGCAAGTCATTTTGAAAATGGTTCTTGCTGCATTTCCACCAGCAAGTTAGAAAAATGGAATCTAATGCCAGTGGTTATTTTGTAAGGATTATTTAAATTATTTCAATTAATAGTCTGGAGGGAGGCCACAGGGCTCTATCTTATTGATTGTCATCAGTGTCTTGAACAGAGATATGAAAGACTAGTACATTAATCAATCAGGTTTGTTATCTATAACAAAATACTATAGACTCGGAGGCCTAAACAGCATAAATTTGAGTTTTCACGGTTATGGAGGCTTAAAGTCGAAAGTCAAGATGCTAGCAGGGTTGGTTTCTCCTGAAGCCTATCCTTGGGTTGCAGATGGCCAGCTATTCCCTGGGTCCTCACATGGACTTTTCGTTGAGTGTCTACATTCTTGTTGCCTCTTCCTCTTCTTATAAGGACACAAATCCTATTGGATTAGAGCCTCACCTTTGTGGCCTCATTTATGTGTGTGTTAGTCATTCAGTCATGTCCAGCTCTTTGAAACCCCATGGACTATAGCCTGCCAGGCTCCTCTGTCCATGGATTTCTCCAGGCAAGAAGACTGGAGTGGGTTGCTGTGCCTTCCTTGAGGGGATCTTCCCGATCCAGGGATCAAATCCAGGTCTCCTGCATTGCAGGCAGATTCTTTACCACTGAGTCACCAGGAAAGCCCATGGCCTCATTTAACCTTAATTTAACTCAACACAAATTTTGGGAGGAGGCAATTCAGTCCTTAATAACTAGCCAGTCCTATTTGGGATCCATTCTGAGCCAAAAGGCATGTACGCTAATTGAGAGTGGGAATAGTGCCTATTTAAGAGGATAAAATTCAACAGAGATAAAAGCAAGACCCCATTATTGTCACGTCTGCTTGACAGTTCCCATGGAGCACAGGGCAGGCTCAGGTTGACATTAGCAGCACTGACATCTACAACGTGGCTGAAAGTGCTGCTGTCACTGTAGGCTGCATTCACAGAAGTCTATGACAGGGAGGCACCAGCCAACCCTATGCTCGCCTGGAGGGTGGAATTTTGTGCTGGATGCTGACAGGTAGAGGGTGTCAAGTTAGAAGGTGCATAAGAGGTAGAGATGCTATTAAGCAGAAACTTTGGTACCAGACAGACATAGGTATCAACCAAATCTGGGTTTGAACAGTTAAATCAAGTGGCCAAAATGTTGACTTTCCAAAGACTTGCAGCTTGGGAATGGGGAGCACTTTTAGTTCTGGCCTAAAGTCGTGGACCTCACACCTCATAGATATGCCATGAATATTTGTGGGATTAATAAAAAAAAAAATGGCTGAATGAATCTAGTCAAAGGTGAGAGGCCCTTAAGGCATTTAAGTCTGGCTTAATGATCAAGAGCTTGGGCCCTTGAGTGGAGAGGGGCAGGGGCTGGATTTGAATCTTGTCTGTACCTTCCTTGTTATCCTCCCTGTGCCTCAGTTTTCTTGTTTATAAAATAGGATTATCATATTGCCATCCTGTGGGTTTTGTGAGAAATAATGAGATAACACAAGTGACAAGCTGAGTCCTGGGCCTATACAGGAAAAGCCCTGAGTAAATATTCAAAAATTTTAAAAGCTACTCTGGTGGTGTGCCAGCTCACAGCACCCTCTACATGCCAGGTGCTTGGCTGTGCAATTTCAAATGCAGTTAGAAGGGCCACATGACTGCAGAGGGTTCGGCTGACAGGGCCACTAGGAAAAAGGTGAAGTGGTGAGTTGAAAGAAAAAGTGAAGGCGCTGAAGACTAAGGTTATATTAGTGTTGGTTGCAAATAACAGAAGAATTGGGCTTGGAAACAAGCTAAACGGGCCTAGCAGACAAAGGGCATTTGGGGCTCATATAACAGGGGCCCAAAATGTTGGGATTCTTTCCCACACACATTCCAGGTGAGATGGCCACCAGCTCCTTTGCCCTTATATCCTTCCTACCCGTTCTTAAGCACTCAGTGGAGGAAAGACATTTCTCTCCTAGTAAGTTTCCACAAAGATTCTAAGGGAGACTCCCATTGGGCAGAATGGGTCATGTGATTAGTCCTGAGCCAATCAGTGTGGTCAGGAGGATGGGGTATGCAAATTGGCCTGGCGTGGGCCAATTGGGCACATGCCCAGGATGGGACGGGGAGGATGCAAGGGGACTGGATGCTCAGCAGGGGGAAAATAGTGAGAGTTGAAGATAGTGGTACATGAGGGCTGTGGCTTCCCTGTGGGTACCATGCTGGGAGACAAGGACTTCTGGGATCTACAGGCAATCCTCTGCTGCTGCAGGGGCGTGGCCGGGGCGGGGGGAGGGGGATGGGGGTGGTGGTGAGAAAAGGTTACAAGGCTTATTTCCCCTGCTCATTGTTTCTCTTCCCTTCCCAGACTGATCAGCCACACTCCTTCTTACTGCGATGAGTCTCTCTTTGGCTCCCGACAGGAGGGCGCCGGCTGGGAGGCCAAGTGGATGGCGAGGGGTGATGCTGCGAAGCTCCACGCCCTCTTCTGGACACCCCCGGCTACCCCTAGGGGCAGCCATTCTCCCCGCCCCAGGGAGACGCCAGTGCGAGCCATTCACCCAGCTGACCTCTCAAAGACAGAGCACAGGGTAGTGGCCAGCTCCCGGAGGCTGTCCGTGGATGGGTTAGACACTCCACGCCCTCTGAGGCGGGAGCGTTCCCACTCCCTCACCCACCTGAATGTCCCCAGCACAGGTCACCCACCCGCCAGTAGCCCCTGCACAAATGGGCCCCGAGATCCCAGGCCTGCCCCATCAGGGGTGACCTTCCGGAGCCCCCTAGTGACTCCCAGGGCTCGGTCAGTCAGTGTTTCAGTGCCAACTTCCCCCCGACAAGGTGGGGCTACCCAGAAAACAAAGCCCCCTTGGAAATGAGTTTCTTGGTCCTTTCTACAGGTGTGCCCATGGGGTCACAGCGAGGGGCAGAGTTTCAGAGAATGGTGCTGGTGGGCAGGCCTCTGGAGAGAACACAAGGCATTGGTGGAGCACTCCCGGGGACAGAGCGAGGGTGGGCAGTGCCCCCCCTCTGACCACCTCTGGTTGCTCCCTGCTTTCCCCACTGATATGGATTGGAGGGTCAACCCTTGACATACCTGTGTCCAGTCCTGTCATGGCCACATGGCGTATCAGTGCCAACCCAGGGGGTGTCTCCCGGGAGGGTCCCCCACCTCCTCCATCACATCCACAACATTGTCTCCCCACCAAGTGTGAATAAATGGTGTGATCGCCAACCTGGAGGGCTCTTCCTCCCTCCCTTCAAGCCAAGCTCCTGCTCAGGGTAAGTTTCCAGCTGAGTCTGGAGGCCTCAGGAATTTTCCCAGGCACCATTTGTGGACCAGCGGGGAACACGAGGCCCTGGGTGATATGTGGGTGGACATTCAAAAATTTTAATAGTCATGTATTTATTTTCATGTATTAAATATATCAGTAGCTCATCAAAGCCATGAGTTTTGTTAATTTCTTTTTTCCCTGTAAGGTAAAGACCAGTGTTAGGCCTGAATTGATTTAAGTAACAAAATTAATAATGTCGCAATCACGACCATGGCAGTGGGGCAACTGATCCTCCTCCCATCATGGGCTTCTAACTAATGCCACTGATTGGTGGGTTGGCTGGGTCTTCCTGAGTTCAGAATATGGGCTACAGTTGTTTTGAAATCAGATATATAAACATGTATCTGATGTACATTTCCTACCTTTAAAAAACGCAGGTCAAGAAGCAATAGCTAAGACTGGACATGGAACAACTGACTGGTTCAAAATTGGGAAAAGAGTATGACAAGGCTGTATAGTATCACCCTGCTTATTTAACTTATATACAGAGCACATCATGCGAAATGCCAGGCTGGATGAATCACAAGTTGGAATCAAGATTGCCAGGGGAAATATCAATAACCTCAGATATGCAGATGATACTGGCAGAAAGGGAAGAGGAACTAAAGAGCTTCTTGAGGAGAGTAAAAGAGGAGAGTGAAAAGCCTGGCTTAAACTCAGCATTCGAAAAAGCTAAGATCATGGCATCTAGTCCCATCACCTCATGGCACATAGAGGGGGGAAAAGTGGAAGCAGCGACAGATTTTATTTTCTTGGGCTCCAGGATCACTTTGGACAGTGACTGCAGCCATGAAATTGAAGGATTGGAAGAAAAAAGCTGCTCCTTGGAAGAAAAGTTATAACAAACCTAGATAGCATATTAAAACGCAGAGACATCACTTTGCCAACAAAGGTCCACCTAGTCAAAGCTATGGTTTTTCCAGTAGTCCTGTATGAATGTGAGAGGTGGACCATAAAGAAAGCTGAGCACCGAAAAATTGATGCTTTTGAGCTGTGGTGTTGGAGAAGACTCTTGAGAGTCCCTTGGACTGCAAGGAGATCAAACCAGTCAATCCTAAAGGAAATCAATCCTGACTATTCATTGGAAGGACGGATGTTGAAACTGGAACTCCAATGCTTTGTCCACCTGATACGAAGAGCTGACTCATTGGAAAGGACCCTGATGCTGGGAAAGACTGAAGGCAGGAGAAGAGCAATCACCAACTCAATGGACATGAGCTTGAGCAAGCTCCAGGAGTTGGTGATGGACAGGGAAGCCTGGCGTGCAGCAGTCCATGGGGTCACAAAGAGTTGGACATGACTTAGCGACTGAACTACACCACCAGAGTTCTTAAAAAGCAAAATCCACAATGATTGGACTTTGCCCAATTGAGGGGTCCAGTAAGACCACAAAGTTACACATGGCACCTGGAGAGCATTCAGGATGGAGCCCTAACTGGTCAGGGCCCACCCTCCCCTGCTCTGCACTGTCCCGGGTCAGGCACCTTAGGAAGAACCGCAAAGCCTTTGCCCTGATGGAGTTGCACCCAGAATTGCAGCATCCCAGTGGGTTGGGTGGAGGCCAGACTTCCGGCCTCTCCTTGTCCCCATTTTCCCATGATGCGCCTCCAGGAAGCACGGAGATTCCAGACAGGCCAGCTGGAGGCCACATCTTGGGTTCTATCCCTCTACGCTGGGGGAAAAGATGCGCAAACACTCCTGGGGAACTGTGGGAGGAGCCGACAGTGACTAGGACCAGGGGCCCATGTGCAGATGCCTTTGCAAGTCGGGTGGGCCATGAGGGAAGCCAGCAAGCTGCGCCCTCAGCACAAACACAGCATATTAAACACGGATGTTTAAATTCCTAGAACTCTAACAGAATGAGTACCCTCCCCTCAGTTTTACTTGAAGCTTTCATTTGCCTTCATCTCCTCCCCCTATGTTTTAACAGACACTGGCCACAAATACCTCTTTCCTCCAAACTGTACTAAAAAAAAGGAAGCCACTGCCCAAGTATGATGAAAAGAGGCAACTGACACTGAGGCGGTGAGGGCTGGAAGACAGCTGGGAGTGGAGGGGACTGGGGCAACCTATCTCTGCCATCCACAGGCATCTATAGGGGGCGCTGCTGCCCATCTTTTGAAGACATGGAGGCCCAGGCTATCTGGATGCTGAGTTGTTTGTTTCCAGAAAAGTTATTTCTAAGCCATAGCCTCTGTTTTTTTTGTTTTTTTTTTTTTTTAATGCCAGAAGTGTATTAAAAAATACATTGTTCGACCCCCCTGGATACCAAATAAGGCCAATGTGAGGTTGCTGGTTTTTGACCCTGCGCTTTCACAGTTTTAAATGGGGGCAAAGTTGTAAAGAAAGTAATACCAAGAGCAGGGGCTGAGGGCAGCCAGAAACCCTACTTGTCCCTCTAAGAGTTCTCTGCTCGCCCTGCCTGCCTTTGTCGGTGGCTATGACCCACACCCAACTGTCCTGGCCGGTGATGCGCCCATCGCAGTCATGGCAACTTCTGGTCTGGGACCCAGGCGGGCAGAAAAGGGGGTGCAGCCTGGGGTGTTCCCCACAGCACATCCCCCCCCCCAACAATGGACAAAGCATCTGCAGCGTGGACACACACCCAGGGGCCCTGGGGAAAATGAAGTTTATCTGTAGGCTGTGTTTGACAATGGTTTTTAATTTTGAAAAGGCGTGAAAGTCATAAACGACGGGGCTCCCCATCGCAGGGGCTTCCCAGGCCAGCTCTCGAGTGAGAGGTTAGATTATGGCGAGCGCGGAGGAAGGACTTACTTCTTGCCCTTTCCTTTGCCCTTGCCCTTCTTCTCGCCTTTGCCCTTGCCCCGCTTCTTCCTCTTGGACTTGAGCATGGAGCGGACCAGGTAGCCCTTCCACAGGGCCTGGATGAGCGTGGCGGCCCGCACCATGCGCACCATCTCCTGCTCCTCCTCCAGCCTCTTCTTGGTCAAGATCTCGCGCTCGGCCTGGATCTGGGAGAACTCTTCCACCAGCACGTCGTACCGTTTCTTCAGCTCCTCCAGCTGGAGCTGCTCCTCTTTGTGGATGACGTCCAGCTCCTCATACTCGTCCTGGGGCGAGAGGCAGGGAGCGGGTGGGCCATCGCCAGGCTCAGAGCGCCATCTCCACCCTCTTGTGCGCATGCTCCCCGCCTCCCTGCAGGCGCTGCTGCCCCCAGCCATGGCCGCCTGCATCCCAGGCCGGGATGGGAAGGGGAGAGGTGATGGCGGTCCATCCCCAGCTTGCGGTGTGAGGCCCGGCTTAGACAATTTCAGGAATGAGGAAAACACCCAGCTTGTGAGCTGGGCCGACTGGGCTTCTAATCTTAGCTTGGCCCCGTCTTGAGGGGCTTCACCTTGTTCCAAGCCTTCCCTATTTCCTCATCTGAAATGTGGGGACTATTCCAAACCCAGGAGCAGGGGTGGGAACTATTTCCCTGATTAAATGTTGGGCTGGATGCAACATCCTAGATGGTGGCGCCAGGCACACAGTGGGGATGTTTAAAAAAAATGCCAACCGCTGCCAGCCACATGGTCTGTGTCACAAAGATATCCAGAGAGGACCTTCCTCAGGTGACCGAACCCCACAGTTCTTCCCCACCTCTAACTAACCACAGCCTCTCTTGCTGTAATTCACACCTATCTCCCTCCCTCCCTCCTTCCCACCAAGCATCTATTAGAAGCAAAGTACTTCCAGAGGAGGCAGAGCTAAGTGGACCCTGTCTTTGCCATCATTAACCCACCACCCTCACTGGGAACAGAGAAATGAGCACAGCCTCCAGTCTCCCCCTTCCTAGAGCACTGGGGATCAGACAGAGCCCGAGTTGCCCTTCTCTTGACAGCACGCCTGATGTTGGACCCCTCAGAAGCTGAGGTCCTCTCCAGTACTCACCAGGCCTTCCTGGCCCCAAAGCTGGGGCTCTGGCCACTGATGTTAGCGCAGAGCTGAGTGGAGGCCTCAGGACACCCCTGTTTTATAGACTGCTGTTCCCTGAGCACCTGCTCCAGGCCAGATCTTGTGTTGTACGAGCTTCACTGAATCCCCACCATGGTCCCAGCCTGGGTGTTACTGCTTATGTTGATCACATGCAGAATCCAAGGTCAAGTCCCTTGCTTAAGGTCACACATAAGTGACATAAGTGCCACTAGAGTAGAACCTCCAGATGACAATGAGGACTTTCTTCACCACTGGAGGCTGGCACCCGGCCCATCTCAAGCACTTGGTAGAAAGTTCCTGGGCAACTGAGTGAAGTGGTGGAGGTGAACTCGTACTTGCATCCAGCACAGATGAGTCCTGGCTGGCAGGGCTGCTGGAGGGAGCTGAACAGGAGGGGACAGGGAGCCTGGGATGTTGACCCTAGATGGAGCTGAGATCTTTGGATCTGGTGCCAAACGCCACTTGATGGCTGGCAGCTTCCGTTTCCTTCCTTTGCCACTGCTCCCCTCACTGCCCCAGGCTAGACAAGCCCTTGAGCCTAAGGAAGGGACAGGGAAGTCACTCTCGGGAGGCCCAGAACTAGGCGTAGACCATGGACCATCCAAGGGCTTCTCTTCCCCTGCCCCCTCACCCCGATTCCTAGAGGATCTTGGGAAACACACTTGAGACAGAATTAGGCAGACAAATACCTGCTTTTCACTCATCTCTGAATCATATTTCTGGATCCAGTTCTCAATTTCTGTTTCCACTTTATATTTTTTCTGGAAAAAAAAAAATCCAATTAGTCATTGTTTGATGGACTGAAAGTAACAATGAGCGGCACCGAGTCTGCTCTGCGTCAGCAGGCACTGTGTCACGCCTCGCCTACTCGCTTACCCGAATCCACACCACAAGGTAGGTTCTCCATTTCATAGATGAGGGCATGGAAGATCAGGAGTACTGACTCACTGGACCCAAGATCACAGAGCTGATGGGTGGTTAGAGCTCGGATTTGAAGCCAGCTGTCTGGCTCCAGAACATTCTAGGCAGGTGGAGCAGCTGGTGCAAAGGCCCTGAGGTGGGAACAATCTTGTGATGTTTAAAGAATAGGCACCTGAGCCTGTGTGGCTGGGATGGCATGGCCGAGGGGGGAGCATGGTCCCGGTGAGTTCAGAGTGAGAAGCTGTGTCACAGAGGGAGGGTCTGCAGCTGAAGGAGTTTGGTTTCTAGTGTAAGGGGGAGGGGATGCTCGCTGTTGCATGGATTTAGACACAGCAGAGGAATGTGCTCTAATTTTGTCTTTAAAAGATCAGCTCCTGTACATACAATGGAATGTTTAGTTCAGTTCAGTCACTCAGTTGTGTCCAACTCTTTGCAACCCCATGGACTGCAGCATGTCAAGCCTCCGTGTCCATCACCAACTCAAACTCAAACTCATTGCCAACATCCACTGGATCATTGAAAAAGCAAGAGAGTTTCAGAAAAACATCTATTTCTGCTTTATTGACTATGCCAAAGCCTTTGACTGTGTGGATCACAACAAACTGTGGATAATTTCAAAAGAGATGGGAGTTTACTCAAACTCATCTCCATTGAGTCTGTGATGCCATCTAACCATCTTGTCCTCTGTCATCCCCTTCTCCCACTTTCAATCTTTCCCAGCATCAGGTTCTTTTCCAGTGAGTCAGTTCTTCACATCAGGTGCCCAAAGTATTGGAGTTTCAGCTTCAATATCAGTCCTTCCAATAAACAATCAGAACTGATCTCCTTTAGGATGGACTGGTTTGATCTCCTTGCAGTCCAAGGGACTCTCAAGAGTCTTCTCCAACACCACAGTTCAAAAGCATCAATTCTTCAGCACTCAGCTTTCCTTATAGTCCAACTCTCATATCCATACATGACTACTGGAAAAACCATAGCCTTGACTAGACGGACCTTTGTTGGCAAAGTAATGTCTCTGCTTTTTAATATGCTGTCTGTGTTGGTCATAACTTTCCTGCCAAGGAGTAAGCGTCTTTTAATTTCATGGCTGCAGTGATGAAATCACCATCTGCAGTGATCTTGGAGACCAAAAAAATAAAGCCTGCACTGTTTCCACTGTTTCCCCATCTATTTGCCATGAAGTGATGGGACCGGATGCCATGATCTTAGTTTTCTGAAGTTGAGCTTTAAGCCAACTTTTTACTCTCCTCTTTCACTTTCATCAAGAGGCTCTTTAGTTCTTCACTTTCTGCCATAAGGGTAGTGTCATCTGCATATCTGAGGTTATTGGTATTTCTCCCGGCAATCTTGATTCCAGCTTGTGCTTCTTCCAGCCCAGCGTTTCTCATTATGTACTCTGCATATAAGTTAAATAAGCAGGGTAACAATATACAGCCTTGACGTACTCCTTTCCCTATTTGGAACCAGTCTGTTGTTCCATGTCCAGTTCTAACTGTGGCTTTCTGACCTGCATACAGATTTCTCAAGAGGCAGGTCAGGTGGTCTGGTATTCCCATCTCTTTCAGAATTTTCCACAGTTTGTTGTGATCCACACAGTCGAAGGCTTTGGCATAGTCAACGAAGCAGAAATAGATGTTTTTCTGGAACTCTCTTGCTTTTTTGATGATCCAGCGGATGTTGGCAATTTGATCTCTGGTTCTTCTGCCTTTTCTAAAACTAGCTTGAACATCTGGAAGTTCACAGTTCACATACTGTTGAAGCCTGGCTTGGAGAATTTTGAGCATTACTTTGCTAGCATGTGAGATGAGTGCAATTGTGCAGTAGTGATTGGATTGGAATGAAAACTGACCTTTTCCAGTCCTGTGGCCATGCTGAGTTTTCCAAATTTGCTGGCATATTGAGTGCAGCACTTTCACAGCATCATCTTTTAGGATTTGAAATAGCTCAACTGGAATTCCATCAACTCCACTAGCTTTGTTCATAGTGATGCTTCCTAAGGCCCACTTGACTTCACATTCCAGGATGTCTGGCTCTAGGTGAGTGATCACACCATCGTGATCATCTGGGTTGTGAAGATCTTTTTTGTACAGTTCTTCTATGTATTCTTGCCACCTCTTCTTAACAGCTTCTGCTTCTTTTAGGTCCATACCATTTCTGTCCATTATTGAGCCCATCTTTGCATGAAATGTTCCCTTGGGATCTCCAATTTTCTTGAAGTGATCTCTAGTCTTTCCCATTCTATTGTTTTCCTCTATTTCTTTGCACTGATCATTGAGGAAGGCTTTCTTAGCTCTCCTTGTATTCTTTGGAATTCTGCAATGTTATTCTGCCATAAAAAGGAGTGAAGAGTTGGCAGATGCTATGTGGGCGGGCCTTGAAAAGGAGATGCTAGAAAGACCACATGTTTTATGATTCCACTTACATGAAGAGTCCAGAATAGGCAAATCCATGGAGACAGAAAGTAGATTAGTGGTTTCCAGGGGCTGGGGGAAGGGGAGTGAGTGAGAAACTGCTTAATGAGTACAAGGTTTGTCTGGAGGTGATGAAAGTGTTCTGGAACTAGAGAGAGGCTGTGGTTGTACAACACTGTGAATACTAAGTGCCACTGAATAAAATGGTTATTTTTTTTTGTTATGTGAATTTCACCTCAATTTAAAAAAATCGGCTCCTTAGTTCTTACGGGCTTCCCTGGTAGCTCAGATGGTAAAGAGTCTGCCTGTAACTTAGGAGACCCGGGTTCGAACCCTGGGTTGGGAAGATCCCCTGGAGAAGGAAATGGACAGTATTCTCCAGTACTCTTGCCTGGAGAATCCCATGGACAGAGGAGCCTGGCGGGCTACAGTCCATGGGGTTGCAAAGAGTCCGACATGACTGAGCGACTAAACACACAGTCCTTACAGTGCAACAGTTCTTAGCTTGCGCACCACGCACAGGCTGGCTTCAGGGAGCCTGTGACCCCAGAATTGCCCACCCCCGTGCGCAGATGCCTTTTCATGGGGGAGAGGCCCAGGGCTTCCAGCAGATTCCCGAAAGAGTTGTGATAAGGAAAGGGAGTCCGCAGCAAACTGGGTGCCTGTGGGGCCTGGGTCCTGGCTAAGATGAGGGAGAAGGCGGATGAAGAAAGGATACTTATTGAGCACCTAGTTCTCGTAATAACTCATTAAGGCCTATTCAATCACGATCATCTTCAAGAAGGCTTGGAGGGAGCTGAGGGATTTGCCAGAGGTTTCCGTGTGCCTTCACTTCCTTTGCAGGATCGGGGGCGGGGGGGGGGGGTGTGGTGGGTGTCGTCCTCTTTGCGGGTCTCAGAGGAGGGTGGGAGCTTGCTCAAGGTCACATAACTGGCATGTAGCGGGACCCCATGTCTCTGCCCCCAGTCCCCTCGCGGCTCCTCTGCCGGGCACCTGCTCCTCGCTCTGCCCCCTCCTGCCTTGGTGGCCCCACTGCCCCCACCGTCCCGCTTCCCCAGGGCACCTTCCTCAGCGCCTGCTCCGCCTCCCGGTTCTCCGTGACCAGGTTGTGGAACTGCGACTGCAGCACCAGGATCTCCTGCTGGATCTTGGCCACCCTGGCCTGCGAGGCCCGGAAGTCCGCCTTCTGCTGCTTCTCCGCCTCCTGCTTGGTGCGCTGGAGGCTGTTCTCCGAGAACTTGAGCACCTGGTGCAGGTGGTTTTTCAGCTCTTGGATCACAAAGTTCTCCTTCTCCACCTGGACCAGAAAGAGCAGAGACTCTCAAGGGTACCCCCCGCGGTCATGGGTCACCGTGGCAGGGGAGGCTGGCGTGCCTGCAGCTCTCAGAGGTGGGCGGGGGCATTATTATGTCTCCCAATCCTACCCCCGGCCCTGGATGAAGGCGGGACCGCCTGCCTAGAGACGGGAAAATGGAGGGGTTGAGTCTGTCTGGGGTTGTGCAGCTTAACTGGAATTTGAAGCCAGGTCTGTCCCATCTGGAGCCCACGTCTGTGGCCACCACCCTCTATTTCCTGGCGTGAGCCAAGGGCTCAGCGTGCCTGAGACAGCTCCATGCTCCTGCCTGAGGCACAATGGGAAGCACCCAGTTGGCAGAGATACCTGGCGTGATGAATGTAGGTGTGAGATAAACACCCAGCACAGGGAATGCCACCCGGTTCTCCCCTTGAGGGCTTGGCTTGGCTCCTGCCCTCAGTGGGTCCTGAAACAGGAATTAGGGTTGGGGGTGGGGGAGTTGGGGCTGTTCCATAAGTAAGGCTGATCACAAGCACTAGGGTTTCCCTCTGAACACGCCGGTGCTGTGGCTGGCTCAGGCCGGCAGCCTTGGGCTGGGGGGTGGCTGGCAGTGGGGTCGCGGTGGGTCTGAGCTAACTTCCTGGACTCAGGGAGTGGCAGGTGGGGTTGGGGAAGGGGTTTGAGGCAAGCCAATCCTGTGGGCAAGTCTTCAGTCTTCAGGTGCTGGGTTTGAAGGCACGCGGTACTATGAGGAGTCAGAGCTTCTCGTGTGGACCCCTGCAACCTGCCTTATTGGTGTCACCCCCTCATTTTACACTGAGAGTCGATGACCTGATGAAATCTGCCCACCTGGCAGAAATGAAGTTTGCCCACCCAGAGCTGTCCAACTTGGCAGCCCCAAGTTGTTCTCCACCACCTGAATGAGATCAGCAAAGACACTTGGCAGGGTGGGGTCTTGTCCTTGTCCCTAAGTCACACCCCTCCAGGCTCTGAGTGACCTCCTCTGACTGAACTCCCGGGAGCCTGTCATCTCTCCACTCACCAAATAATTAGCATGTCTGCTTTTCATGCCAGGTCTGCTGGGGACACAGCGGGGGGCTGAGAGAGACGAGGTCCCTGTCCTCTTGTGGGAGACCCAGACCCCAATCAAATCATCACACAAGTAGTCATCAACAAGCCCTAGTGAATGCTGAACAGGACCAAGTCAGGAAACCAGTGCAGCAGGGAGGGGGAGTGGCCTTGGTCTCTCATCGATCACGGGGCGATGAAAAGGTGGCAGCTGTCCCCCAGGACCCGCTCTCCCTGGCAAGGCTGTAGAGCAAAATATTTTGCTGGGAGCCTGGCCCCAGCTACAGACCACTTTCCCAGCATCTCTAGCACTGGCTAAGAACTGTATGAATGCTGCTTCTAGGTGGTGGCCCAAAAGAGCAGGTCAAAGCCCCCTCCTCTGCTTTCCTCTTTCCTGCTGGCTAGACCAATGACAACATGACTGGGGGAAGCTGGAACAGCCTCTTGGGTCCACAGTTTGAAGTCTCATGTGGGGGATGTCAGGGAAGCCAGCCAGAAGGAACTTGGGCCCCTGACAAGTTTATGAAGCAGAACTTCCATGCCGGCTCTCTGTTAAACAGAAATCCGTCTCCAGCTTGACTAAGCCCCTATTATTTGGGGTCTCTTTGTTTTAGCAGCTAAACCTATACTTATACATCACCTCCAGGGACTTTGTAAGATGTTGGTGAGAAAATGTATGTAAAAAAATAACACATAGGACTTCCCCGGTGGTCCAGTGGTGAAGAATCGGCCTGCCAATGCAGGGGACATGTGTTTGATCCCTGGTCTTGGATCAAACATGCCGTGGGGCAGCTGAGCCCAAGCGCCACGGCTTCCCAGCCTATGCTCTGGAGTTTGTTCTTCACAAGAGAAGCCACCACAATGAGAAGCTGGCACACGGCAAATAGAGAGGAGCCCTGGCTCGCCGCAATCAGAGAAAGCCCGCAGGCAGCAACGAAGACCAAGCTCGGGCCACCAAAAATAAATAGATGAACAAAAATGATTTTTAAAATAAAATAACACAGTAGGTGTACCCAGATGGTTATTAGGTTGGGATCATGTTATCTTTTCCCCTCTTAAAAATTCTTCTAGAGCGTCCACCCCTCCCACCTGCCCTCAGGACAAAGATCACATTCCTTGAATAGGCCTCAAAGGTGATCTGTCAGCAAAGTCTTAAATATTTATTATCCAGCCCTGGCCTGGAAGGTCCCTGTCTATTTCACCCGCCTGGTTTACACCCTCTCATTCTTCAAGTCATGGCTTCCATGTCTCTGAGTTCCAAGTTCAGGCCTCCTATAACACTCTCTTATAGCACCCTGTACTTAACCCTTCCTTGTACTTATCAAGACTGTAATTAAATCAGCTCTTTAAGACCTGCCTTCCCTCTCATGAACTCCATGAGGCTGGGACCATGTGGACTCATCATTTGTAAGACCTGGCACCTGGTGAGTGCTCAAAACAATATTTGTGGGGCAAATGAATAAAAACAACTATTTAAACCGTGGAGGGAAGAAACCTCAATTGCCAAAAGACGTGGGGCCTCTCCCCCGGGACTCCCGCTGTAATCTGACCAGTACCTTGTATTCATACCTCCGCATTCCTGTTCCTCACACAGGCAGCCAGTTCATTTTCCAGGGTGTCGATGATCTCTTGGTGCCTCCGATTCCGTCGGGTGATGTCCTGGATGAACTGGATCTTGTCTCTGGCTTCCATGGGACTGGTGAGTAACTTCTCAAATAGGAAACCTCGGAGTTCTACCAGGCTATTGATAAAACACTGGGCTTCCTCACTCCTGCCCAGGGTCTGCGCTTGCAACAGGCTGGCGGCCTGGGGGTTACTGAGCAGGAGTCTCACGACGTTCTTGGTGGATTCTTTGATCTCCTGCATCAGCTGCGGGAGCTGGGATTTCTGCTCGTCCATGGCGAAGAGGCGCTCTCGGAACCACGCTTCGTCCTCGAACTCTTCTGCCTCCTGCAGTTTCCTTTTTTCCTCCTGCAGGTAACTGACTCGGTCCAGGAGGACCTGGCAGAGGTCCTCGTGTTCCCTCACAGCCTTGGTGACGTCCGGCCCCAGCATCCCCTCCGAAGTCTTGGGCTCGGAAGCCGCGTGGGACAGCAGGCTCACCAGCTCCACCTTGTGGATGGTCTCGTCCAGGACGGACATGATCCTCTTGGTCTCGATGGTGGTGAGTTTGGTCTTGGCGGGGGTCAGGGCTTTAGGTGGGGTGGTGGATTTTTTGGTTGTCTGGGCTATCAGCCTTATTTTGTTGATGTCAGGACCTTGGTAGAGGGGGGACACGGCGAGGACGTCCAGAGCCATTTTATGAGCTTCGCCTCTGCACGCCCTGAGAGATTGAGACTTGGGTAGGCTCCCTGGGCCTCTTGCTTTGATTATGTCTGGCCACCCTGAAAAAGGAAGGAGAAGGCAGTCAGCAGGGTCACACTGACATCGGGATGGCTGGCGTGGCCACAGCAGCTGTAAACTATTGACGTGGAGAGATCGCCTTAGATGTTCTGCATCTTTGACCCAGAACCTCTCACAGAAAGTAGTTTTTAGCTCCATGACAGTGTCAGGGCCCCAAGGGTAAGGGGACCAAATGAGGAGGTGGGTCTCAGGCACGTGTGTCAGGCAGGGGCCAAGCAGGAATACAGACACCATTCTAAGTATTTAAACACGCCCTGGGCTTACCCGGTGGCTCAGTGGTAAAGAATTCGCCTACCAAAGCAGGAGACGTGGGTCAGATACCTGGGTCAGGAAGATCCCCTGGAGAAGGGCATGGCAGCCCACTCCAGTATTCTTGCCTGGAGAATCCCATGGACAGAAGAGCCTGGCGGGCTACAGTCCGTGGGGTTGGAAAGGGTCGGATATGACTGAGCACACACACCCGTGACATGGGTGATGGAAGAGCTGAGTGGCCAACCAGGGGAAGGGGAAGCCACCCAGCAATTGTCAATGGCCGGAAGCCACAGAGGAGAAGGAGGAGGGGCGGGTCTGGGGATCAGGGTCCCCCGGAGGAAGCTGGAGCCACAGCCATTTCCTGCCCGGGAGTCACTGTAGCCCCAGTGGAGCTGTGGCCTCTGCTGGAAATGCAGCCCAAAGCAGAGAGAAGAGGAGGAAATCTGGCTCCTCCCTTCGTCAAGTCCTCCAATCTAACACCAGCACCTCCTCTAGACCAAATCCAGGGGGAAACCAGCTGACAAGGGAGCCTGGGCAATGCAACCAGCAGGGGTGGACAGCCAGAGACAGAGCAGAAGAGAGACAGCAAATAATAGTGCAGAGAGCAAACAGCACTAGGACAAGCACAGTGTATCTGCATTGGCTTTTAAGAATGTATTTTAGAAATCGGGGTGGGGATGATCGACGACTTCAAAGCACAACTTAGAAAACTGTTTTGCTACAGAAACAGACTCATAGACATAGAAAACAAACTTCCGTTTATCACAGGGGAAGAAGGTGGGTGTGGGGATAAATTAGGAGTATGGGATTTACAGATCCACACTACTGTATGTAAAATAGCTAAACAAAAAGGATTTACTGTACAGAACAGGGAACTATATTCAATATCTTGTAATAACTTATAATGGAAAAAAATCTTAAAAGTTGTATGCGTATATATGTATGTGTATGTATATATATGTGTGTATATATATATGAAACTGGACCACTGTCCCATATATCTGAAACTGACAAATATTGTAGGTCAAGTATATGTCAATGTTTAAAACTATATTAAAAAAAAAAAAATACTGTTTCAGGGACTTCCCTGGTGGTCCAGTGGTTAAAAATCCGCACTCCAATGCAGGGGACTCAGGTTTAATCCCTGGTCAGGGAATTAAGATCCCACATGCCAAGGGGGCAACTCAGCCCATGCCACAGCTAGAGAGAAGCCAGAGTGCCATGATGAAGATCCTGTGTGTCACAACAAAGACCTCATACAGCCAAATAAATAAATACTTTTTTAAAAAAAGAAAAACTGTTTTGCTAGGTGCAACAGAGTATACTGAATTGGCTCCTGGATCACAAGAAGGACATTAGTAGGAAAACTGATAATAGGCAAATAAAGTTGATAGTTTAGTTCCTAGCATTGTATCAATTTTAATTTCTTAGTTTTGACAAACCATGGTTATGTAAGATATTAACATCTGGGGGAGCTGAATGAAGGTTACAGGGGAATTCTCTGTATTATCTTTGCTACTTTTCCGTAAATCTATAATTACTACAAAATTAAAAGCTTAAAAGACTTTCAGGAAAAAAAAATACCTATGGTAGCAGTCAGAAATCAGTCATTGGTGTTGCCTATATGGCTGGATGGCTAAGAGTACTAAGCTTTGCAGCAACCCCATGTGAGTTTCATATCCTGGCTGTGGGACCCTGGGCTGGCTATTTAATCCCACTAAGCCTGGGCTTCCTCAGTCATTAGACAGGTATCATCACAGGGGAAGTTTCTGGCACAGATCCTGGACATTGTGAGTGCTCAATAAATAACAAGTATTATTTTCTGGGGGAAAACGAAATCCTAAGCTCAAGACTTCAGTGGTTTCCCAGTCTGCATCTCCCACCACCCTGCCCCTCCCTGGAGATCCAGATGGCCGGGATCGGCTGGACCTCCCAACATACCGTGTCAAAGATGGACCCCACCACGTCTCCACTCCTCACCTTGTCTATCCAGTACCCCTTGTCTGGATGGTCAGCAATTCTGCCACCCAAATTGCTCAAGCCAGAAACCTGAGTGTCACCCGAACTCTGCCTCCTCTCCCACATCCAACGTACCACCCAGTTATCTGTGTTCACCCTTGAGAGCTCCCAGCCTGTTTCCTTCTCAGCAGCCTCTCTGCCACTGAGCAGGGGCCTTGATGTTGCTTGTTTGATGATTAAAGTGTTCTTTAAGTGGTCTGCTTACATCTGCTGCTGCTCCCAGCAAGAAAGATCGTCCAAGGGGTCACCCATTTGGGTATTTATTGAGCACCCAGGGATATTAAAGAAGATGCAAGGTATTTCCTGTCCTCCCAGAATTTATAACCTAGTTTGGGATATGGAACAGACGTATGTGAAAGTTCAGCAACTATAGAAGGCGGGGATGAAGTTGTGTTGTCAGTTGCCTAGCACCTGATATGGCTGCCTTTCTTCCTGTTCTTTGGCCCTTTAGGTGTTTCTTGTTTCTTGGACTCCCTCCACTTCTCTCTGTTTACTCTTTGCTTTGTTGAACAGGAAGTATCTGTTCAATGCTCCCTCTCTGGTTTTTCTTTTTTTTTTTGGCTTCACGCCATGTAGCATGTGGGATCCGACCCGATTTTGAACACGTGTCCCCTGCACTTGGAGCTCGGAGTCTTAACCACTGGACTGAAAGGGAGGTGCTCCATCTTGCATCTCTTTGATTCCCACCCGCTTTCTGCTCCTCAAACAATCTTGTGAGTTGCTTCAAGCTTTTCCTGAAAATAACATTTTAGGGATATCCACAGAGCTTCCTCAGCCTCTCTAGGGATGAAGGATATCTGCACCCCCTCCCCCTCCGGCCACAGGATGGATATGAACAAAGTGTTTCATGAAGGCATGTCTCCCCATCGCCCCCCAAAGCTCTCAAGCATAAATCAGAATGGTCGAATTCTTTGGAGTGCAGCATCGAATGCAGTGTTGAAGAAAATGTTCCCAATTTGCTTTCAGCCAAATTATCTCTTTTGCTTTAAAGGGCAAACTTGTTTTCTTTGATTATGATGATGCCCATCAGTTCCTGACAGCTCATTTGGGTGAACAAGAAAAAGTCAGTGGAACTGGGACTGGGGGAAACACGTCTGACTTCTGATGACAAAAATCACTGGAGAATTTCTTTTCCTTGAATTCTAATGTGATCACTTCATGTCCTTTTTAATGCCACCAACCTTAATATTTAAATCGCTTCCAACACAAGCCTCTCCTTTTAAGATTCCTGCCCCAAGAGTAAAGCACTACTGTTAATGGAGGGGGGACTTTAATTGGATCATCCCTTTATTTGTCATTAATTCTGCTGCTGAATTTTATAAATGGAAATATATCTTTATCATGCAAATTATACCTCATTTTCATTCAAATGGGCTTGTGGGATGTTGTATTACTTTCCCTCTCAGAACAGTTTGGAGTTTAAAAAAAAAAAAGGTTTGAGGTAAATTATGTATGTTTCTCCCTGGGGAGAAAAAGGAGAAGAAAATCCAGCACCTACAAGTACCCTCAAATCCAGCCCTAGTCTATGGAGAAGTCAAAGGATGTGAAAAAACAAGCTTGAGAGAGAGAGAGACAGAGTGTCTGTGCATGTCTGGGTGTGGGTGGGTATGAGGGGCATCTCATTTTAATGAATGCCATTTAAATACTAACTCTTAGGAACTCCTTGGCAGTCCAGTGTTCAGGACTCAGTGCTCTCACAGCCAGGGGCCTGGGTTTGATAAGTGGTCAGGGAACTAAGATCCCACAGGCCGAGTGCCAAAAAAAAAAAAAACAGCAGGTGAGGGAGACAGACTAAGTCATTTCAGGGTAAGCTCTGAATCACCTCTCGTTGGTTTTTCCATTTTGGAGTCAAGTGCTCACATGCTTTGGAAACTTTTGTGGGTGCTGCTGTTATTCAGTTGCCAAGTCATGTCCGACTGTTCGAGACCCCCCTGGGCTGCAGTATGCCTGGCTTCCCTGGCCCTCACCATCTCCCGGAGGTTGCCAGAGTTCATGTCCACTGAATCAGTGAAGCCATCCAACTAGCTCATCCTCTGTTGTCCTCTTCTTCTTCTGTCTTCAATCTTACTCAGCATCAGGGTCTTTTCCAATGAGTCAACTCTTCACATCAGATGGTCAAAGTACTGGAGCTTCAGCTTCAGCATCAGTCCCTTCAATGAATATTCAGAGTTGATTTCCTTTAGGATTGACTGGTTTGATCTCCGTGTAGTTCAAGGGACTCTCAAGAGTCTTCTCCAGCACCACAATTCGAAAACATCAATTCTTTGGTGCTCTGCCTTCTTTACTGTCTAGCTCTCATATCCATGCATGACTGCTGGAAAAACCATAGCCTTGACTATACAGACTTCTGTTGGCAAAGTAATATCTTTGCTTTTTAACACACTGTCTAGATTTGTCAAAGCTTTCCTGCCAAGAAGCAATGATCTTCTAATTTCATGGCTGCAGTACCATCTGCAGTGATTTTAGAGCCCAAGAAGAGGAAATCTGTCACCGCTTCCACCTTTTCCCCTTCTATCTGCCATGAAGTGATGGGACCAGATGCCATGATCTTAGTTTTTTTAACGTTGAGTTTTAAGCTGGCTTTTTCACTCTCTTCTTCCAACCTCATCAAGAGGCACTTTAGTTCCTCTTCACTTTCTTTTTTAAGTTTTTAAAAATTAATTTATTTTTTAATTGAAGGATAATTGCTTTACAGAATTTTGTTGTTTTCTGCCAGATATCAACATTTTCTGCCATTAGAGTGGTATCATCTGCATATCTGAGGTTATTGATATTTCTCCTGGCAATCTTGATTCTAGCTTGTGATTCAGCCAGCCTGGCATTTCGAATTATGTGCTCTGCGTATAAGTGAAATAAACAGGGTGACAACAGCCTTGTGGTACTCTCTTCTCAATTCTGAACCAGTCAGTTGTTCCATAGAGGGTTCTGACTGTTGCTTCTTGACACGCATACAGGTTTCTCAGGTGACAGGTATTATCGGCGAATTACAAAGACACAGCATGTAACTGATGATGACACGGGGAGCACAGGGCAGCCTGATGCTGCGGTGATGGGTAACAAGAGATACCTTCATGCCAGCTGGTTCCAACTCCATGGCGCCCAAATCCCTCTCGCTGGAATGTCAGCTTTGTGATTTCTATCAGATCTCTAGACCAGGCTGTGCTATTATCAACTCAGTTATTTTCTTTAAGTACACTTTCATTCTTAAGTACTTCTCATTAAAAAGGAAACTTTTATATCTCTGCTGTAACTGGAAAATCTGTTTCAACTCATTAAACAGAAGATAACAATTTCTACCTCCTGATGTTATTTCATTCCAGCTAGATACTGGGACCCAGGCAAGATGAGTCTGAGACCAGATCGCTGTCCTTAAAAAGCAAGATTAGCAAGCAGTTGTTGTTGTTGTTTAGTCACTCAGTTGTGGCCAACTCTTTTGCAAGAGAAAGCCCCCCTATGGCCATTTTTGAAGAATTACTCAGTCCTCTTTTGTCCTTTTTGAGAACCCGTGTTCCCTGGATGGCTTCCGGCTTGCAGAAGATTCCTGGGCTGGAAGTGGAGCCGTGAACACTGGCAGTACTAACAGACTGAAACTCATCAGTGGAGATGGCTCTGTGACAGCAGGCTCCAGTGTTTCCCTGGGCCTTGGAGACAGACGACTGAATAGTGTCTGAGATTGGGACGGAATGCGCTCCGCGGGACAGATTTCCAAGCTGCTGGTTAGGTTTATGATGAATAACTCTCTACTGGCTACTGGCCACGGCTATAGCCCTGGGAAAATTCACTTAATTTTCTGGGCCCTTATCTCTGAACCTGAACAGGAAAACATGAGCCCACTGCATGGTGATTAAGTTTGGGGGTTCCCATGTTAGACAAATTTGAAGTTCGGTCCTAGGGGATCACCACTTCCTTGCTTCATGGCTTTAGGTAAGTCTATTAATAGAAGTGCACCGGCTGCGACGGACCGCGCACAAGTGCGCCGGCTGCGACGGACCACGCACAAGCGTGGCCTTGAGGAGCTACCCCTCGCCCAGGGTAAGGGGTAGCAACCGAGAGCGTCAGGCTGCAACAGCTCAGGAGCAGCGGCCGAGAGGAGCTTCCCCACGCCTGAGGGCAGGGGCTGCGACTAAGAGGCGCTACCCCACCTCCGAGGTCAGGGGCGGCAGCCAAGAGGCGCTACCACACGCCTTAGGACAGGGGCTGCGGCCGAGAGGAGCAACCCCAGTTCCAAGGAGCGGCTGCTGCGGGGCGCAGGAGGGCTGAGAGGAACTACTCCATGTTCAAGGTCAGGAGGGGCGGCCGTGAGAAGATACCCCTCCGCCAAGGTAAGGAGCAGCAGCTGCGCTTTGCTGGAGCAGCCCTGAAGAGATACCCCACGTCCAAGGTAAGAGAAACCCAAGTAAGACGGTAGGTGTTGCCAGAAGGCATCAGAGGGCAGACACACTAAAACCATAATCACAGAAAACTAGCCAATCTGATCACAGGACTACAGTCCTGTCTAACTCAATGAAACTAAGCCATGCTGTGTGGGGCCACCCAAGATGGTCGGGTCATGGTGGAGAGGTCTGACAGAATGTGGTCCACTGGAGAAGGGAATGGCAAACCACTTCAGTGTTCTTGCCATGAGAACCCCATGAACAGCATGAGAAAGAAAAGTGATAGGATACTGAAAGAGGAGCTCCCCAGGTCAGTAGGTGCCCAATATGCTAATGGAGATCAATGGAGAAATAACTCCAGAAAGAATGAAGGGATGGAGCCAAGGCAAAAACAATACCCAGTTATGGATGTGACTGGTGATAGAAGCAAGGTCCGATGCTATAAACAGCAATATTGCATAGGAACCTGAAATGTTAGGTCCATGAATCAAGGCAAATTGAAAGTGGTCAAACAGGAGCTGGCAAGAGTGAATGTTGACATTCTAGGAATCAGCAAACTAAAATGGACTGGAATGGGTAAATTTAACTCCGATGACCATTATATCTACTACTGTGGGCAGGAATCCCTTAGAAGAAATGGAGTAGCCATCATGGTCAACAAAAGAGTCCGAAATGCAGTACTTGGATGCAATCTCAAAAACGACAGAATGATCTCTGTTCGTTTCCAAGGCAAACCATTCAATATCATGGTAATCCAACCCCAACCAGTAACGCTGAAGAAGCCGAAGTTGAAAGGTTCTATGAAGACCTACAAGACCTTTTAGAACTAACACCCAAAAAAGATGTCCTTTTCATTATAAGGGACTGGAATACAGAAGGAGGAAGTCAAGAAACACCTGGAGTAACAGGCAAATTTGGCCTTGGAGTATGGAATGAAGCAGGGAAAAGGCTAATAGAGTTTTGCCAAGAGAACGCAGTGGTCATAGCAAACACCCTCTTCCAACAACACAAGAGAAGACTCTACACATGGACATCACCAGATGGTCAACACCGAAGTCAGATTGATTATATTCTTTTCAACCAAAGATGGAGAAGCTCTATACAGTTAGCAAAAACAAGATAAGGAGCTGACTGTGGCTCAGATCATGAACTCCTTATTGCCAAATTCAGACTTAAACTGAAGAAAGTAGGGAAAACCACTAGACCATTCAGGTATGACCTAAATCAAATCCCTTATGACTATACAGTGGAAGTGAGAAATAGATTTAAGGGACTAGATCTGATAGACAGAGAGCCTGATGAACTCTGGATGGAGGTTCGTGACATTGTGCAGGAGACAGGGATCAAGACCATCCCCATGGAAAAGAAATGCAAAAAGGCAAAATGGTTGTCTGAGGCAGCCTTACAAATAGCTGTGAAAAGAAGAGAAGCGAAAAGCAAAGGAGAAAAGGAAAGATATTCCCATTTGAACGCAGAGTTCCAAAGAATAGCCAGGAGAGATAAGAAAGCCTTCCTCAGTGATCAATGCAAAGAAATAGAGGAAAACAACAGAATGGGAAAGAGTAGAGATCTCTTCAAGAAAATTAGAGTTATCAAGGGAACATTTCAGGCAAAGATTGGTTCGATAAAGGACAGAAATGGTATGGACCTAACAGAAGCAGAAGATATTAAGAAGAGGTGGCAAGAATACACAGATGAGCTGTACAAAAAAGATCTTCATGACCCAGATAATCACAATGGTGTGATCACTGACCCAGAGCCAGACATCCTGGAATGTGAAGTCAAGTGGGCCTTAGAAAGCATCACTAAGAACAAAGCTAGTGGATGTGATGGAATTCCAGTTGAGCTATTTCAAATCCTGAAAGATGATGCTGTGAAAGTCTTGCACTCAATATGCCAGCAAATTTGGAGGACTCAGCAGTGGCCACAGGACTGGAAAAGGTCAGGTTTCATTCCAATGCCTAAGAAAGGAAATCCCAAAGAATGCTCAAACTACCACACAATTGCACTCATCTCTCACGATAGTAAAGTAATGCTCAAAATTCTCCAAGCTAGGCTTCAGCAATACATGAACCGAGAACTTCCAGATGTTCAAGCTGGTTTTAGAAAAGGCAGAGGAACCAGAGATCAAATTGCCAATATCCACTGGATCATCGAAAAAGCAAGAGCATTCCAGAAAAACATCTATTTCTGCTTTATTGACTATGCCAAAGCCTTCGATTGTGTGGTTCACAATAAACTGTGGAAAATTCTGAGAGAGATGGGAATACCAGACCACCTGACCTGCCTCTTGAGAAACCTGTATGCAGGTCAGGAAGCAACAGTTAGAACTGGACATGGAACAACAGACTGGTTCCAAATAGGAAAAGGAGTACGTCAAGGCTGTATATTGTTACCCTGCTTATTTAACTTATATGCAGAGTACATCATGAGAAACGCTGGGCTGGAAGAAGCACAAGGTGGAATCAAGATTGCCGGGAGAAATATCAATAACCTCAGATATGCAGATGACACCACCCTTATGACAGAGAGTGAAGAGGAACTCGAAAGCCTCTTGATGAAAATGAAAGAGGAGAGTGAAAAAGTTGGCTTAAAGCTTAACATTCAGAAAACTAAGATCATGGCATCTGGTCCCATCACCTCATGGGAAATAGATGGGGAGACAGTGGAAGCAGTGTCAGACTTTATTTTTCTGGGCTCCAAAATCACTGCAGATGGTGATTGCAGCCATGAAATTAGAAGACCCTTACTCCTTGGAAGAAAGTTATGACCAACCTAGACAGCATATTAAAAAGCAGAGACATTACTTTGCCAACAAAGGTCCATCTAGTCAAGGCTGTGGTTTTTCCTGTGGTCATGTATGGATGTCGGACTGTGAAGAAAGCTGAGCACTGAAAAATTGATGTTTTTGAACTGTGGTGTTGGAGAAGACTTTTGAGAGTCCCTTGAACTGCAAGGAGATCCAACCAGTCCATCCTAAAGCAGATCAGTCCTGGGTGTTCATTGGAAGGACTGATGCTGAAGCTGAAACTCCAATACTTTGGCTACCTGATGCGAAGAGCTGACTCATGGGAAAAGACCCTGATGCTGGGAGGGATTGGGGGCAGGAGGAGAAGGGGACGACAGAGGATGAGATGGCTGGATGGCATCACCAACTCGATAGGCATGAGTTTGAGTCAACTCCGGGAGCTGGTGATGGACAGGGAGACCTGGCATGGTGCAATTCATGGGGTCACAAAGAGTTGGACATGACTGAGCGACTGAACTGAACTGAACTGAACTGAACTGATTAATGTCTCTAAGCATCTTTGGCTTCCTCACCTGTGACATTCCCCAGTGGCTCAGATGGTGAAGAGTCCATCTGCAATGCAGGAGATCTGGTTTGAATTCCTCAGTTGGGAAGATCCCCTGGAGAAGGAAATGGCAACCCGCTCCAGTATTCTTGCCTGGAGAATTCCATGGACAGAGGAGCCTGGCAGGTTTATGATCCAGGGGTTAACAAAGAGTCAAACATGATTGAGCTAGAGTTTCACTTTCACCTGTGACATGGGGACAGTAACAGACCCCACTGTTGGGAGCCATTATGGGAGATCCCACCCATGACAAGGTCATGAAGAGAAGACCTGAAATGCAAGGCTGTTCAGGCTACAAGAGACCCTCCAGGTTGACCCTGGCCTCTACCCCACCCTGTAGCCTCCCCCTCTTGCTGTTGTCCTTGTTCGTCCTGTTGCAGATCTTTGCGTTGCCTGCCGAGAGCTCTCCTGCTCCTCTTTCACTAAATAAAGACCAACATAGAACCCTAATTAATAAATCTCCTGGACGCTGGTTCCCTATGAAGGGGCCAGGAATGAAGGAAATGTTTCAAGTAAGAACCCTTTTACTGGCGCTCTGGCTTGTTTGGCAGATGTGTACTAATGCACATGACTGCTCACAACCCCTTAATCATAAACAGCATAAAGAACCTGATCACAAAAGGCCCTGATAGGCACAGAGCCCTTCGGGGGGTGAGAAGGCCCTATTAGAGAATACAAAACATATTATTCTAAGAGTGGTCATTAGATCAACGTTTGATTGCTGTTAATGTGCTGAGGTTGTCCAGTAAAAACTATTGTTAATATAGTTAAGGATTTAGAAAAATAAGAGTTTAGCCCTAGTGTGGAAACAATAAGATAATTGTTAATTTTAATCAAGAGTGCTAAAACAGAGGCTGCCTCATCAGAGCCACAGAGTCTTTGCATGCTAAACTTTTTAGATAAATAGCTGAGAACTTTTGCAAAAAAGGCTGACATTTGCGTTAACAGGATTGTATTTCTACTATGTTGCAACCTGCTGCACCATGAGACTGCAACTTTTGTGTTTTCTGCTAAACTCAAGGCAAAATAGAACAATAAAGAATAGACTACGGAAAACAGTTTTGCTTTCACCTAGGTCATAAAATGTTAGTAGGCCCCAAGGCCAGAAGATAATGTACAAAGATCCACTATGAAAGAAGACTCTCATGAACAAAGAAGTATGCAGAAAACACCCTGGTTTCGTGAAGGACAAAACTGACGTAATATTAAACTAAACTTTGTATGCTTATCTTTCACCTCCCCTTAGAAATGTACTAACTTAGGGTATAAAAGCTATGGTAAAAAATAAAGCATTGTCAGACTCTGCTGCACACCCCGGTCTGGTCTCTCTCTCTCTCTCTCTCTCTCTCTCTCTCTCTCTCTCTCTCGCTGACGCCGTTCATCCTGAGGGTACCCTTGATCCTGCTGGGGCTGGACCCCGGCAAGTGGCGCCCGAACAGGGACCCAAAGGTAAGTCTCTCATTGTCCAGTTTTTGGGACAGCTAGGACCCCACCAGGGCACCGTGGTCCCCCCTGCATAAGACAGGCAGGGTGAGGAGGGTGGGTAGGACCCCACTAGGGCACTATAGGCCCTCCCTACATAAGAAAGGTAGGGCGAAAAATGTGGGTAGGTTTCAGGTAGGACACCACGAGGGCGTTATAGGCCCCCCTACATAAGAAAGGCAGGGTAAAAAAGTGGGTAAGTTTCAGCTTCATTCTTTTCTAAAATTAAGATCCTCTCCTTTTTCTTCTTCTAATTACTAACAAAAATGGGTAACAGTGAGCCGAAAGAAAGGCAACTTTTTATTGGGGTGATATTACAACTATTAAACAAGAGAGGTATTAAAGTAAAAAAAAAGCCAGCATTCAATCTTTTTTCACATTTGTACAGGGGCAATGCCCTTGGTTCCCAGAAGAAGGCACTGTTAATTTAAATACATGGGGAAAGGTGGGAAAACAGTTAAGAGATTATTATACTCTACATGGACCAGAGAGGGTGCCCACCGATACCTTCTCCCTGTGGAGTATGGTTAGAGATACCTTAGATCCGACTCATGAATCTGAAAGAGTAAAAGTTAAAGAAAATACGGTTGATGATGAGCCCAAACCGAGCTATCAACAGTTAAAACAAATGTTAGCTGCTAGGAACATCAATAGTCATCCAGAAGGTGGGGAAGAGAAAGAAAAACAGCTTTCACCCCAAGATGAGGAAGATTTAGAAGAAGCAGCAGCTCGTTATCATTCTGATGAGGATTGGTGCTTTTTTGCCAAAGAGGCCCCTAGAAGTTTAAGAGATATGTCTCCAATTAGGTCTTCTGTAAAATTCAATCTTAAAATTCCTAAAGCATCCTTAGAACAGGGTGAAAAAAAAGCATGGGGTGATCTCGACCCCCCATGCCTCCCCCTCCATATAGGGGTAAGGATCCTCCCTTGGACTTTTTGCAAAGAAGGGTGCTTTCAGGACCTGGAGATGATTTTGACCCCCATCTTGAGGCTTGCTTTCCTGTATTACTTGATTCAGAGGATGAGGAGGGCCCCTCTTGGGAGCCCCTTCCAATAAAATTGATTAAGGAACTCAAACAGGCTTGTGCCTCATATGGGGCTACAGCCCCATATACTTTAACATTATTGGACACTTTGACAGCTAGATGGATGACCGCATATGATTGGAAGACAATTGCTAAGGCTTGTTTATCTGGAGGACAATATCTACTTTGGAGAACTGAATATGAGGATTTGGCCTGTAAGCAAGCTAGAGATAACTGCAAATATGGTCCACAACATATTGTGCAGGAAATCCTGGCAGGCACTGATGAATTTGAATCAGCCAGAGATCAGATGAATTTAGATAAAAAGGCCCTAGAGCAAGTGACAACTTGTGCTCTCAGGGTCTGGCGTTCCTTGCCTCAAGGAAAAATGCCTCTTCCCTATCTAACATAAAACAAAAACCAGAGTGCCCTGACCAACCGGTAGGGAACAAGAGACTTTATTGACCTCTCTCCCCTTCCCTCTCTCTTTCCTCTCCTTAGCCCTTCCTATCCTTCCCGTTTTTCCAGTCCCCTAGTCCTGGATGCAAGAATCGGAAAAGCCTTTAAAATTTTTATTTATTTCAACTTTTTTACAAACTCTGTTAAGAATAATTATTCTTTAAAAATATCTGTCTACAATAGTCTCTCCAGATTGGCGTAACTTGAATTTCTAAGGGTTGTGTTAAACTAAGTATTGGAAGTCTATTAAATAATTAGGTCATTTCCAAATAAAATAAGATTTTGAAACATTTACTACTAAACACTGATTTCCCTTTACAGAAAAACTAAAGAGATTTGGGACTACAAATGAATAATGTTTTATGCCATCCTGAGATGTTCGCTAAAATTTTGTTAGAAATTGTCACTGGTATTTATGTTCACCAATCTATAGAATGCTAATATAAAAGTCAATTCTTGGTTGCTTAAGGAAAGTAAGACGTGTGCGTTCAGTAAAGAAGGTATGAGGAATGAAGTTACATTTTATGAAGGAAAAGGAAGGAAGTCTGACTTACAGGTGGCGGTTTCAGGATGGGAGAACAAAGTAATGGGTACAGAAAGTGTTAAGAAGGTTTGATGAAAAGTGCACTCCAAGGGAAGAGTTTTGTGTATAAATAAAAGTTTTCTTTGAGATGATGAACTGCCTTTGATAATGGATTTTAAGTTTCTTTACCTCTGAAGTGATCTGTTCTATGTTTACCTTTAAAATCTTCTTTTGTACTTTGGCTAAGTAAATATATTATTTCACAGTGATCTATATGATTCTACCTGACAGAGTACTACAAACCCTTTTGATATTTATTGACAAAACTGCCTAAATAGCTTGACTTCTAGCTGACTTTGGGATGCTTCAGAGGGCCCCTGAGACATCCCAAAGAGCTATTAAACTACCTGAGTTCATTTGACATGTTAAATTGCATGGGAAATATTGTTGGAGGAGCGATAAATCTCCTCAGGTTATATTGTATGGTTGATGTTACTGATATAGATATCCTAAAAATTATGTGAAATTCATGAAAGTCTGATATGTCCTGGTAAAATGTTGTCAGTTATAATTTTAGTTATCATGTTAAAGTGTTACAAGTCATAGCAATGACCAGGCTACTTTGTCAATTACAATTTAATTAGATTTTAAACATGCTTTATATGGTTTCACTCTCATGCCTTTAGAAAAATACTGCTAGTTCTTCAAGATTTATTAAAAAGACTTTTCTAAGATTAACTGATAAATTTTGTTTGTTTGCTATCTGGTGAATTGGTAAGAGACTGAAATTTAGTCTACTTTCTATGTTAAGAAAACAAAGTTTCTTAAAATAAATCTTTCAATAATAGATTATGAATTTCTTTGCCTTTAAGTGATTTATATTTGTTTTTAAAATCTTTTGTTACTTTAGTAAAGTAAATAAGTGCTATTTAAGATTATGGTACATGTAAAAGCTTCTTTTGCTTCTACAAAAAATAACCCCTCACTGTTAGACTAGTGCTATTCTAATGTCCTTAAAACATGGCAACAGTCTACTCCTAAATTGGGTAATTAAAAATGGGTGAACGATAGCTGAAAATCAAAGAGTCAGGGCTATGGGAGATCCAAGACGGCCGCTTGGCTTTTCCCAGCTCCCTGACAAACCTCATTTTTATTTGATGTGTTAAAGCCTTCCCTGGCTACAGGGTTAATATATCCATAATAAAAAAAATCACTAAATATTAAGTTTTGTAAATTGTTAAACTAAGTTTCTAGTTATGTTAATTAAGGTTTAGTGTTCACTAAGACTCACTTCTGAGATAGTTCCTTGTTATGTTATATTGCTAACAGATTTAATTAAGTTATTAAAAAAGACACTCTAAGTTTGTTTCTAAAGCTTATCTCAGTAATCTATCTTTGGATGAAGATGAGATGCCTCATGACCTGCAACCAGGACGTCCTGCACGGGCAACTCAACAAGCCTCCGTACCCACATGGGGGACAAAATGAGTCGCTTTGCCATCAAGCACAGAGAATAGCTTCTCTACAGGGATCTTCAGCCTCTCCTAAAAGGGTTTTTATTGCTATGCTTGCTTTACTTTCTTGCCAGCGGCAGTTGCATTAACCTGGCGGGTACATACTGCACAGTATGTTGATACTGTGTCAAAGGGTGTCTCCTTGGCTTTGGCTGCTCAAGAGGTCTTGGACAGAGGACTGGAGATGAAGGTGGATGCTCTGGAGGAAGCAGTGATGCATATCGGAACAGAACTGCAAGCCCTAAAAGTGAAATTAGCACTGTCCTGCCGCGCAGACTACTGGTGGATTTATGTAACACCCTTAAAGGTTAATGAGACTGATTACAATTGGGAAAAACTTAAAAATCATATTTCAGGGGTATAGAATAACTCTAGCATAAGTTTAGGTTTAGATAGATTGCATGGACAGATTAGAACAATAGAGCATTCTCGATTGGATTTTACTGCCGCTGGAGCTGCCAGTGATTTCTTTAAAACCTTCTCCAATTTTATCTCTGCCAAAAATATTTTGTCTACTATTTTTAGTTACATTGCTGCAATAGCACTGATTATTATTATTATTGTTATTCTCCCTTGTATCATCAGAACTCTTCGGCAGAGCACTCAGAAGCTTGCAACAGAGATTCATCTGGCTGTTTTAAAAAATTAAAAAAGGGATGATGTCGGGAGCCATTATGGGAGATCCCACCCATGACAAGGTCATGAAGAGAAGACCTGAAACGCAAGGCTGTTCAGGCTACAAGAGACCCTCCAGGTTGACCCTGGCCTCTACCCCACCCTGTAGCCTCCCCCTCTTGCTGTTGTCCTTGTTCGTCCTGTTGCAGATCTTTGCGTTGCCTGCCGAGAGCTCTCCTGCTCCTCTTTCACTAAATAAAGACCAACATAGAACCCTAATTAATAAATCTCCTGGACGCTGGTTCCCTATGAAGGGGCCAGGAATGAAGGAAATGTTTCAAGTAAGAACCCTTTTACTGGCGCTCTGGCTTGTTTGGCAGATGTGTACTAATGCACATGACTGCTCACAACCCCTTAATCATAAACAGCATAAAGAACCTGATCACAAAAGGCCCTGATAGGCACAGAGCCCTTCGGGGGGTGAGAAGGCCCTATTAGAGAATACAAAACATATTATTCTAAGAGTGGTCATTAGATCAACGTTTGATTGCTGTTAATGTGCTGAGGTTGTCCAGTAAAAACTATTGTTAATATAGTTAAGGATTTAGAAAAATAAGAGTTTAGCCCTAGTGTGGAAACAATAAGATAATTGTTAATTTTAATCAAGAGTGCTAAAACAGAGGCTGCCTCATCAGAGCCACAGAGTCTTTGCATGCTAAACTTTTTAGATAAATAGCTGAGAACTTTTGCAAAAAAGGCTGACATTTGCGTTAACAGGATTGTATTTCTACTATGTTGCAACCTGCTGCACCATGAGACTGCAACTTTTGTGTTTTCTGCTAAACTCAAGGCAAAATAGAACAATAAAGAATAGACTACGGAAAACAGTTTTGCTTTCACCTAGGTCATAAAATGTTAGTAGGCCCCAAGGCCAGAAGATAATGTACAAAGATCCACTATGAAAGAAGACTCTCATGAACAAAGAAGTATGCAGAAAACACCCTGGTTTCGTGAAGGACAAAACTGACGTAATATTAAACTAAACTTTGTATGCTTATCTTTCACCTCCCCTTAGAAATGTACTAACTTAGGGTATAAAAGCTATGGTAAAAAATAAAGCATTGCCAGACTCTGCTGCACACCCCGGTCTGGTCTCTCTCTCTACCCCACCCCACCCCCACCACCACACACTCGCTGACGCTGTTCATCCTGAAGGTACTCCTGGATCCTGCTGGGGCTGGACCCTGGCCCCCCACGCTTGGTAAAACTGTCGTGAGCATGACATGAAGTCTGGACTCAATCATGTTGGGCTTTTAGGTGGACTTACAAAATGATATGATTTAATATTGACATTTGAATACTTCTTAAAACATAATGTGCGTTTTTCCTCAAAATAATATATATTTGTTTTTGAGCAGAAAGGTTTATAAACAGCCAACATGGATCCATTTTTTTACTCCTTTTACTATTTCTGATTTTAATTATGCAGGCTTCTGCATTATTCATGACTTTCTGTAAGTAATGGAGGAAGACAGAGACCGATTAAACCACTCACCATTTTCCAGGCTCTTCCCCCTTACAAATTAATTCATCACAATTTTTAATTCCTCTTTTGGCAATGTAGCTTTCAAAGTGTTTATTTCTGGTTCTCTGCAACTGTGGATAGTATCACTTTGGTTGTTTCAGACAGAAGGAAGAATTTCTTAGCAGTGAATTTGGATTTTTCTAAAATAGACTTCCCCCACTGAAATATATGTATACATTTAAATTGTAATCTTATCAGATGCAAAATACTGGCTTTTCCTGACTGACACATATTGCAGAAGAGTCTTTTTAAAACTGTGACCCTTTAGTGAGTGGTGGAATCAGTTTGGCTGTTGAGACTAGCATTAAAAATAAAGGAAATAGAAAATATCAGAGCACACTGCATGTAGTATCCTTTTGTATTTAAACAAGCTTGTGCTGTGTGCTGGGTTGAGGAGGAAAATGTATTTCTTTGTCTGGCTTGTGGGTAAAAAAAACAACAACCTGCATCCATAAGCCCATATGTTAAAGGCATTTGATTGGCCATAGGATATAACCTGCTGCTAGGGTCTGCCCAGGTTCCTCAGTGGTAAAGAATCTGCCTGTGAATGCAGGAGACACCAGAGTTGCAGGTTCAGTTCCTGGGCTGGAAAGATTTCCTGGAATAAGAAATGGCAACCCACTCCAGTATTCTTGCCTGGAAAGTTTCATGGACAGAGGAACCTGGTGGGCTACAGTCTGGGGATCAAAAAAGAGTCAGATGGGACAAATAATGCATGCCATTATTTCAAAGCTAAGGTCAAAGAGAATTTCCTCTGACGTTCTGTATTTCAAATGATCTTGATTTTTAATCCTTTTTGCTTTCAGTTCCATTAACTAGGGCTTGAAGGGAAAAGGTAGGGGTGTGTGTGTGTGTGTGTAGCATTGTGTGAAAATAACAGTGTAGCACAGAGTTTTTCAGTCTCCACACTATTGTCATTTTGGGTCAGATAATTGCTTGTTGTGGAGGCTGTCCTGTGTGTTGTAGGAGGTTTAGCATCATTCCTGGCCTCTATCCCCTTGATGCCACTAGCATCCCTCTCTCTCCATTAGCTTTGGTCAGTTGGAGATTGCAGTGCCCCAGTCATTGCCCCATGTTCCTGTGGGGTGGGTGCGGGCCTCATTGAGAACCACTGGTTTGGACCACAGTGGCCTGGCTCCCCTGTAAAACTCTTGCCCTCCCATACGCTAAGCCCAGTGCTTTATCCAGAGTCAAAGGAAGGCTTGCTCATGCCTTGCCCACTCGGTCTGATGAGCTGACCTTGATGCCATCTCAAATCACCATCAGTTACAGAATCAAGCTGGGTCTTAGGAGCCCTGGGGGCAGGATCTGCCCCTGCCAGGGGCTCTTGGAATAAGTCTGGGCAAGACCATTCTCTCTTTTGCATGTGGGAACACACACCTGTCACAGGCATCAAATGGGAGCTGGATCGAGGAAGGATGGTTTAACAGATGGGAAGGCCCTTTGGAGGGTTAAAAGCTCTCTCTCAAGTGGAGTCATTATGATTATTATTATATGTTGAGGGATAAATCAGGTTATGTATTGACCTCACTGCCCAGAGCTGTTTCCTCCCAGGGGAAAGGGGAACTGTGTAGAGGTGGGGAATTTAGCAACTGAGTAGGGAGAAAAGACTCACATTTTAATTTTTTTTTTTTTTTTTTCCTTGTAGCTGCCCCGTGTAGCTGGTGGGATCTTAATTCCCCAACCAGGGATCAAACCTGAGCCCACGGTAGTGAAAGTGCTGAGTCTTAACCCCTGGACTGCCAGACTATTTCTAATTCAATCTGTTTACTCATTATAGGTCTATTGAAAATTTCTCTTTCTTCTTGGGTCAATTTTAATAATTTGTCTTTTTTTTTTTTTTATAATTTGTCTTTTTAGTCCTGAGTGTTCATTGGACTGATGAACACTGATGTTGGACTGATGTTGAAACTCCAATACTTTGACCACCTGATGCGAAGAGCTGACTCATTGGAAAAGACCCTAATGCTGGGAAAGATTGAAGGTGGGAGGAGAAGGGGACAACGGAGGATGAGATGGTTGGATGGCATGAACAACTCAATGGAGATTAGTTTGGGTAAACTCAGGGAGTTGGTGATGGACAGGGTGAAGGAGTCTTTTGGGCCTAGAAAAGAAAACAACAGTCTCAAAGGCCCCTTGCCGAATCATCTAACTTCGGAGAAAACAAAGCATAACTTTAGTTCCACCCTGATGCTCCAGGCCAGTTGCATCTATCTGGGACTTATCACCCCCTGTCCGGAAACCTACCACCCCCTACACACACCCAGAAGACTTATCACCCCCTGCCCAGCTACAAATGTCATCTCAACAAAAGAATACTCAAAATATCCCGCCTGATTGACGTTTCCCTTATCGGTTCCACAAATCTCCCTATAAGTATGAAGCCTCCCTGATTCCTCTCAGCTCTCAGCCTGGTCGTTAGGCCAACTGTCACCCCTCCTTGCCTAAATAAAGGTAACCTACTTCTGTTGAGCTCATCTTTCCTTTTCTGCGTCGTCAGAACTGTACCTTACATTCTTGGAGCCGAAACCCGTGAGGGGGGCGAGGCACCCGTCTCACTCTCTCACTCTCCCTCCCTCTCATTGTTTTCCTCTTTTCCCCCAGAGTCTGGAAGCCCGAACCTCCTCCAAGCTCACTTTTCTGCCAGGGCTCTTAAATTCCCCTCAGGGACACCTAGTGCCTCCGTGAACGGAGCATCCTTGTGCTAAGGCTTTATTGATGCTTTGCGTTCCCGCAGGCCTCGGCTTTACCCCC
Source organism: Cervus canadensis (assembly GCF_019320065.1). Taxonomy (NCBI): domain Eukaryota; kingdom Metazoa; phylum Chordata; class Mammalia; order Artiodactyla; family Cervidae; genus Cervus; species Cervus canadensis. The sequence continues at coordinate 118,752,984 of NC_057386.1, read as the reverse complement.
TTTTCCCTCTCTCTCTGACGACCTCCAGAATAGGGACCTCTTGCCATTCGACCGCTCTACATGCAACACTCCACTCAAGCCGGCCCCTAGATTAAGGTAAGATCCGATCCGGACGGAGTTCTAGAGGCGCCCTAGAGCTCAGTCCTCTCCGGGTCCCGGGGACCCCCGGCCCAGGGCCACTCTGTAGGCGACAGTGGGGGACGCTCCACCTCGACACAGAGCTCTCGTCTCATAACTCCTATTGCGACTACGGGTGACGACTCGAGTTCCCAATAGGAGCTTCTGCTTGCCTTTCAATTATGGGGTCTGGTCAATCTGTCCCAAAAGATTCCCCTCTGGCCTGTGTTCTCAAAGATATCAAACCACTCTCACTCACTGAACTCAAAGCTAACCGCTTAAAACAACTCTGTACACAGATTTGGCATCAATACCAATTAGACAATCAAGACCGCTGGCCTGAAGTTGGCACATTTGACTTTAACATTCTCCAAAATCTCACTGACTTCCTTAAATGGAATGGCAAGTGGTCGGAGATCCCCTATGCCCACGCCTTTTGGGCCCTTCGGAGCAGGCCCTCCTTATGCCAGGCCTGCTCCACCCACGAAGTCCTTCTATGCACCTTGCCTCCCAAGCAAAAGGGCTCTTCTTCCTCAACTAACCGCAGACCGCAACCTTTCGCACCCCCGGAGTTTGACTCCGCGGACAAGCCCCCTCCCTACCCGCCACCCCGCTGCCCCTTCCTTCCCCTTCATCCAACTCACCTACTGGCACTGAAACCTCTCCTGACTCCCCCTTGGCCCCGCTACCCCATCTCCCTGACTCCCCGTCCTCACTTCCCTCCCCCACTGCCACACGGTCATGTACCCAGCACATGTTTCCCCTGAGAGAGGTGGCAGGGCCAGAGGGCCCCACCCGAGTCCATGTGCCATTTTCATTGTCAGACGTGAGTCAGATAGAAGAAAAGTTGGGATCATTTTCTGAAACTCCTACCAGATACAGAAAAGAATTCCTGAGATTCTCCCAGGCCTATAACCTCACATGGAGTGACGTATATTATATCCTAAATGCCACTCTCACTCCAGATGAAAAAGACCATATCTGGCAAGCGGCAAAAGCCCATGCTGATCATTTACATAACCAAGACCGAGACAGCCCAGTTGCTGATGAGGTGGCGCCTCATCAGTCCAGTTAGATCCCCACTGGACTTACCAGCTGGGTGACCCAGGTATCAGGAAACTCAATCATATGATCACCTGCATTCTGGAAGGAATGCAGAAAAATACTCATATCCATGTCAATTATGATAAAGTCAGAGAAATTACCCAAGGGGCAGACGAAAATCCAGCCTTATTCTTGGCACGCCTCACAGAGGCAGTCCAGAAGTATACCAGCCTAGATATCACTACCCTTGCTGGGTTACTCTACCTTCATGTTCAGTTCATCAGCCAGTCTGCCCCTGACATCAGACGCAAGCTTTGCCAACTAGAAAAGGGCCCTGAGAACCCCCCAGAGAGACCTTCTAGAAGTAGCCTTTAAGGTGTTCAATAATAGAGAGGAGGAGGCTAAGAGAGAAAAAGAACGTGAGAGAAAAGCTAAATATGCCTTTTTGGCAGCAGCAATTAAGGAAAGAGATCAGCCTGGCCCAAGTCATCCCAGAATGGGGCTTAAGATGCCCCCCAGACCCTGCTTCCGATGCAACCAGTCAGGACACTGGGCAAAGGCATGTCCAAACCCGCGGCCCCCTACAAAAGCATGCCCAACCTGTGGCCAATGGGGACACTAGAAGATGGACTGTCCCCAGGGATACCCTGGCGCCCTCCCAGACCTGGAGAGTGGAATGTCCACAGGGACGCCCTGGCGCATCTGAGGAGATCCCCACTTCTCCCCAAAACCCCAGCCCAACTCTACGAGAATTGTTCCAATGACGGGGCCTGGGTTCCAGCCCCCCAGCCCTTGTCCCAAACACGAGCTCGGAACTTAGGGTAGACAGGGTAGTGGCCAGAAAAAGATCTCTTTTATAGTAGACACTGGAGCCACTTTCTCTCTCTTAACTTCCTACTCTGGCCCAACGCAAGACTCAGAACTCACAATCAAGGTGGTCTCTGCAGTTCCCCTAAGGCCAAAAATCAGTCCTCCATTACTCTGTCAATTTGGAAAAGCGACCCTTATACACTCATTCCTCATAATGCCTTAGTGCCCAATGGCACTCCTAGGGAGAGATTTGTTATCCAAATTGGGGGTCTTTATTACCATACCCCACCTCGATACAGTCTCTATATTCTGCATGCAGATGGCACCTAGACAGTCCCTGTCCCTCTCCCCTGACCTTCCCTTGGATCTACCCACCTTAGACCCCCAAGTCTCGGACACTGATCACTCATCCATAGCCAAACATCATCCCCCAGTCTACATTAAACTAAAAGATCCCTTGACTATAATCACCCAACAACAGTACTCTCTCACCCCGGAGGCCCACAAGGGACTTAAGTCTATCATAGACCGTCTTCTTCAAGCCTCTATCCTAATTCCTACCCATTCACCACACAACACCCCTATTCTGGCAGTAAAGAAGGGACCAAACTCTTGGAGACTGGTCCAGGACCTGAGAAAAATCAATGAGGCTATTATGCCGACATTCCCAGTAGTCCCTAACCCTTATACCCTTCTCTCTACCATACCCCTGACTGCAACCCACGTCACAGTATAAGATCTCAAAGACGCTTTTTTCACCATCCCCATCCACCCCCTCTCCCAATCCCTTTTTGCCTTCACCTGGCAAGACCCTGAGACTCATGTGTCCCAACAGCTAACATGGACAGTTCTCTCCCAGGGGTTCAGAGACAGTCCGCACTTTTTTGGACAGGCTTTACAAAAGGACCTACAGACACTCGACCTAGCCCCGAGTCATCTCCTCCAATATATAGATGACCTCCTGCTTTGTAGCCCAACCCGAAAACTCTGTCTCCAACATACTGCCAAACTCCTTGGAGCCTTGGGATCCTGGGGTTATCCCAATCTAAGGCCCAAATAGTCCAGACAAAAGTCACCTGCTTGGGGCTTTCCATATCCCATCAACAAAGAACTATTCCCTCAGATAGAATTCAGGCCTTAATTAACTGTCCACTTCCAAAAACAAAAAGAGAACTCCTGTCTATCCTCGGCCTCCTAAATTTTTTCCGTATCTGGATCCCCAACTTCTCCCTCATTGCAAAGCCGCTCTATGAGGCAACTAAAGGATGTCTGGATGAGCCCCTCTTTAATCCTTCCTCGCTGGCCAATCCTCTTCGCCAGCTCACCCAGAGCCTCCTCCGAGTGCCAACTCTCCACCTGCCAGATCACACCAGACCATTCTTTCTCCTTGCACATTCCAACCAAGGACAGGCCCTGGGGCTTCCTTGTCAGCAGGCCAGAGACACCTGGGCTTCCATAGTCTATCTATCAAAACAGCTGGACATGGACAGGGGTGGCCTCCCTGCATACAGGCCATGGCTGCTATTGCAGCCCTCGTACCCGAAGCAAATAAACTCTCCAGACATGCCCCTTTAACAGTCTGTTCTCCACACACCTTCCGAGACTTGCTATCACATCGGGCTTTCCTCTCCCTTCCTCCTTCCAGGATACAGGTCCTACATGCCTTTCTTCTCGACCCTCAGCTCTCATTCTCCCCCTGCTCTCCCCTTAACCCCGCCAGCTTATTACCCGTGTCCTCTACAACAGACTCCCTCTTACAAAGCTGCAGCCTAACAGTAGATCTTACCCAAAACCCCTTCCAACATCTAACAGATCAGCCCATCCTAGACCCAGACACCCCACACTAGTTCATTGAGGTAGCTCTCAAAATTCGCCACCCTTTGCAGCAGGATATGCCATCATCCAGGGACACCTTTGTCACAATCACGGAACCCGGACAATTGAAGCTTCACCGCTGCCACCTCACACCACCTCTCAACAGGCAGAACGGATAGCTCTCACCAGAGCTTTAACTCTAGCTAAAAATCTAAGGGTTAACATCCACACAGACTCCAGATATGCCTATAACATACTTCATTCAAACGTCCTAATATGGAGAGAAAGAGGTTTCCTAACCCAAAGGGCATCCCCCATTATTCATTCAGACCTGATCCACAAACTTCTAGAGGCAGCACTCTTACCAAACAAAGCCGCCGTCCTCCACTGTAGGGGACATCGAAAGGGAAATCTCATATCAGCCTACAACAATGCTGCAGACCGGAAGGCAAAGGAGATAGCCCTGTCCCATCCTTCCCTCCAGTCCCCTGTCATCCTATCTTTGACTCCACCCGACCCTCCCACCACCAGAGAAATCCTCTCTTAACTACACTCACTTTTTCATCCCTCATCCAAGACACTCCAACAGTTCCTCCGTAACCACTTCCCCATATCCAAGGCTGACCAACAATATTTAGATAACCTTACCCGCTCCTGTCAAACATGTCAACGTACTAACCCCAATTCCGACCTTAAGCCAACATCCTTTCCAACCCATCAAATGCAAGGCAGCCTCCCAGCACAGGATTGGCAGATAGACTTTACTCATATGCCCCGAGTCCAGAGAGTCAGATACCTTCTAGTCCTTGTGGTCACCTTTTCGGGATGGGTAGAAGCATTTCCCACTACAAACAATAGAGACCACACCATGGCCCACATCCTCATCACAGAAATTATCCCCAGGTTTGGCCTGCCTGCATCCCTACAGTCTGATAATGGCCCGGAATTTACATCCAAGGTCACCCAACAGCTTGTCCAATTCTTACAGATACCCTGGAAATTTCACATTCCATACCGTCCCCAGTCCTCAGGAAAGGTAGAAAGGATGAATAGAATAATCAAAGAAACCCTTACCAAGCTAACCCTCGAGGTACATCTGGACTGGACTAAACTTTTGCCAGTTGTTCTCCTCAGAATACGGGCTTTGCCCAGAAAGCCCCTGGGGCTGAGACCCTTTGAGGTCTTGTATGGAAGGCCCATGCTCCCTCCTGGACCCCCCGCTGAACCTCCTCCCATACCAAGCTTCCTACACGCCCCTCTGCTGGTGGAACTCCGTGATGCCCTCTGGAAATACGTCAACCACAACTTGCCTGCCCCTGACCCCCAAGCCTCCCTGCCCCCTTTACAAATTGGGGACATGGTCTATCTGCCTGATAGTCCCCAGGGTGACCTAACCCCAAAGGGGCAGGGACCATTCAAAGTCACCCTCCTTACCCCAACTGCAGTTAAACTCGAGAAGGTCACTTCCTGGGTATACCTCTCTCACCTAAAACAGGTCACCTCCAATCCTGCACTGCCCTCCTTAAATGACACCTATCAGGTGTCCCTCACAGGACCCACCTCCTTAAAATTCACCCGGTGACAACCCCTGTCAACCATCGGAGGGGACACTGAATGACCTGGACTCTCTTCAACCTACAACTGTTCCTGACCCAACTACTACAAGACCTCTGGATCAGCGCCCCGACAGGAACCTCCTTCAAAGACCTGACTACACTGGTGTCTCGACTGTGGCTCCAGAAACCTTCCACAACCTGACTCCAGACGAAATCAATTTCTTTACTCTCATTCTTTACATCATTCTACATCCTGATGAGCACTGTTCCTTCTCAGATTCAAACAACCACCAACTTGGGGCCTTCTGCCCCTCACCCTGACTGGCCTCTCCCTGTCTCTCTAACTGTAACTGCACTCCTAATCTTAATCCTTGCTATAGGCCTAGTAACTGTCTCCCCTCAGGACTGGCCCCCTATCCTTCGTCTTTCCGTGGGTATCACCTACGTTGCTGGCTGTGTTCTGCTCCTAGGGCGCTATTTCCTCTGCACTGCCTAACTAACAGCCCATGACTCCTCTGCTCCTTATCCTTGCTGCGCTCCCCAGCCTTCTGGCCACTCCCTGCCCCTGCTCAGACATTTATTCCTACGTACATTCCTCATGTTATAATATAGCTCCAAAACCATGCACCATGAACCTCGGGGGCGGGAAGTCCAAATCCCTACTCACTGTCAAAGTTCAAAAGAGAGGGAGTTTCATGAGTACCTGCCATAAGCCAAATGGAAGAAACATATGTTTCTATCCCATTACCCATTGGGGGTACTCAGAAGGGGGCAGAGTACTAGATCAAAATCGGGAAAAGAAACAAGAACAAGTCATAAAGAACATAATTTCCCGGTTACAGGTGACCCCTGAGCCTTATAAACGCCTAGACCTCCTTCCCAATTACGGCCTCTCCTGAAACCTCCCTCTGGCAACCAACACCTGACTCGTCTTCTCAACTCTTCCTTCCAATTCTTCCAGTACACACAGCACACATCCCAGTGTTGGATATGCATGTCACTGTCTCCCTCACCACACAGAGCAATTCCCTTACCCTCAACCTGGCTGTCACAGGGCAACTATACCTCCCCTTCCCAACAGAAAACTACACAACTCATTGGGCCAGTCTCTGACAATGTCCTACTCTCAGCCTCTTCAAACCTAACCTGTATTAACTACTCTAGTCCCAACTACACTGGTCTTACAAACTCTGCTCCCTCCTTCTGTTCCACTTGGGTTCTCTGGAACACCACAAATAATTGCACCAATCCGGGAATCTTCATTCTCTGTGGGACCTATGCATTTTCATGCCTCCCCTTAGAAACCCCTGGACCCTGCATCTTGGTCTTCCTGACCCCGGGCCTAACATTCCTCAAAGAAGAGATAGAACAAATAGTCTACCCCCAAGGGAAACTTTCCCACAGAAAAAGACAGGCTGTCATAGCCCCCCTGTGATTGGGACCAGCATAGCAGCAGCCCTAGGCACCGGGATTGGAGGCATCTCGACCTCTGCCCCTTTCTACTACAAGCTGTCCCAAGAACTTAATGAGGGCATGGAGCGGGTAGTGGAGTCCTTCGTTTCAATCCAAAGACAAATTGACTCATTAGCTTCTGTGGCCCTACAAAAGAGGCGAGCCCTGGACCTTCTCACCGCAGAAAAGGGAGGGACCTGCCTTTTCCTAGGAGAGGACGGCTGCTACTTTGTTAATGAGACGGGCATAGTCCAGGGCAGAGTCAAAGAACTTAGAGACAGAATGAACGTCGCAGAAATGAGTTACAAAACCTTTACCCTCCCCAAAACCTGTTCCAACAGATCCTCCCTTGGTTGCTCCCTTTCCTGGGACCATTGGTACTTATCATTCTATTCCTCTTATTTGGACCCTGTCTCTTCAATCTCTTGCAAAGGTTTCTCCAAGAACGGATTCGGGCCATCTCTCGAGATCAGGTCAAGACCATCCTTCTTCTTGAGAGCCTCACCTCAAGCTCAGAAAAAAGAGACCGTGAGCCCTAAGGTGATCCTCCATTCCAGACCCAAAACCGTCGCCCCTATCCAGCAGGAAGTAGCCAGAGAGATACGGCGCCCTTTTCCCCATTTTTTTATGATTTCAGGGTCTGGAATGAAGGAGTCTTTTGGGCCTAGAAAAGAGAACAACAGTCTCAAAGGCCCTTTGCCGAATCATCTAACTTCGGAGAAAACAAAGCATAACTTTAGTTCCACCCTGATGCTCCAGGCTGGTTGCATCTATCTGGGACTTATTACCCCCTGTCTGGAAACCTACCACCCCCTACACCCGCCCAGAAGACTTATCACCCCCTGCCCAACTACAGATGTCATCTCAACAAAAGAATACTCAAAATATCCCGCCTGATTGATGTTTCCCTTATCGCTTCCACAAACCTCCCTATAAGTATATAGCCTCCCTGATCCCTCTCGGCGCTCAGCCTGGTCGTTAGGCCAACTGTCGCCCCTCCTTGCCTAAATAAAGGTAACCTACTTCTGTTGAGGTCGTCTTTCCTTTTCTGCCTCGACGGAACTGTACCTTACACAGGGAGGCCTGGCATGTTGCAGTTCATGGGGTCAAAAAGAGTCAGACAACTGAGCGACTGAACTGAACTGAGGAATTCATTCATCTTCTGTAAGTTGTCTTAATTTTTTGGCATGAAGTTTTTCATCATTTTCCTTATAATTCTTTAAGTTTCTGCAGTTCTGATTTTGGCAATTTGTGCATTTTATTTTCATGGTCAGTCCAGCTATATCTTCCTGGTGTATTAGCCTTCCTATCAATATCAAATGGTCCCTCTTTGTTCTAGTAATATTTTCTTTTTGCCTTAAAGATAATATTGTCTGATAGTAGTTTAGCCTTTCCAGCTTTCTTATGGCTACTATTTCCATGGAGTCCAGTTTTTTTTATCTTCTATGTCTTTTAATCTAAGATGAATTTCTTGTAGGCAGAATATATTTGTCTCACTTATTTATTCATTTATTTTAAAGCATTTCTTTCTCTTTTCTTTTTTTTGACTGTGCCGCACAGCTTATTTCCCTGACCAGGGATTGAACCTGCACCTTTGGCAGTGAAAGCACTGAGTGCTAACCACTGGACTGCCAGTCTCAGTTTTTATTTTATTTTATTTTCCAGTCTCATTTTTTAAATCTAGTCTAGCAACCTCTATTTTGATTGGAGTGGTTTTTTTTAATTTAATAATTTACATTAAATTATTCATATAGTTGGATTTACATCTGATGTTTTACTATTTTTTATTTATTTCATCTCATGCCTTTTATTTTTTGTCCCCATGCTATTTACTGAATGCTTTTTATTGTGTTAAATGTTTTTAGTCCATTCTTTTGATTATTCCATTGATTTTTAAAATATTTTTTGCGGGGAGCGGCCTGAACCAAAAGGCTGACTCTGGGAGCTGCCTTCATCCTCAAGGGTCTGTTCGCAGACATAGCTCTCTGTCCCGCCACCCCTCTCTGGAATTTATTATCTAAGTTAAATCTTAACAGAACATTAGCAAGCCTTGAATGCACACATGATGCAGATGGATAAGCCTTTCTCGACCACTCTTAAGATAAACGGGATGCCCTTCTTAACCCTTGATGTTATCAGAGAGTTCTGGTGATTGTTATCTCAAAGTGATGTATATGGAAAAATATTTTCTCTTCTTAAGATTCTCTTCTTGGTTTAGTATAAATGTAACCCTGAGAAATAAAGAATCATCGCTGACTGCAGCAATCCTCTCGACCCCATCTGTTCTGTGTCTTTATTTCTTAGCCTAAAGGAACGCGTCGTGTTGCTCGCTGAAATCTTCCGGCTGGCCCGGCAAGTGGCGCCCAACAGCGTGGGGCTCGACGGAAGTTCCTTGCAGCCGCTGCCCATTGAAACTATTAAGGTAAGTAAGAATGTATATACTTGTATATTGAGGGGCAGGAAGGAATATTGTCGAGAGTATAAACCATGGGACAAGATCATAGCCGTCAGTTGTTTGTGCATATGTTACAGATTATGTTGCAGGATCAGGGAATGCAGGTTACTAAAACGAAATTGCAGACTTTTCTTAGTTTTGTTGAGGAAGTATGTCCCTGGTTTCCGCAGGAAGGGACTATGAGTTTAGAGATATGGAAAAAGATAGGGAAACAGATTCAAACATATTATACTCTCCACGGACCTAATAAAGTTCCTGTGGAAACATTTTCATTATGGTCTTTAATAAGAGACTGTCTTGATTTTGAACATGAGGAAGGGAGTAAATTAAAACACATGCTCCCACCCGAAGAATGAATTTATGCTACTCCCAAAGTTTATGCTACTCCTGAAGGGAAAGGACCCACAACCTTTGAATTAGAATCTGCCAAACCTTTGAAGGAAAATGAGGGAACGTTGACTCCAAAGGATGAGGAAAGTTTGGAGAAACAGGCAGCTGCTTATCATAAGGAAGATCGTTGGGAATTACTTGTAACTGACGATTTGAATGTACAGGCAGCAGCTGCCCCACCGACAAAGAGTCTGGAGGCACTCATGCAGCAATTATTAATAACAATAAAGGAAGATATAAAAAGGGAAGGTAGGGATGAAGGTGCTGGTGCAATCCCTACTGCGCCTCCTGCCTATGCACCCTCAATTATTGCTGGATTAGATCCTCTGCCTATTTCCAAACCTGAAAATTCGTTGAATATAACTCGTGAATTACACAGTTTGTCCCCTTTGCAAAAGGCTATGCAACAGGCCCAAAGAGCTGGAGAAACTGTTCAGGGATTCTCCGCTGCTTTCCTGGTATTCGAGCATGAAAACCAACGGTATTATGAGGCCCTACCTTTCAAACAACCAAAGGAATTAAAAATTGCCTGTGCTCAATATGGACCTACGGCTCCTTTTACCCAGACCATGATAGAGAGTCTAGGAGGTCAAAATTTGCCGCCAAATGACTGGAAACAAATAGCGAGAGCTCGCTTAACAGGAGGGGACTATTTATTATGGAAATCAGAATTTACAGAACAATGTGGCCATATAGCTGAATTGAATCAACGGCAAGGGATTAATACTACATACGAGATGTTGATAGGGGAAGGAGCTTATCAGAATACAAATGCTCAATTAAGTTACCTGCCTGGGGCGTAACTTGCTCAAATTTCTAATGCTGCTCGGCAGGCTTGGAAAAAGCTCCCTTGCTCTAGTAATAAGACTGAGGATCTTTCAAAAATTCGTCAGGGGCCTGATGAACCATATCAAGATTTTGTGGCTCGTCTTCTTGACGCAGTAGGTAAGATTATAGCTGATGAGCAGGCTGGAATGGTGTTTACTAAACAGTTAGCTTATGAAAATGCAAATTCTGCCTGTCAGGCTGCGCTTAGACCGTACAGAAAAAAGGGGGTTCTATCAGATTACATTCGTATATGCGCTGATATTGGACCTTCCTATATGTAGGGTATTATCCTGGCTGCAGCTTTACAAGGTAAAAGCATAAAAGAAGTATTATATCAACAACAAATGAAAAATAAATGAGGATTACCTAGTAGGGGAAATGCTGGCTGTTTTGTTTGTGGCCAGCCCGGACATCGTGCTGCCTTTTGCCCCCAATGAGCCAATTTGGGGAATATTAAAACTCCTAATTTATGCCCTAGATGTAAAAAAGGAAGACACTGGGCAAAAGATTGTAAATCCAAAATTGATGTCCAGGGCAACCCACTTCCCTCACCGTCGGGAAACTGGGTGAGGGGCCAGCCCCTGGCCCCGAAACAATGTTATGGGGCAATGCAGGGAAATCAGATGGTAGAAGGCGAGTCACAGACTTGTTCAGAGCCACCTCAGGGAGCGCAGGCTTGGACCTCTGTTCCTCCTCCTACACAGTATTAACTCCCGAAATGGGAATGCAAGCTCTGCCCACTGGGATATATGGCCCTTTGCCTGATGGAACCGTGGGACTTTTGCTCGGACGTAGTAGCTCCACCATAAAAGGACTGCTCATAGCTCCTGGAGTAATTGATGCTGATTATACAGGAGAAATCAAAATTATGGCCCATTCCCCACAATGTATTACCACCATAGCTAGTGGGCAGCGTATAGCTCAATTGATATTGGTCCCTGCAGTGCAGACTGGGAAAGCATTGGCTTCCAGGAGAGGGGAAGGTGCCTTCGGATCCTCTGACGCCTACTGGGTCCAGGCAATAACTAATAATCGTCCTGAGTTAACGTTAAGAATAAATGGAAAGTTGTTTACAGGTATTTTGGACACAGGAGCTGATGTTTCTGTTATTGCCGAGAGACACTGGCCCCGAGAATGGCCTAAACAGATAGCTATATCAACATTGCAAGGAATTGGTCAAACTAGTAACCCTGAACAAAGTACAGAACTGTTACATTGGACTGACCATGAGGGTCACGAAGGGGACATTAGACCTTATGTCCTCCCAAACCTCCCTGTAAATTTGTGGGGACGAGATGTTATGACTCATATGGGAGTATACCTATACAGCCCCTGTGAACAGGTTAGCAATCAACTCTTGGATCAAGGGCTTCTTCCCACCTCGGGACTTGGAAGAAATAATCAGGGAACTGTTGCGCCTGTTCAGACAAAAAGGTTACCAAAAAGAAGTGGACTTGGGTATTTTTAGAAGGGACCTCTGATCCTCCTGTAATTCACGCAGATCCTATTACTTGGAAGTCTGAGGAGCCTGTGTGGGTTGATCAGTGGCCCCTTTCCAAAGAGAAAATTGATGCTGCCCAACGACTGGTGCAGGAACGGTCGGAATTGGGACATATTGAACAGTCTAATTCACCTTGGAATTCGCCCATTTTTGTTATTAAGAAAAAATCTGGGAAATGGAGGCTTTTGCAGGATCTGCGAAAGGTTAATGAAACTATGGAAGTCATGGGAACTTTACAACCAGGATTGCCTTCTCCCATGGCTATTCCTAGGAACGCCCACATAATAATCTTAGATTTAAAGGATTGCTTCTATACTATTCCCCTAGCACCTCAAGATTGCCCTCGAATTGCTTTTAGTGTTCCTTCTGTTAATTTTTCCCAACCAATGCGTAGGTATCATTGGAAGGTTTTGCCACAGGGTATGGCTAATAGCCCGACCTTGTGCCAGAAATTTGTTGCAGCAGCGTTACAGGAAACTTGGGTGAAATACTCCGATGCTTATATTCTGCATTACATGGATGATATACTGCTAGCGCATATAGATAAAGAGTATTTGTTAGCAGCTTATGCCTTCATGGAACCTGCCTTAAAAGCAGTAGGGCTAATAATATCCAAAGAAAAGGTACAAACCTTTCCTCCTTATTCCTATCTTGGCTTTCGTTTAGAAAGGGAAACATTTGGAGTTCAGCCCATTGCTTTACGAAGGGATAATCTGAAAACACTTAATGATTTTCAAAAGTTGCTCGGGGACATTAATTGGATTAGACCCTATCTACATCTTGCTACATACGAATTAAAGCCTCTTTTTGATATCTTAAAGGGAGATAAGAATCCTACCTCCCCACGTAGCCTCACAGAAGCTGGAGAGCGAGCTCTTCAGAAAGTGGAAACTGCCTTATCACAGCAGCACTCCAGTTACTGTGACTATGAAAGGCCTTGGGGACTTTATATCCTTGCCTCAGAACATTCACCTACCGGTGTCCTGTTTCAAGATAACCCTCTAAGGTGGATCTACTTACCAGTTTCTCCCTTACGGGTGTTAAGTGCTTATCATATTCTTGTGGCCAAAGTAATAGCAAAAGGTAGACAGGAATCTGTGACCTATTTGGGAAGAGATCCCCACTTTATCTGTATTCCTTTTTCAACTGAACAGCAACTATGGCTCTCTCAATTTTCTGATGATTGGGCAATTGCGCTTGCACAGTATGCAGGAGAGATTAAACAACATTATCCTGCTAATAAATTGTTACAATTTGCACAGCTGCATCAGTTTATTTTTCCAAAAGTCATGCAGCAATGCCCTTTGAAAAAGGGGACAACTGTCTTTACTGATGGATCTTCCAATGGCATAGCCAGTTTGGTAATCGAAAATGAATCTTATTATTGTCAAACCTCATATTCATCAGCTCAAGAAGTAGAGTTTTTTGCAGTACTCCAGGCTCTGCAACGTGTTCCTCAAAGTTTTAATTTATACTCTGACAGTCATTATGTTGTCAGAGCTCTCTCAGTCATTGAAACAGTACCCCTCATTGGAGCTGCAAAGGCCTCTATTCAAACCTTGTTTTTGAAAATTCAGAATCTCATTCGAGCCCGAACTCATCCTTGCTTTTTTGGGCACATACGCGCTCACACTGCCCTTCCTGGGCCCTTAGCGGCCGGGAATGCTCTGGCGGATGAAACCACCCGTATGGTATGTTATTCTTCCTTAACCCCTATCTCTGCGGCACAGGCCTCTCATGCAATACACCATCAGAATAGCAATTCTTTACGGTTACAATTTGGAATTTCTCGGGAAGCCGCTCGTCAAATTGTAAAAGCTTGTCCTACTTGTCCACAATTTTTTGTGCTCCCAACATATGGAGTCAATCCTCGGGGTTTACTCCCCAATGATTTGTGGCAAATGGATGTTACACATATTTCTGATTTTGGAAAATTGAAATATGTGCATGTTACTATTGATACCTTCTCTGGTTTTATCATGGCCACACTTCAATCTGGAGAGGCTAGTAAACATTGTATTCAGCATTGCTTACGGAGTTTTTCTGCTATGGGTCTACCTAAATGTATCAAAACAGACAATGGCCCCGGATATACTGGTCGCAATTTTCAAGCTTTTTGTGCCCAGTTACGAATTGTGCATAAGACTGGTATTCCCTATAATCCGCAAGGCCAAGGTATTGTCGAATGAGCACATCAAACCCTTCAGCACCAATTGAAAAAATTAAAAAGGGGGAGTTTGTATGCTATTACGCCTAACAATCTTCTTAGTCACACTTTGTTTGTTTTAAATTTTCTGAGCCTCGATAAAAATGGAAAATCAGCAGCTCAACGTTTTTGGCACTATGATAATAAAAAGGCTCGGCTATTGGTCAAGTGGAAAGACCCGCTGGAAGGCAGATGGCATGGGCCGGATCCAGTTCTAATATGGGGGAGAGGTCATGTTTGTGTTTTCCCACAGAATGCCGAAGCGCCGCGCTGGCTCCCGGAAAGGTTGGTACGCGCCGCGGAGGCGATCGCTGGTGGAACAAATGAGACGACTTACGATCCAGGAGACAGCCCCGCTACCAACAGCCCAGCAGATACAGGCGCTGTTACAAATGGCGTGTGAGAATTCTCCGAATCTTCCCACTGCTTCGCCTACTAATATATTGATTTCTCTATTACTTCTTTTAAACCAGATAAGTTCCATGAATGCTGATGTCGTCTGGGCATATGTTCCTGATCCCCCTCTTTTGCAGCCTGTTGGATGGGAAATGAATTTTGTTCCCGTGTATGTAAATGATACAGTCTTATTAGGAGGCTTCTCTGATAAGCACATCTCTCCTCAAAGTGCTAATATTTCTTATAGGGGATCCTCTTCACAATTACCAATGTGCTTTTTCCGACATCAAAAGGTTTCAGGATGTCTTACTGTTAGAGATGCAGGATACCTTGCTCATGAGGAGGACCATGGCCGTAGTTGGGTAGTGGATATTCCTAGCATTACGCAATCCACAGGATACGCACGACGAGTCAATGGAACTGGACCTAAGGACATTCCATTTTGTGGCCTGGGGGTAAAAGGACGATATATAGCTGTGCCATGGAAACTTTGTAGAGATGAGACTGCTACTGTATATTCTATTACTAATGACACACATTCCCTTTGGGATTGGTCACCAGACTCCAACAGTAACCCCGGAAAGGAAGTCAGCAGACAATTTGCAGCCAGAATTTGGAATCTTGGCGGTACCATGGTGTATCAGACCGAGATATGGAAGCTGTTGGCCGCTTTCAGAACAGATGGGTTACGTTTGGAGACCGGAGGGAAGACCAAAGGAGCACGATCCTGGAGAGATCACTGGTGCAATGTGACTCAGAGATATCCTCGGGCTTGTGTACCCCATCCCTTTATGATCCTTGTTGGCTCTGTGACTCTTTCTAAAAATGGTAGCCTATATTATGTTCATTGTTTTAATTGTACCCTGACTAATTGTATAAGGGGTATGAAAAATAATTTTGGGGCTCTGATAGTCAAACAACCGCCCTTCGTCATGATGCCTGTGAACCTCACTGAACCTTGGTATGAGGAGGCAGGGCTTGAGCTGTGGAATAAGATGCGTACAGCCCTTGCTAGGCCACGAAGGGAGATAGGATTAATAGTTCTAGGAATAGCATCGCTTATAACTTTAATTGCTTCTGCTATTACTGCTTCTGTATCTTTAGCTCAATCTGTGCATGCTGCTAGCACTGTAGACAATTTAGCAAAAAATACTTCTAAAGCTTTAGAAATTCAAGAAGATATAGATATAAAGTTGGAGGATAGACTAAACGCGCTTTATGATGCAGTAAGATTTTTGGGGGAAGAGGTGCAAGGGTTAAAGCTAAGAAGCAAGATTAGATGTCATGCTAACTATCGTTGGATTTGTGTTACGCCAAAAATTTATAATAATACCGAGACCCCTTGGGATAAGATAAAATTACATTTAAATGGTGTTTGGCATAATGAAAACATTTCCTTGGATCTAATACACCTTCATCAGGAAATTCTTGATATAGAAAATGCTCCTCGGGCTAGTATGGATTTGGCAAAAAATGCTGAAGATTTTGTTAACAGTTTATTTTCAAATTTTCCCTCTGTAACTACAGTTTGGCACCTTTTTTCGGGGGTCGTGGCTGT
Organism: Cervus canadensis; assembly: GCF_019320065.1. Classification (NCBI taxonomy): domain Eukaryota; kingdom Metazoa; phylum Chordata; class Mammalia; order Artiodactyla; family Cervidae; genus Cervus; species Cervus canadensis. Next base: position 118,736,856 of record NC_057386.1, on the reverse strand, counting down.
GCTCCTAGTGTTTGCGCTTTTGGTGTTCATTGCTCCTTGTATCATAAAGAAATTTGTCAAAGAGCTGTGGGACATCAAGGCTGTCCTACACAGTAATTACTTACGCCAAAAGAATCAGGCGTACCATTTTACTAAATAAAAAAGGGGGAGCTGCGGGGAGCGGCCTGAACCAAAAGGCTGACTCTGGGAGCTGCCTTCATCCTCAAGGGTCTGTTCGCAGACATAGCTCTCTGTCCCGCCACCCCTCTCTGGAATTTATTATCTAAGTTAAATCTTAACAGAACATTAGCAAGCCTTGAATGCACACATGATGCAGATGGATAAGCCTTTCTCGACCACCCTTAAGATAAACGGGATGCCCTTCTTAACCCTTGATGTTATCAGAGAGTTCTGGTGATTGTTATCTCAAAGTGATGTATATGGAAAAATATTTTCTCTTAAGATTCTCTTCTTGGTTTAGTATAAATGTAACCCTGAGAAATAAAGAATCATCGCTGACTGCAGCAATCCTCTCGACCCCATCTGTTCTGTGTCTTTATTTCTTAGCCTAAAGGAACGCGTCGTGTTGCTCACTGAAATCTTCCGGCTGGCCCGGCAATTTTTTGAGGTTTTTTTTTTTAGTGGTTGATTTAGGGATTATAATGTACACCTTAATTTATCATAATTTATTCTGGGATACTAAATATTTTCTATTTGATGAGTCATTGTTATCTTGTCTTCTTTCAATTATTCAAACATGGTTTCCTTAGTTCTTTGATCGTATTTATAATAGGTTCTTTGAAGTCTCTGTCTGCTGAAACCAACATCTGGGGACACATAGAGACTGTGTCTGTTGACTGCTTTTTTCCCCTGAGTATGTTTACACACATCTCACAATTTTTATTGAACACTGGAAATCTTAGAGGGAAGATTTTTTTTTTTTTGGTAGCAACACAGTATTTTTTTCTTCCTAATGATTGCTGTTTTTGTTTTGCTTGGACAGTTGGTAATTTACTTCCTGGACTAAATCTGTCAAGTCAGTCTCCTCCACGGTGTGCAGCTACTGATATCTCTGCTTAATTTTTTTTTTAATATTTTTATTTTAAAACGTGGCTTCCTAGGGGTCACCTATGTATCCACATAGTTTAATATTCAGCCAAAAATCAGTCAAGGGTTGTGCTCAAACTTTGAACCAGTAAGACTCCTATTCTTGGATGGCAAGTACCGTATACACTCAGTACACCAGTCTACACAGTCTTCAACAGCCAAGGATGTCTAAGTCGCTGGGGCCCAAGCAGGTCTCTGCTGCACATGCGCATAACCTCTAGTCAGTCAAGGTAAGACACAGAGCTCGTCAGGTTCCGCATGGATGCCCCATTCCCTGTAACTCCGAGCTTTCAGTCCACTGTTGGCGCCGAATAGAACCACAACCTTGGACTGCTACACCCGCCGGGGTTCCCTGTTCTCATCACACCAAGACTGCTGCTTTAGCCAACAGTCCTCCAAATCAAGTGAGCCCCATCAGACAGCGACAGTGAAGCTCTTGGTTTTCAGGGGGCTACCCGCCCTGGTTGAACTATTAAACGAGATAGAACTGAGTATGGGGAAATCAGAGAAGTCTCAGGTAAGTACAGAACAAACCTGAAGTTCGGTGGTTTTATGAATAAAAGCTCTCAGTTTGTTTTATGCCTTTGGCTGATTTTCAGAGTGCTAATTTAGCAATAAATGGTTTTGGCTAGCTTTATAGTTGGTTTGAAAAATTATTATTGTGTTAAAATATACATAACCTCAGCGGTAAAGAATCCACCTTCAGTGCAGAAGACCAGGTTGGAATCCTGGGTTGGGAAGATCCCCTAGAGGAGGGAATGTCAATCCACTCAGGTATTCTTGCCTGGAAAATCTTATGGACAGAGGACCCTGGCGGGCTACCGTCCAAGGGTTTGCGGAGTCAAGACACAACTGGAGCGACTGAGTTGGATTGAAGCAACTGAGCGCGCATGCAGGCAACATAAAGTTTACCACTGGAACCATTTTAAATTCAGTGGCAGTAAATTGTTATATTCATATCTATATGCAGCCATCACCACCATCTGCCTTCCAGAACTTTTTCATCATCCCAAATTGAAACTCTGTACCTATTAAGTAATAACTCTCCTTTCCCACTACCCCAGCCCCTGGCGATCATTATTCTACTTTGTTTTAGTTAATCCTTGCAGCAAACCCTTCGTCTTGAGTATGTAAATGAAATTATATTTTTAAGAACAGGGATGGAAGTTAAGGTCTAAAGTTATTATAGCACAAAAAGCCAACATTAGTACAAAGGTACATAATTTAAAGCTTCACTTTCATTGCATGCTCACCTTGGGATGTATAAGCTGTTGATGGAATGGTAGGGGGCATATAAAACTACTCTCTCACCCCCGGCACCTATGTGTGACTTGAAAGTAGTTTAACTTTGGTGTGATTCCACTTGACTAGTATCATCCACGTTTTACGGATGAGGAGGTGGAACCATGAAGTGGACCAGAGGAGGGGCAGAGTAGAGGCAGAGACACCAAAGAGGATGCCCAGTCGTCTTTGCAGAAGGTCAAGAGGGAGGTCCAGACTGAGGCAGGGGCTGGAGATCAGGCTCCTGAGTTGGGGACTGGCTCGCGGTGGGGGCGGGAGGGCGCTGCTGATTCCTCAGAGAGTCAAAAGATACAGGACTAGACCCCATTCAACATCTCCCCATCATCTCCAGCCCTTCCCCACATGATCACTCACTTGCTCGGTGGTCTTTAGGTTTTTCTATCGTTGATTACCACAGCTGTACCTGCGTTGCTAGGTTACCCATCAATCTCAGAAGGCGGGACTCGGTGTCTGATTAACTTTCTTTTTCACCATTCGATTCCTTATTCCCCTCGGTTTGGTCCACCTCCTGAGAACTGACCAATCAGAAACACGGTGTGTGTAACTCTCCACCAATTGGAAGAGCCGGGCCTCCCTCAGGGTTAAGCCGAACGAGTAAGGCGGGGAGAATGGGAAGGCAGGGCGGGCAGGGAGGCTTGTATTAACTGGGGAAGGACGTAAGAGCTGGCCAATCAGAGATCATCATGAAGGCCGAGGTAGCCAATGGGGCGCGGCGAAGAGGGGAATGGGGCGGTGCCGGCCAGACGGAGGGGACAGTAGGCGGCGGATGGGAGAGCTGGCGCAGCTGCCGTGGTGGCAGCGGCTGAGGTGGCGGTTTCTGCGGCGGCTGCTGCAGCTGCAACAGCTCCAAGCTCGGGGCTTTGGCGGCTGCGCCGGCGGGCTGTGCTGGTTGTGCGGACCCCGGCGGTCGGTCCGGGTTGCTGCGGCGGCGCGTGTAAGAATTCGAGGCGTGTGAGGGATGGCCAGCGGAGAGGGCAGGGGTCAAGGGGCAGGGGGCTCGGAGTGAAAGGTTGCGACTGGGCGTTTGGGTGTGGGAGGCGGGCAGGTCGGGCCAAGAGGGGCTGCGGGGTTCATTGCTGCACGTCTCTCCCTCCAGTTCTGGTCGGCGCGGGGGCGGGGGGCGGGCGGGCAGCGTGGAGACTGCCCGAGGAAGCCCGGGGCGGGGAGAGGGGGCTCAAAGTCGAACACGTGGAGTAGATCCCGCACGCCTCTTCGCCCCTCCTTTTCTCTCAAGTGCTCATCTCCCTGGCGCCCTCAGGCCACTCACCCTGCAAGAGACTCTTGCCTGATCAGTCTGCCCGAGTGGACAGCGGGACGGCCTGCCGGCTTTCCCTGGGACCTTTCCCTAGGGGTGACCCTTCCATTCTGGATCCTCTCTAGAGGGAGAAGCACTGTGACCTTAAGTAAGTCCCTTCTCTTCTCTGAGCCTCAGTTTTCCCTCTCTAAAATTATGGGTTTGAATTCAGATGAGGAGACTGGTCTGGGAAGGGAGGAAGGGTAATGGTTATCAGGGAGGGTCAGACTGCCTGGGTTGAAATCTGGGCTCTATTACTTCCCCGCGGTCTACTTACCAGAGGTAGGTTAATTTAACCCCTCTAAACCTCACTTTCCTCATCTGTGAAGTGGGGACATCAGCTAAGTAAATTTTCCTAACAGCAACACTATTTACATTTTGAGCCACATATATCTCTGTTGTGATCACCCCCGCTGAGATCCACAAAACTAAGGCATGCATTACAAGCAAACAGTCATATATTATACAGCTAAAATAAAAGCCAGTAGCTACTATAATAGCAATGATACAATTAAAAAAGCTCTTCTTGATGAGTTGAAAAAGTTAATAGTCTCTCCAGCCTACAAAATAAATACTGGCTGGGACAAGATGTTAATAATTGTCAGGGCTGAGTGATCAATACAAGGAAGTTCATTTACATATTCTCTCTACATTTGAGTATATTTGAAAGTATCTGTGATGAAAAGTTAAGCCAGAAAGAAAAAAAAAAGACATAAAATGCTTTAAGACAGCCAAATGGTAGCATCTCATTTGGAATTTCCTTTTCTGTTTTCCCACTACTGAGATTTAAAAGTAAAATGAATCCCCAGATCTGGAGGAAACTTAAAAAAAAATCTCACAGGAAGTTTGCTGAGCAGAGCGCTACAGGCTTAGCAGCAAAGAATAGTGCTCACTTTAAACTGCCTACTTTTTAAGAAGCTATTGATGCACAGGGCCCTGCCTTGAATGGTCGTGGAGGTTTCTGAAGGAGGTAAATTGCTGGGTTGCCTTTCAGTGGGTTGGTTTGGAGGAAAACTTGATTGAGACCAGAAAACTGCAGTTTGAGGAAGGAACCTGCTGCTGTTTTCAAGTTCAAAGGTCTGCTGTGAGATCTGCTGAGTGCTTGCATTTCTTTTGGTCCTCCTCAGCGGAAACGGGAATGTGTATAAATAGGAACTGTAAAAGGCTAGTTCTGACGGTTTTGAATTGGAAGTTCCAAATAAGCATTTCACTTAAAAAAATATTCTAGTCTCTTCCCTTTCCTCCCCAAATACCTAAATCTAGGAGAATAGTGCCTCTGTAAGAATGATATGGGTACGTTTAGATGACCTGGCACACTATTTATAGGTTATTGGAGCTAAGTGCTGCCTAAATACCAGGGCTGGACTTGGAAGAATTGTAGCATGGTGGCTGGGAGCACAGGTCTGGAGTCAGATTATGTAGTTCAAAGCTTGACTTTCCTGCTGTGGGATCTTGGACAAGTTACTTAACCCCTCTGAGCCTTAAGTCTCCCCTTCTGTAAAGCGGGACAATAATCCTACTTACTATTATTGAGTTTCAATCAACTTTACGTAAAAATTGCTAGAAGAGCCCCAGTATATAGTAAACCCTCACTGAGTACTAATTACTATTATATGAACGGTCATATATGTAACATACAGTTCCAGCAAGACAGAAAAGGAAAGACGACCTCAACAGAAGTAGGTTACCTTTATTTAGGCAAGGAGGGGCAACAGTTGGCCTAACGACCAGGCTGAGCGCCGAGAGGGATCAGGGAGGCTTCATATTTATAGGGAGGTTTGTGGAACTGATAAGGGAAACGTCAATCAGGCGGGATATTTTGAGTATTCTTTTGTTGAGATGAATTTGTAGTTGGGCAGGGGGTGATAAATCCTTCTGGGGGTGTGTAGGGGGTGGTAGGTTTCCGGACAGGGGGTGATAAATCCCAGATAGATGCAACCAGCCTGGAGCATCAGGGTGGAACTAAAGTTATGCTTTGTTTTCTCCGAAGTTAGATGATTTAGCAAGGGGCCTTTGAGACTGTTGTTCTCTTTTCTAGGCCCAAAAGACTCCTTCATTCCAGACCCTGAAATCATAAAAAAATGGGGAAAAGGGCGCCGTATCTCTCTAGCTACTTCCTGCTGGATAGGGGTGACGGTTTTGGGTCTGGAATGGAGGATCGCCTTAGGGCTCACGGTCTCTTTTTTCTGAGCTTGAGGTGAGGCTCTCAAGAAGAAGGATGGTCTTGACCTGATCTCAAGAGATGGCCCGAATCCGTTCTTGGAGAAACCTTTGCAAGAGATTGAAGAGACAGGGTCCAAATAAGAGGAATAGAATGATAAGTACCAATGGTCCCAGGAAAGGGAGCAACCAAGGGAGGATCTGTTGGAACAGGTTTTGGGGAGGGTAAAGGTTTTGTAACTCATTTCTGCGACGTTCATTCTGTCTCTAAGTTCTTTGACTCTGCCCTGGACTATGCCCGTCTCATTAACAAAGTAGCAGCCGTCCTCTCCTAGGAAAAGGCAGGTCCCTCCCTTTTCTGCGATGAGAAGGTCCAGGGCTCGCCTCTTTTGTAGGGCCACAGAAGCTAATGAGTCAATTTGTCTTTGGATTGAAACGAAGGACTCCACTACCCGCTCCATGCCCTCATTAAGTTCTTGGGACAGCTTGTAGTAGAAAGGGGCAGAGGTCGAGATGCCTCCAATCCCGGTGCCTAGGGCTGCTGCTATGCTGGTCCCAATCACAGGGGGGCTATGACAGCCTGTCTTTTTCTGTGGGAAAGTTTCCCTTGGGGGTAGACTATTTGTTCTATCTCTTCTTTGAGGAATGTTAGGCCCGGGGTCAGGAAGACCAAGATGCAGGGTCCAGGGGTTTCTAAGGGGAGGCATGAAAATGCATAGGTCCCACAGAGAATGAAGATTCCCGGATTGGTGCAATTATTTGTGGTGTTCCAGAGAACCCAAGTGGAACAGAAGGAGGGAGCAGAGTTTGTAAGACCAGTGTAGTTGGGACTAGAGTAGTTAATACAGGTTAGGTTTGAAGAGGCTGAGAGTAGGACATTGTCAGAGACTGGCCCAATGAGTTGTGTAGTTTTCTGTTGGGAAGGGGAGGTATAGTTGCCCTGTGACAGCCAGGTTGAGAGTAAGGGAATTGCTCTGTGTGGTGAGGGAGACAGTGACATGCATATCCAACACTGGGATGTGTGCTGTGTGTACTGGAAGAATTGGAAGGAAAGGTTGAGAAGGCGGGTAAGGTGTTGGTTGCCAGAGGGGGGTTTCAGGAGAGGCCATAATTGGGAAGGAGGTCTAGGCGTTTATAAGGCTCAGGGGTCACCTGTAACCGGGAAATTATGTTCTTTATGACTTGTTCTTGTTTCTTTTCCCGATTTTGATCTGGTACCCTGCCCCCTTCTGAGTACCCCCAATGGGTAATGGGATAGAAACATATGTTTCTTCCATTTGGCTTATGATAGATACTCACAAAACTCCCTCTCTTTTGAACTTTGACAGTGAGTAGGGATTTGGACTTCCCGCCCCCGAGGTTCATGGTGCATGGTTTTGGAGCTATATTATAACATGAGGAAGGTACATAGGAATAAATGTCTGAGCAGGGGCAGGGAGTGGCCAGAAGGCTGGGGAGCACAGCAAGGATAAGGAGCAGAGGAGTCATGGGCTGTTAGTTAGGCAGTACAGAGGAAATAGCGCCCTAGGAGCAGAACACAGCCAGCAACGTAGGCGATACCCACGGAAAGACGAAGGATAGGGGGCCAGTCCTGAGGGGAGACAGTTACTAGGCCTATAGCAAGGATTAAGATTAGGAGTGCAGTTATAGTTAGAGAGACAGGGAGAGGCCAGTCAGGGCGAGGGGCAGAAAGCCCAAAGTTGTTTGAATCTGAGAAGGAACAGTGCTCATTAGGATGTAGAATGATGTAAAGAATGAGAGTAAAGAAATCGATTTCGTCTGGAGTCAGGTTGTAGAAGGTTCCTGGAGCCACAGTCGAGACACCAGTGTAGTCAGGTCTTTGAAGGAGGTTCCTGTCGGGGCACTGGTCCAGAGGTCTTGTAGTAGTTGGGTCAGGAACAGTTGTAGGTTGAAGAGAGTCCAGGTCATTCAGTGTCCCCTCCGATGGTTGACAGGGGTTGTCGCCGGGTGAATTTTAAGGAGGTGGGTCCTGTGAGGGAGACCTGATAGGTGTCATTTAAGGAGGGCAGTGCAGGATTGGAGGTGACCTGTTTTAGGTGAGAGAGGTGTACCCGGGAAGTGACCTTCTTGAGTTTAACTGCAGTTGGGGTAAGGAGGGTGACTTTGAATGGTCCCTGCCCCTTTGGGGTTAGGTCACCCTGGGGACTATCAGGCAGATAGACCATGTCCCCAATTTGTAAAGGGGGCAGGGAGGCTTGGGGGTCAGGGGCAGGCAAGTTGTGGTTGACGTATTTCCAGAGGGCATCACGGAGTTCCGCCAGCAGAGGGGCGTGTAGGAGGCTTGGTATGGGAGGAGGTTCGGGGGGAGTCCAGGAGGGAGCGTGGGCCTTCCATACATCACCTCAAAGGGGCTCAGCCCCAGGGGCTTTCTGGGCAAAGCCCGTATTCTGAGGAGAACAACTGGCAAAAGTTTAGTCCAGTCCAGATGTACCTCGAGGGTTAGTTTGGTAAGGGTTTCTTTGATTATTCTATTCATCCTTTCTACCTTTCCTGAGGACTGGGGACGGTATGGAATGTGAAATTTCCAGGATATCTGTAAGAATTGGACAAGTTGTTGGGTGACCTTGGATGTAAATTCCGGGCCATTATCAGACTGTAGGGATATAACAGGCAGGCCAAACCTGGGGATAATTTCTGTGATGAGGATGTGGGCCATGGTGTGGTCTCTATTGTTTGTAGTGGGAAATGCTTCTACCCATCCCGAAAAGGTGACCACAAGGACTAGAAGGTATCTGACTCTCCGGACTCGGGGCATATGAGTAAAGTCGACTTATCTGCCAATCCTGTGCTGGGAGGCTGCCTTGCATTTGATGGGTTGGAAAGGATGTCGGTTTAAGGTCGGAATTGGGGTTAGTACGTTGACATGTTTGACAGGAGCGGGTAAAGTTATCTAAATATTGTTGGTCAGCCTTGGATATGGGGAAGTGGTTACGGAGGAACTGTTGGAGTGTCTTGGATGAGGGATGAAAAAGTGAGTGTAGTTAAGAGAGGATTTCTCTGGTGGTGGGAGGGTCGGGTGGAGTCAAAGATAGGATGACAGGGGACTGGAGGGAAGGATGGGACAGGGCTATCTCCTTTGCCTTCCGGTCTGCAGCATTGTTGTAGGCTGATATGAGACTTCCCTTTCGATGTCCCCTACAGTGGAGGACGGCAGCTTTGTTTGGTAAGAGTGCTGCCTCTAGAAGTTTGTGGATCAGGTCTGAATGAATAATGGGGGATGCCCTTTGGGTTAGGAAACCTCTTTCTCTCCATATTAGGACGTTTGAATGAAATATGTTATAGGCATATCTGGAGTCTGTGTGGATGTTAACCCTTAGATTTTTAGCTAGAGTTAAAGCTCTCGTGAGAGCTATCCGTTCTGCCTGTTGAGAGGTGGTGTGAGGTGGCAGCGGTGAAGCTTCAATTGTCCGGGTTCCATGATTGTGACAGAGGTGTCCCTGGATGATGGCATATCCTGCTGCAAAGGGTGGCGAATTTTGAGAGCTACCATCAATGAACCAGTGTGGGGTGTCTGGGTCTAGGATGGGCTGATCTGTTAGATGTTGGAAGGGGTTTTGGGTAAGATCTACTGTTAGGCTGCAGCTTTGTAAGAGGGAGTCTGTTGTAGAGGACATGGGTAATAAGCTGGCGGGGTTAAGGGGAGAGCAGGGGGAGAATGAGAGCTGAGGGTCGAGAAGAAAGGCATGTAGGACCTGTATCCTGGAAGGAGGAAGGGAGAGGAAAGCCCGATGTGATAGCAAGTCTCGGAAGGTGTGTGGAGAACAGACTGTTAAAGGGGCATGTCTGGAGAGTTTATTTGCTTCGGGTACGAGGGCTGCGATAGCAGCCATGGCCTGTATGCAGGGAGGCCACCTCTTGGGCAATACCAATACGTACATCCATTAGGTAGATGTAATGGAGGAGATGACTCGGGGTTATGTCGAGTGTCTGTAGGTCCTTTTGTAAAGCCTGTCCAAAAAAGTGGGGACTGTCTCTGAACCCCTGGGGGAGAACTGTCCATGTTAGCTGTTGGGCCACATGAGTCTCGAGGTCTTGCCAGGTGAAGGCGCAAAGGGTTTGGGAGAGGGGTGGAGGGGGATGGTGAAAAAAGCATCTTTGAGATCTAATACTGTGAAGTGGGTTGCGTTGGGGGGTATGGTAGACAGAAGGGCATAAGGGTTAGGGACTACTGGGAATGTCGGCATAATAGCCTCATTGATTTTTCTCAGGTCCTGGACCAGTCTCCAAGAGTTTGGTCCCTTCTTTACTGCCAGAATAGGGGTGTTGTGTGGTGAATGGGTAGGAATTAGGATAGAGGCTTGAAGAAGACGGTCTATGATAGACTTAAGTCCCTTGTGGGCCTCCGGGGTGAGAGAGTACTGTTGTTGGGTGATTATAGTCAAGGGGTCTTTTAGTTTAATGTAGACTGGGGGATGATGTTTGGCTATGGATGGGTGATCAGTGTCCGAGACTTGAGGGTCTAAGGTGGGTAGATCCAAGGGAAGGTCAGGGGAGAGGGATAGGGACTGTCTAGGTGCCATCTGCATGCAGAATATAGAGACTGTATCGAGGTGGGGTATGGTAATAAAGACCCCCAATTTGGATAACAAATCTCTCCCTAGGAGTGCCATTGGGCACTAAGGCATTATGAGGAATGAGTGTATAAGGGTCGCTTTTCCAAATTGACAGAGTAATGGAGGACTGATTTTTGGCCTTAGGGGAACTGCAGAGACCACCTTGATTGTGAGTTCTGAGTCTTGCGTTGGGCCAGAGTAGGAAGTTAAGAGAGAGAAAGTGGCTCCAGTGTCTACTATAAAAGAGATCTTTTTTTCAGCCACTGCCCTGTCTACCCTAAGTTCCGAACTCGTGTTTGGGACAAGGGCTGGGGAGCTGGAACCCAGGCCCCGTCATTGGAACAACTCTCATAGAGTTGCGCTGGGGTTTTGGGGAGAAGTGGGGATCTCCTCAGATGCGCCAGGGCGTCCCTGTGGACATTCCACTCTCCAGGTCTGGGAGGGCGCCAGGGTATCCCTGGGGACAGTCCATCTTCCAGTGTCCCCATTTCCATAGGTTGGGCATGCTTTTGTGGGGGGCCACGGATTTGGACATGCCTTTGCCCAGTGTCCTGACTGGTTGCATCAGAAGCAGGGTCCGGGGGGAGTCTTAAGCCCCATTCTGGGGTGACTTGGGCCAGGCTGATCTCTTTCCTTAATTGCTGCTGCCAAAAAGGCATATTTAGCTTTTCTCTCACGTTCTTTTTCTCTCTTAGCCTCCTCCTCTCTATCACTGAACACCTTAAAGCCTACTTCTAGAAGGTCTCTCTGGGGCGTTCTTAGGGCCCTTTTCTAGTTATCGAAGCTTGCGTCTGATGTCAGGGGCAGACTGGCTGATGAACTGAACGTGAAGGTAGAGTAACCCGGCAGGGGTAGTGATATATAGGCTGGTATACTTCTGGACTGCCTCTGTGAGGCGTGCCAAGAATAAGGCTGGATTTTCGTCTGCCCCTTGGGTGACTTCCCTGACTCTATCATAATTGACATGGATATGAGTATTTTTCTGCATTCCTTCTAGAATGCAGGTGATCATATGATTGAGTCTCCTGATACCTGGGTCACCCAGCTGGTAAGTCCAGTGGGGATCTAACTGAGGCACCGCCTCATCAGCAACTGGGCTGTCTCGGTCTTGGTTATGTAAATGATCAGCATGGGCTTTTGCCGCTTGCCAGATACAGTCTTTTTCATCTGGAGTGAGAGTGGCATTTAGGATATAATATACGTCACTCCATGTGAGGTTATAGGCCTGGGAGAGTCTCAGGAATTCTTTTCTGTATCTGGTAGGCTTTTCAGAAAATGATCCTAACTTTTCTTCTATTTGACTCACATCTGACAATGAAAATGGCACATGGACTCGGGTGGGGCCCTCTGGCCCTGCCACCTCTCTCAGGGGAAACATGTGCTGGGTACATGACCGTGTGGCAGTGGGGGAGGGAAGTGAGGACGGGGAGTCGGGGAGATGGGGTAGCGGGGCCAAGGGGGAGTCAGGAGAGGTTTCAGTGCCAGTAGGTGAGTTGGATGAAGGGGAAGGAGAGGGGCGGCGGGGTGGCGGGTAGGGAGGGGGCTCGTCCGCGGAGTCAAACTCCGGGGGTGCGAAAGGTTGCGGTCTGCGGTTAGTTGAGGAAGAAGAGCCCTTTTGCTTGGGAGGCAAGGTGCATAGAAGGACTTCGTGGGTGGAGCAGGCCTGGCATAGGGAGGGCCTGCTCCGAAGGGCCCAAAAGGCGTGGGCATAGGGGATCTCCGACCACTTGCCATTCCATTTAAGGAAGTCAGTGAGATTTTGGAGAATGTTAAAGTCAAATGTGCCGACTTCAGGCCAGCGGTCTTGATTGTCTAATTGGTATTGAGGCCAAATCTGTGTACAGAGTTGCTTTTAGCAGTTAGCTTTGAGTTCAGTGAGTGAGAGTGGTTTGAGATTTTTGAGAACACAGGCCAGAGGGGAATCTTTGGGGACAGATTGGCCAGACTTCATCATTGAAAGGCAAGCAGAAGCTCCTATTGGGAACTCGAGTCGTCACCCGTAGTCGCAATAGGAGTTATGAGAAGAGAGCTCTGTGTCGAGGTGGAGCGTCCCCCACCATCGCCTACAGAGTGGCCCTGGGCCTGAGGTCCCTGGGACCCAGAGAGGACTGAGCTCTAGGGCGCCTCTAGAACTCCGTCCGGATCGGATCTTACCTTAATCTAGGGGCTGGCTGGAGTGGAGTGTTGCATGTAGAGCGGTCGAATGGCAAGAGGTCCCTATTCTGGAGGTCGTCAGAGAGAGAGAGAAAAGGGGGTAAAGCGGAGGCCTGGGGGAACGCAAAGCATCAATAAAGCCTTAGCACAAGACTTGCACCGCTCACGAAGGCACTAGGCGTCCCTGAGGGGAACTTAAGAGCCCTGGCAGAAAAGTGAGCTTGGAGGACGTTCGTGCTCCCAGACTCTGGGGGAAAAGGGGAAAACAATGAAATGGAGGGAGAGTGAGCGAGTGAGAGACAGTGAGATGGGTGCCTCGCCCCCTCCAGGGTTTTGGCACCAAGAATGTAAGGTACAGTTCCGGCGAGGCAGAAGAGGAAGGATGAGCTCACCAGAAGTAGGTTACCTTTATTTAGGCAAGGAGGAGCGACAGTTGGCCTAACGACCAGGCTGAGAGCTTAGAGGAATCAGGGAGGCTTCATACTTATAGGGAGATTTGTGGAACTGATAAGGGAAACGTCAATCAGGCGGGTTATTTTGAGTATTCTTTTGCTGAGATGACATTTGTAGCTGGGCAGGGGGTGATAAGTCTTCTGGGCGTGTGTAGGGGGTGGTAGGTTTCCGGACAGGGGGTGATAAGTCCCAGATAGATGCAATTGGCCTGGAGCATCAGGGTGGAACTAAAGTTATGCTTTGTTTTCTCTGAAGTTAGATGATTTAGCAAGGGGCCTTTGAGACTGTTGTTCTCGTTTCTAGGCCCAAAAGACTCCATATATATATATATATATATATATATAAAGTATTTAATATCTTTACGAAACACACGAACAAGGGTTAAGAAGGGTGGAGATGGAACATACTAGCCATAATCTCAATCTGCAAACATAATTACACTTAAATTTTTAGTATGTGTTCTTTTAAAGTTCCCGCCCCATCTGCCATATTTCAGTGCAATATTGGCTCAGACAGTAAAGAATCTGCCTGCAGTGAGAGAGACCTGGGTTTGATTCCTGGGTTGGGACAATTCCCTGGAAGAGGGCATGGCAACCTACTCCAGTATTGCCTAGAGAATCCCCATGAACAAAGAGCCTGGCGGGCTACAGTCTATGGGGTCGCAAAGAGTTGGACATGACTGAGCGACAAAGCATAGTACAGTGGCACATCCTGGGATACTCTTTTTTATTATTATTATTAAGATACAATTCACATTACTGTAAGATCCACCATCTTAAAGGGTACCATTTTTAGTATACTTGTAAAGTTATGCAACCATCACCACCGTCTGATTCCAGAACATTTTCATCAGTGGTTGTATTATGATAATTGTCTTTTTCTTTTTTTTTTAATTCCCCAAACCCTAGAAGATGCCACTGATGGAGGAGTTTCTGAGAAGCACCTCGGGGCCAGTAGCTTTGACCGGGAGCTCAAAGGAGAGACTATTTAAAGCCTTGGACATCACCTCCTGAGGGCTGCAGGAGAGAAGAACATGGCCGTGAGTTTAGATGAGGACGTTTCCCTCATCCTGACCTTGGATGAGAGTGGCAACACCCCACTGGCTCCCTCCGATGACCTGGGCCCGGATGATCTGCCCAGCAGAAGTAAGATGGTAGGGTGGGCTGGGGGAGGGGGAGAGTGCATCTTTTCTGTTTTGTTGTGGGCTTGGTGGTCTGATGGTAGGTGCATGTACCTGAATGCCTGACTCCAAGTTTGACCCCCAAGTTCTGACACATACGCTAGTGGGAGACTAATTCTGTGGGGTCCTTATCCTGCACCCCCAGTTTAGGGATGTTCCCCAGGACTAGCCTGCCAGGCTTCCCACAGCCCTGCCCCTCCCTTGCACCTGCGGTACCCTGGTTCTGTTCGTGGATGCCTCGTGGAGACCTCAGGCAAACCTGCTCCTTGGCTAGCATCCCTGTCCCATTCCTTGTTAAAAAAAGAAACAGATTTCAACATCAGCCTCCGTCTGCCCGATCTTTGGCAGGAAAGTGGCGTTGACTGCTTCTCCCCGCTGGCGTTCAGTCCCTGCACTGCCCAGGACAGCGTGGAGTGGCAGAGGGCAAGCATTTGTCATAATCCATTGATCAGAGGGTTTGGGGTTTCACTTTGTCTTCCTCTAAACCAAAGCCTGGAAGCACAAAGTGAACCCAAGAGAGGTGATGAGCTTTAAATTTTTTAGATTTTAAGTGTGTTTCTGGCGGGAATGAGAGGTCTTAAAAAGCCTTTCTTGTCCCAAAGGCATTTGTTTCATTTGCTCAGGCCTTGGGTCCAGGAGAGCTTAAAATAACTTGCCTTCTGGAAGGTCCTAAGATGTCAGGGGCTAGTAGTGCTTTAGGGTCTCCTTAGCAGATGGGAGTTCTACCCACCAGGCATGCTTCTCAGCCAGGACAGAGGGGTACTGCTTGGGTCCAGGGAAAGGCAAGCCTGGCTCGCTTATCTCCTTTGTCCAGAGAGAATACAGTTGGCTCACAGGGAGCTTAACAGCCTGCATTTGGAAGTGGTGAAGGACAGCATTGTTCCCATGGATGGGAGTGCAGTGGGAGGCCTGGCTCCTCTAAACTGGCCTCTCTCCACTTTAACCCATTCACCCATCTAGAGTGGCAGAGCTGGGTGATCCAGGAAGCTTAGAATAGAGACCACATTTTTCCCTAAGTGCCATTCAGGACCAAAAATATCAATGGCTGTGATTTCAGGCCCACTTCTTAAATACCCCAGAGTCAGCAAGCTAAGTGTTAGGCTCCTTCTTACCTGTTATCTTAACTAAGATCCTCTTGGCAAAGTAGGCAGTATTATCCCTAGTTTACAGAGGAGAAAACTGTGAGTCAGAGAGGTTAAGGAACTTACCTGACATTGCATAACTGAGTAAGCAGTTTTGCAGAGATTTGAACCTAAGACTGTTTGACCCCAAAGTTCTTCCCTCCCTCTTTTTCCCTTTTTCCTTCTCCTCCCCACTTCCCTCTTCTTTTCCTCCTCCTTTTTTCTTCACAAGCCCTTAATAAATGTAAGTGCTGGCCCTCAGCATTTACATAATTATTTCATCATATAACCTCAGGATGGAGTTATTGTTATCATCCATATTTACTGGGGAAGAAAAGCTTCAGAGAGGTTAGGTAACTTGTCCAGGGTCACACAGCTAGCAAGCAACAGTGCCTCGCTGATCTTCCCCCATCACCCTGTGTAAGGTGCTTTGGGGAACGGGATGTAAATGAATGTGACATAGTCTCAGCTTCAGAGTAGGCTGCCCACTAGAGAGGGAAGTGGTTATATCCATGGCCAGTGAGGGACTGGGCTGGAGGGAAAGTGGTTGACATCCGAGGGTGTGGATCATTCTGGAAGTAGCCAGGCCCAAGGTTCTGAACTGGACTCTTGATCATTGTTGCGGGTGCCACCTTTAAGTCCTCCCAAGTGTCAGAGCTGATGGCAGGGTGTCTAGCTCTCCTGCAGGATCAAAGTGGGAAGAGTGGCCTAGTTCTACGTCAAGATCAGGTTTTGAAGCGATGGCGGTGCTTGATGACTAGGAAATAGGCCAAGTAGACAATAAAACTAACCTTGGATCAGCTGCTAGTGAGGCTGTCCCTTTCTTGGCAAAGTTGGTGGCTTGTTTTAGTTTGTTTAAGAAAAACAGGATAAACTGACAGGGTCCAGGGAAATTATGCTTTCTGGGAAGTGCATTGGCGCATCGGTTTACTCTCTCACCCTCTTCCTGGGATATTTGCTAAAAGCTCTAAAAACTAATGGGTGTAACCCGCCCAGCTTGGCTGAGAAAAACAACATCGCCTCTTGGAGAAAAGGAAAGATTTCAGAGGAGGCCTGCGTGCTCCACCTCCTCAGCGTGGATTTTTCTTTCTCTCTCTCTTTTTTTTACCTTGTTAAACATCAATTCCTCTTAATCTTTTTACTTTTTTTTTCTCCAACTTTAAACTTTTTATTTTGTATTGGGGTATCTTTCTTTTTTAAAAAAAATAGTTTATATTTGGCTGCACTGGGTTGTGGCATGCAGGATCTTTCACTAGGGCTTCTCCCTAGTTGCGTCATGCAGGCTCAATAATTGAGGTGCATGGGCTTTGCTGCTCCATGGCATGTGGGATCCCAGCTTCCTGACTGAGGATCGAACCTGTGTCCCCTGCAGCAGAAGGTGAATTCTCAACCACTGGACCACCAGGGAAGTCCCCGTCTGGGCCTTTCTTATTTCATGCTTGGATCTTGGCACTGACTTTCTTCTCAAAGTCCGCCTCCCACTTGTCTGAGTGGTCCATCTAAAACACAAATCCAAGCAGGCATGGTATGGGCATACCTTGTTTTACTGTACTTTGTGCATACTTTTCTTTTTTCCCCACAAATTGAAAGTTTTTGGCAGCCTTGCATCAAACAAGTCTCTCTGTACTGTTTTCCCAACAGCATTTGCTCACTTCCTGTCTCTGTGTCACATTTTGGTAATTCTTGCATTATTTCAAATCCTCCACCAGCAAAAAAACATTGTGGTTCACTGAAGGTTCAGATGATGGTTAGCATTTTTTAGCAATCAAGTATTTTTTTAAATTAAGGTATGTACATTGATTTTTATAGCATAATGCTATATAATGCTTTATAGCATATATATACACACACACATATATTTTTCAAATTTATTTATTTGGCTGTGTCAGGTCTTAGCTGCAGCATGCGAACTCTTAGTTGTGACATATGGGATCTAGTTCCCTGACCAGGGATCGAACCTGGCCTCCCTGCTTTGGGAGCATGGAATCTCAGCCACCGGACCTCTGGGGAAGTCTGTAGAAATAAATTTTTTATGCACTAGGAAACCAAAAAAGTCACGTGACTCGCTTTATTGCTGTCTTCACTTGATCATAGTGGTCTGAAATTGGACCCGCAATATTTCTGAAGTCTACCTGTGATTTCCCCAGCTTGCCCAGGTTCTCAAGACCTTCCTGGGCCCAGCAGAATTCAGCTCCTTAGCCAGCATATGCATGTTCTAGCGTCTTCTTGCCTGACCAGTTCCATTTCCTGTTTTACCCCACACTTCTAGTTCTCTGAATCCCCGGTACATTCTCAGACCTCTCTGCCTTGCTAGTAACTGCCTGGCATGCTTTTCCCAGGCGCTTGTTTACTCATGAGCTTCAGTTCTGTCTTGATAATCCTGCTGATAATCCCATCACTTTGAAGCCTTCACTGAACCACTATTTCCTGATGGAGCTGACTACTTACCACCCTTTTCTGCTGTGGTATCTGATCTAGGCTTCCATTATTATTACACCAGCTTACTGTGCGGAAGCAACCGTTTAACCATCTGATCACCTCCTAAGCCCTGAGTATTCATTCATCCACGTATCACATAGCTCAGTGCCTACTGTAGGTAGGCATTCAATAAGCACGGTCTGTGGAGTAGGAAATGGCAACCCACTCTAGTATTCTTGCCTGGAAAATCCTATGGACAGAGGAGCCTTGCAGGCTACAGTCCGTGGAGTTACAGAGTCAGATATGACTAAGCACAAACAAGCAAATAAAGGCCCACGGTAAATCCAGGGTGATCTCAGCTCAAAATCCGTGGTCACATGTGCAAAGATCATGTCTCCAAACAAGGTCACCTTTGAAGGTTCTGGCGGTAACGACTTGGGCATACCTTTGGGGGCCACTATTAAGCCTGCTGTAATCTGGTAAGAAAAAAAAAAGTCATGGTCCAGATAAACCTAGTTGGGTTTCTGGAACCTCAGAGCTCATGGGAAGGGCTTCCCAGGTGACTCAGAGGTAAAGAATCTGCTTGCCAATGCAGGAGCCACAGGAGATGCAGGTTTGATCCTTGAGTCAGGAAGATCCCCTGGAGGAGAAATAGCAACCCGCTCCAGTATTCTTGCTGGGATAATGTCATGGACAGGGGAGCCTGCTGGGTTACATGCCATGGGGCCTCAAAGAATCGGAAGTGACTGAGCAACTAAGCACAATAGCTGTCTCAGGTCCCAGGGGTGGAGGGGCTGTCTGAGGATCCCATCAGAGATGAGTGGCATCCCCTCCTGCCTCTGCTCACCAGTGGTTGGGGTCTCATCACTCCCAGTGCAGCTGATTGCCCTGGAGAGGCTGCCATCCTTGCTCCCCAAGTCTGTGGCTAATCTAAACCCTTGAGGGGTTAAGGAGTTTTCCGCAGACCGACGCCTTCAGCAGAGTTGGCAGCTACATGGGCACAACAGCCGCTGAGAGCTAAGCCAGCTCTCTGAGGTTGGGAGCCTTGACTTAGCCTGGGCCTCCACCCCGACCCGGCAGCTGTTCCTAGCGCCTTCCCCCGGCTGCATCCCACACCCACCTGTCCCTGTGCGCTCGGGCTGTCATGACAGAATTCCGCGGCAGTGGGATTGTATGGGCTCAGAGTTCTGGAGGCTGCAACCCCAAGAGCAAGGTGTCAGCAGGGCTGGTGTGTCTGAGGCCTCCTCTCCTTGCCTCTTTCAGACAGCTGCCTTCTCACCGCGTCCTCAGTCTGTCCTGATCTCTAGGTATAAGGCTACCCCTCCCATTGGATTAGGGCCCACACCTATGACCTCATTTTGCCTTAATTACTTTTTTAGAGGCTCTGTTCTTTGAATACCATCACATTCTGAGGCCCTAGGGGTGAGACTTTCAACATAGAAATTTTAGGGAGACATAATTCAGTCCATAGCACTCCTGCCCTTTCCTTAGATGAGGTCCTCAGGAATCTGGCTGTGCTGCCTGTGACCTTTGACCCTATGCATGGGATGCTCCAAGCTGGGGAATTGTCCCTGCAGGAAACCAGGGGGCTTGGATTTTTTTTTTTTCCCTTATTTGGGCAAGGATGGATTGTATCCAAGACTTAAAACATCTCTGGGCTATAAACATAGCAACTGAAATGCTAATGAATGACTCACAGGCAGGAGATGTCAGGTTGATAAAGGAGGCAGGTATGAGCAGAGGTATTTAAAGCCTAGAAATTAGGAGTAACCTTGAAAATAGTCAGTGGGGTTGGCATTTGACAGTGTGGTTTAGAGATAGCCTGCTGTCTGCACTACGCATCAGTCAGTGATCTGGACCGTCCCTGGACTGTAGAGTATGAATGTGGTGGGCCAGACAAAGTATCCTCTTGGGGAGTTCTGTTCACTCTTAGCTTTCACCTTTTTATTGCCTTTAAGCCTGACCGCTGCCTAAGATGGGCCTGTACTATCGGGTGATAGTCTGGGTGATGAAGGATTGTGGGCAAGGCCGGGGCTGAGGCTGGAGCAGGGCACTTGGTCTCACGCGATAGCTTGGCGCTGGGTGGTTCATGGTTTCCTGGTGACAAGTCATGTGGGGATAAGACCTAAGGTGATAGAGTAACAGGACCCCTCTGCCTCCTTCACCCTGATTCCTAAGACTTCATCGGCACTTACCCAGGACCCAGTACAAGGTGGAGGACCACTGCTCCCTTGCATGGGCCGACATACAACAGGCACCCTGGCTCCCTTTCCAGAGTTTTCATGCAGCCAGAACCAGCTGGCACCCATCTCCATCAAGGTGGGCCATCTCCATCAAGGTGGGCCACTGCTCCCTTGCAGGGGCCGACATAGAGTGGACGCCCTGGCTCCCTTTCCAGAGTTTTCATGGCAGCCAGAACCGGCTGGCACCCATTTCCATCATGTTGGCCCCAGGGCAGACATGGCCAGCCTGAGCTGGGAGAGAGCGGTGAGGCTATATAGCCAGGGGAGACCTAACCCTGAGGCAGGCTCTCCATCACAGAAATCAGTGTCTGCGGTTCTTTCTCTGACTGAGCTTCCCCAGCACACTCGCCAGAAAGTAAAGCCCAAGGACCCAGGTAGCTTTTGTCACCCGTGATACCCTGGGCGGTGGAGTGGTTAAGCGTTCGGGCTCTGGAGTTGAACTGCAGGCTTCCTGTCCTAGGCGAGTACGGGACTTAGCGTCTCCAAGCCTCAGCCTCCTCATCTGTAGGGTGGGATCACGATAGCATCTTCCAGTAGAGCTGTTGTGGGGACTTAGTGAGATCACACGTGTGACGCCCATGGTGGGTGCTCAGCCAGTTCTAGGCATTATTGTCATGCCCAGAGACTGGGCTTCTTGGGGTCCTGGACCCAGGCCAAGAACTGAGTCCTTTGCCTTACTGCTGGCCCGGCAGGTGGCCACCACCAAGCGGGGAAGGGGAGGCAGCACGGCAGCTGGAGACCGAACAGCACTCAGGTTTTCCCAGCCTCCCAGGGAGCTCGGGCATCTGGCTCTGCTGGAGTCGGCCCCCTGGCTTTCCCAGGGCCTCGCTGAGACAGGATGGTCGTGTCTCCAGGCCAGCAGAGGCACCAATTAAAACGCGCAAGCACCCAGCATGCCGGTTTCCAGCCAGGTGAGCGACACTTGAAGCCTTTCACTTCTTCCCCACTCCGAGTCTTTGTGGGGATCCTGTCTGTTGCCTCGGGCCCCCCTGCCATGACATGCCATCTCCCCGCTCTGCACGCAGAGAAGCTGCCACAGCGGAATGGCAGCCATGGCAGCTGGGTGCGGGCTGGAGCCGGGCTCCGTTGTTCTTTCCCCATCCCCTTAGGGGGCTCTGCGCTCACATTTGCTCCAAGAGCGCTTGGTGAGGCAGAACAGTCAACTTCTCAGCTTCTGAGTCAGGGAGGGAGCAGGGGAGGTGGGGCTCTGATGGCTCCTGGCTGCAGTGTCCTGCCCGGGGCTGCCTCACAGGTCACAGCTCGGCGGACCTGGAAGGAAACCCAGACGAAGCACCAAGGGATCACCTCTGCCCCACCGGCCCATACCCCCCCAGGCCCCCGGAGGAAAGTTGGTCCCCAGGCCGCCCCCATGCGCCCTGTGAAGGGAGCCCCCTGGACCCCCTTTGCTGGCTGACTTCTCTGATTGTTTCCTTACTCTCCCTTCTCTCCCCCTCAGTCCAAGCTGTGCAGGGTCATTCACAATAAAAATAACGGCTCACAGGTATTGAGCCCCTATCACGTGCCCGGCAGTGTCTGAAAGCACTTTGTGCTGTCTGTCACTGGGTCCTCCCAGCAGAGCTGCGCTGTTGGTTCAGCATCTGTCTCTGACAGCAGCGGAAACGGACACCCTGAGAGGCTGAAACTTACCCAGGACCACGCAGCCGGGAAGTGTCGGCCGCACCTCTGGAAACTCGTGCTCTCCTGATCGGGGAAACTCAGGTTCTGGGTGCTGAGAGATTCAGAACTGGCTGGGGGCTCTTGTCCCTGCCTCTTGGTGCTTCACAGAAGAGAGACCAGATTTCATTCAGCTTTGCAGTCAAGCCAGATTGGGCATTTTTCTCTCTTTTTCTGTGTCTGTCTTCCTGCATTGGCAGGCGAATTCTTAACCACTGGACTGCCAGGGAAGCCCTTGCATCTTTTTTTCTTTTCAAGGCAATATTTAGGGGCTTTGTTTTTCCCTGGAAGAATCGGTTATGTTTGGGGAGTCTCCCAGGTGAATGTATGGTGGCTAAGCCTGCGTTGGGACCGACATGTGCAAATATCTCCCTTTACTGCTCTGTGGGTGCTACCCCTGCGTCCTGGCTCAAAGGTGAGTCCAGAAGCTGCAAATCAGGGCATCTATTGTACCACCTCAAAGTAGAAGTCTTCCCCAGAGCCAGTCTCATTTCTCTCTTGTAGTAGGCAGCAACACTGTAAACCTATTACAGTTTTAAAAAATATTTTTATTTATTCATTTGACTGTGCCAGGTCTTAGTCACTGCATGTCAGCTCTTAGTTGCGGCATGTGGGATCTAGTTCCCTGACCAGGGACCAAACCCAGGCCCCGTGTACTGGGAGCGTGGAGTCTTAGCTGCTGGATCACCAGGGAAGTCCTAAGCCCTATTACAGCTGATTGCAATTGGTGACTGTGTGCGCAGTAATGTTTACATAGATGGTCGCTCCAAAGAGCCCTTGTGAAGTGAGAGTATCCCCATTTTTCAGATGTGTAATTCGAGGGGTGGGGCGGGAAGTGACCTTCCGGGGCAGATAGTGGGGCAGTGGGCCTCGCTCATCGTCGGTGTTGCTGGAATGCTGCGTGCCCCGTGCACGTCCGGGCAGGCAGGCCCGTGGTGCCCTCTTGGACTTGGATCACAGACCTGCCATTTCTATTTTCAGGCCTTGCCCAGAAGGAATGTTTCTTCCTCCAAGCTCTCAGGTCAGTCACTCAGTTGTGTCCAACTCTTTGCAACCCAATGGACTGCAGCACGCCAGGCTTCCCTGTCCATCACCAACTCTCAGAGCTTGCTCAAACTCATGTCCTTCAAGCTGGTGATGCCATCCAACCATCTCATCCTCTGTTGTCCCCTTCTCCTCCTGCCTACAATCTTTCCCAGCATCAGGGTTTTTTCCAAGGACTCAGTTCTTCACATCAGGTGGCCAAAGAAATGGAGTTTCAGCTTTAGCATCAGTCCTTCCAATGAATATTTCAGTTCAGTTCAGTTCAGTCGCTCAGTCGTGTCCGACTCTTTGTGACCCCGTGAATCGCAGCACGCCAGGCCTCCCTGTCCATCACCAACTCCCAGAGTCTATCCAAACCCATGGCCATCGAGTCGGTGATGCCATCCAGCCATCTCATCCTCTGTCGTCCCCTTCTGCTCCTGCCCCTAATCCTTCCCAGCATTAGGGTCTTTTCAAATGAGTCAGCTCTTCACGTCAGGTGCCCAAAGTATTGGAGTTTCTGCTTCAACATCAGTCCTTCCAATGAACACCCAGGACTGATCTCCTTTAGGATAGACTGGCTGGATCTCCCTGCAGTCCAAGGGACTCTCAAGAGTCTTCTCCAACACCACAGTTCAAAAGCATCAATTTTTCGGCACTCAGCTTTCTTCACAGTCCAACTCTCACATCCATACATGACTACTGGAAAAACCATAGCTTTGACTAGACGGGCCTTTGTTGGCAAAGTAATGTCTCTGCTTTTAAATATGCTATCCAGGTTGGTCGTAACTTTCCTTCCAAGGAGTAAGCATCTTTTAATTTCATGGCTGCAATCACCATCTGCAGTGATTTTGGAGCCCAAAAAATATATTTAGGACGGAAATATTTATGATTTCCTTTAGGATTCACTGGTTTGATCTCCTTGCAGTCCAAGGGACTCTCAAGAGTCTTCTCCAGCACCACAGTTCAAAAGCATCAATTCTTCGGCACTCAGCTTTCTTTATAGTCCAACTCTCACATCCATACATGACTACTGGAAAAACCATAGCTTTGACTAGATGGACCTTTGTTGGCAAAGTAATGTCTCAGCTTTTTAATATGCTGTCTAGGTTGGTCATAGCTTTTCTGTCAAGGAGCAAGCATCTTTTAATTTCATGGCTGCAGTCATCATCTGCAGTGATTTTGGAGCCCAAAAAATAATCTTTCACTGTTTCCGTTGTTTCCCCATCTATTTGCCATGAAGGATGGGACCGGATGCCACGATCTGAGTTTTCTGAATGTTGAGTTTTAAGCCAACCTTTTCACTCTCCTCTTTCACTTTCATCACTTGGTGAGAGTTAGGCCCAATTCTTGGATCAATTGAAAATGAAGCCCTTGAAGGCCAAGCCCTCTGATCCACCTTCCCAGCCTCGCCCCACCCACCTGGCAGTGGCCCCCGCACTTTCCAGGCCACGAGAACATCCCTCTCAGTTACAACCCTGCCTGATTGGCCCCTGTTCCTTCACTCCACCCCCTCAGTAATCAGAACAAACCAGCAAAAGTCTTAACTGTGGGGCTCCTCATACCATCTCATTTATTTGTTTACTTTTTGGCCAAACCACACATTGTGCAAGACCTTAGTTACCTGACCAGGGATTGAACCCATGCCCCCAGCGTTGGCAGCATGGAGTATTAACCCCTGCACTGCAGGTAAGTTCCACTGTCATCTCATTTGTTTAACGATCACACAATCTTGCTTTTTTTTTTTTTTTTCACTTGAACCACTTTCACTACCAAAACTCCCTTTTGGCTACTGTCTCTTGCTCCTGATCCATCCCCCTTCAGCTTTCTCCAGCTGAAGATCTGGTCCTCTGTTTCCATGGAGCCTTCCCTGACCCTCCCTAACCGACCAGGGTCCCGACTGCAGTTCTGCACCTTTAAATCCTCGAGTAGCTGCGCGGAGGCCCACTCCCTCCCCAGCACCTGCACGTGATAGATTTGATTAATGTCTCATGTACTGAATCAGTTTTCTTTGTGCCATGACGGATTCTTAAAGGTTACGAGAAAAGGAAAATTTGGTGAAGTAGATGATTTAAAATACGAGCAGGACAGCTGAGTTTGGCAAAGCATCCTTTCATAGTATGATTAACACCCCTTAGTTCATCCAGTATTGAGATGGGTTTTGTAAACCATGTTCCTTTTCTTTTTTTTTTTAACTTTTCTGGCTGCTCCATGTCTCAGTTGCAGCATGTGAGGTCTAGTTCCCTGACCAGGGATCGAACCCAGGCCCCCTGTATTAGGAATCTCAGCCACTGAACCACCAGGGAAGCCCCCAACCATGTTCCTTTTAATCAGGGTTTAACCTGTTGGTGGATTTCTTTCTCATGTCTCCATGATGCTCATTTGGGGTGGGCTGGTTGGATGAGCAGGAACGTCTAAGTAGGAGCTGTTGTTTTGGGTCCTAATGTATTGTGCCTTTTTCCGGGAGCACATGTTTTTGCAAATGCATGGACCATGTCTTTCCTGCACACACCCGGGACACCTAATAAACAGACACATGTGAAGTAAGGGATCTGGGAGTGAGTCACCAGGTTCTACAGACACCCAAGAGACTTTGTTTGTTACATCTTAAACCAGCCTGTGGAAACCACTGGGTTGACCAGAAGACTCATCCTCATGTGATCAGGTCAGAAATAGCCCAGGTGGATCCTGGCCTCTGCTTCCCCTAGGAGCAGCCAGTCTGGGGCATGTCTTTGGTCTCTGCTTTCGGAACTCTCCAGGGCCCCCACATGGCCCATAATTTCCATGTCAGCCCAGGTCTCACCTTCCCCCACCTCTGAACTCACCCACCACCACTCCTCCACTCGTAAGCTGCCTTTCCCTCTTGCTAATCTCTCTTTTTGTTAGACTGGGTTTTTATTTATTTATTTTTCTTATGCGTTTAGCTCTTGCTGGAAACCGGCTCAGGCAGAGCCATTGTGCTCAGCCCTGGCTAATGGCCTGGAGCCGCTCCAAGCTGCCGGGTGCCTTGGCTTTCACTCGTGGGTGGTCGTGGACAAGCGTGATGCCTTCTCTCTGTGACACCCCAGGGTTCCCTCTTGCCAGCTCTGCTGCTCGCACTTGGCCGGCCTGCCTTGTTTCGAACGGCAGCTTGTACTGCGCACGCCGGAGCCCGTCTGCTTGCCTCCACGGGGCTCAGACTTTCTCAGTCACAGAGCTCACTCAGCCTTGAGGCCGCTTGACCTGTTTGCTTTTGCTGCCTGTTTCCTTCTGGAGTTCAGACACTGCCCTGGGGTGGCCAGGAGCCCCTCTGTCTGGAGACGGGGAAAGGGCTTGGGAGAATCCTCAGGTGGTTAGAAATGCGTATGCATTGGTGGAGTGATAACACGGGCTGATAATCTAGTGCATTCTAATGTTTCTTCAGAGTCTCTTGGTCTACAGCAAAGGATGGGGTTGAATTTCCAGTGTCCGGTCTTAGCAAGTGTGCAACCTTGAATGAGGAGCTAAGCTTCGGTTTCTCCCTGAGTTTCAGTTTCTTCGTCTGTAAAATGGGGATGAAAATGTCTCCATTCAGGGTTGACATAGGAAATTTCCCGTAACATTCCAGGTACCAACTCAGTAAGTGGAAAACCTCTTAACAGCAAAGTGTCAGGGTTTCATTTTCAACAAAGTAGTAATGACCCCCTCCTTGAGTCCATGAGTAGATAATTTCCAGTCTCTCTGAGTCGAGGACTTGAGCTTGCCCTTCCTTTTATTACATTCCTCTAAGGATTGGTAATTGGGATTTGGATTTTCTTAGGGATCCTGTTGTGGCAAATGGGGAACTATATGTTAACTTCCTCAACCATCCAGGTGCACTGCAGGGACAATTCACCTCAAGTAACTCTACCTCCTGCCTGCTCTTTAGGATGGCTTTTTAGCCTTTATTGTATTTTCCTTTATTCACAACGTCCCTTAAAAAAAAAAAAATATTTATTTGCTTGGCTGGCCAGGTCTTGGTTGTGGCACACAGGATCTTCGTTGCATCTTCAGGATCTTTCTTTGAGGCACACGAATGCTCTAGTTGTGGTTCATGGGTTTAGTAGTTGCAGCCACAGGTTTAGTTGCTCCTGCAGGATCCTAACTCGCCAACCAGGGATCAAACACATGTCCCCTGCATTGCGAGGTGGAGTCTTAACCACTGGACCACCAGGGAAGTCCCCACGATGCCTCTTTTGAGCTGTTTTCCCCACTCGGTGGAAAATGAAACTGAAGAAGAGGAAGAGAAGGCTGAGACCAGGGCCTGGTCACTGACCACTCAGACTCTGAGGCCCTGCCAGCTTCCCTGGGAGCAGCGCCAGCCAGCCCAACCCAGGTCCTGGAGAAGTGGCATGCCCAGGCCATCAAACTCTGCAGGACGTAGACTTCCTCCCAGCTGTCACCCCGCAAAGGAGCTATGTGTCTCCCGGCTGGCCACTTTGCCCTTGTTGCTGCTCTTCTGAGCATAGCCTCCTGCTCACAGCAGATCCAGATGCTGGGGTGTGGCCAGTGGTCATGGGATCCGGGTCTAGCCAGTCCCCCAAGTGTTCCCAGGCACGGGCTAGAGCAGACCTCTGATCAGTACCCTGAGTAGAGAGGGAGTCTTACAGCCAGGGTTGTTCCTCTGAGCACTGCTCATCTGCTGACCCCTTGCAGAGACCCAGGGAGCCCCAGCTTGCAGTGGACAATGCCTTTGTCTCCATTTAAAAAAATTTTTTTCAGTGGGGCTTCCCAGGTAACTCAGTGGTAAAGAATCCAGCTGCCAATGCAGGAGATGCAGGTTTGATCCCTGGGTTGGGAAGACCTCCTGGAGAAGGAAATGGCAACCCACTCCGGTATTCTTTCCTGGAAAATTCCATGGACAGAGGAGCCTGGCAGGCTACAGTCCAGGGGCTCGCAAAGGGTTGTTGGCCATGACTGAGCCAACTAAACAGCAGCCACAGATTACAATTTCATAGCTGTCTGTCAAAGCTTCCTCCAACCTAGTAATTTGTTGAGACGCGTGAAAACAAAAAGTTACAAAAGTAAAAAATTTTTCAGTGGGTAAGCACACACTTTGTTTAAAATAGAAGCCTCATTTTATTTTACTTTTATTTATTGTTAATATTTTTTGGCCACGCCACACAGCATGTGGGATTTTAGTTCCTTGACCAGGGATCAAACCTGCACCCCCTGCATTGGAAGTGCGCAGTTTTAACCTCTGGACTGCCAGGGAAGTATGCCTTTGTCTCCATTTGCTCTTGTACTGCTCCTGGCCCCACCCCTGTGCATTTCACAATTAGCATTTCCAGTGCTTCCAAGTGAATGCGGGACAGATGTTCACACAGGTGCTACACTCTTCCTTGGATAAACACAGGGGAGTTTGCATGTTTTTCTGTGTGTGTATGTGTGTGAGTGAGTGTGTGTGTGTGAGAGAGAGAGAAGCGTAGGTCTTTGAGATGGATGGAACCTTTACAGATGTTTTCTCAAAGCATCCCATACACTCTGCACATGGTAGGTGCTCAATAAATGCTTTGTGATGAGTTTTCAGTGGGAGTCAAAGCCTTCTGTTTCATAATAAACCCAGTGGACCAGGCTTAGGAAGTACAGTTCCTGTTGAAGTACAGTTGTACTTGGAAGTACAGTTTCCAAGTCAAGCCTTGAAATGCACAGATTCAAGGAGTTGGAAATCATTTCCAGCCCCACCAAGAGACTATCTGCCGGCATCTGGCAAACCCCTCCCTCTGTCTCTGCCTCGGCAGAGGGTGGTGGTGGGTTGTGTAGCAGCGGCCAGAGGAGGTTTTCTCCACGGACAGGTGGTGAGGACCATCAGACGATGGAAGTGACCCCGGGGGGCTCCTGGCAAGTTAACTGCTCTGTAAATGTGAGCTCACCATGGGTCCCCTGGGGAAAGGACCCCACCTTTTTTCCTGTGCAGAATGTAGACGGAGTTACTGTGAAACCAAGGCAACCTGACTGGCCCGCATATCTCCGCTCATCACAACTGGTCCAGCTGCTCTCTGTTAAAACCCAGCGACTCAAGTCCAGCCTCGTTATCATGGCTTACAGCCTGCCCGCTGCTCCTGCTTCACAAAGGAGCCAGGCTGCTGGGCTCGAATCCAGCCTCGCACCTTCTCGCTCTGTGCCCTTGGGAAAATCACTTAGCCTCTCGGGGCCTTAGTTTCCTCCCTTCTGGAAATTGGAGATAGTAATAGTCTCTGGTTCATGGGGCTTTTTTATACTTAGGGGAATTAACTGAGTGTGAACTGCTATTCTTGCCCTCATTCGTATGTATCAGCCTTATATCTTTGGTCCTTTAAGCTTCAGGATTACTGAAACCTCTGCAGTTTCCCATGAACAGAAAAGCTTGGTGGGCTACAATCCATGGGGTCACAAGACTAGGACACAGTTTGGCGACTCAACCACCATCACCACACTTCCCAAACGTGTCCTGCTATTTGCTTTTCTGTGCTTTATGCATGACCTTCCTGTTTTTGGAAGGTAGCCCTCACCCCATCCCCAGCCCTTTTTGGAACACCTTTTCATCCTTCATCCTATAAAACTGGCATGGATATGGCCCCTGAATCTCTGTCTGCCTCTTCCCTCCAACCCTCGTGGACAGTAGTTGCGGTCACATCATTTTCTAGACTGCTGTAATAAATGCCTTTAATGTCCCAGAATCATCCCTTCTTTTGCCTCCTGACTGTGAGCTTCTTGAAGACAAAGCCCATGGTTTTACTTTTTCAAATCCAACACCTAACCTAGTGCCTGGTATACTGTAGGTAAGAAATAAATGTCTCCTCACATGAAACCACATTTATCTGCATCTAGAAGGTCAGCCTTTTAAAAACATCTTTCCCACTCCCTTTTTCTTTCCCAAATAACCGCATGATTTATTAAGACTAGAGACTTGCTTTCAAGGTTTCGTTTGCAGCCTCAGTATGTGAGTGCCCTGTGTGGCCAGTTTGGAGGTGGGCCCCTGGGACTGCCATTGCTACCCTAAATTACCAAGGGGTGCTTATTTTCCTGGCCCCTGCCAAGAGTCTGCCATTTCTAATCTTCACCCCTCCTGCCTTTTCACCTCCTCTGTTTACAGCCGCTGCTCTCAACTTTCTCACCAGCTCCAAGCCCTTCCATGGCAGGCCTTGTGTATCTACAGGGAATCCCCCTGGATTTGGCCACTTAGGTCCCTGTGAGCTGGCCGGAAACAAAGTTGGAGGTGGCACAGGGTGTAATCCTGGCTGCTTCCAAACCAGGGCTTCCTCCTAGAATAATGCCTGACCGAGTACCGGCCTGGGTGAGCCTTTCATCTTTCCTTTCCTCCTCTGGCTAAAGCCTTTGGCAGGACAAGGTTTGGGCCTGAGGCCAGCGATTCAACTTGAAGGGCTTTGCGCCAGCTCTTGCTTTTCTGGAGGTCGGTCTATTAGCCCCAGGTTCTGCCAGGGTTCACAGCCTTTCCTAACATGCCTGGATGACACGGGTCTACCTCCCACACCATCGTGCAGTCAGTCACCAGCAGAGAAATCCTGAGCAGAAGGAAATACACGCTCTGCTGTCTTTTGGCACGGTGTCTTTTGCCTGATTTTTATCCAGGGGTCCTTTAAAGAGCCCACACGGAAGCGGGGTGGCAACGCGTGCCTGGAAAATTCATCAGTGCCACTCGGGTTGGCACTGATGAAAAAAGCTTTTTTTTTCCCCCATGGAGTGGGGCTCTCAGTGACAACTGGCAAACTGTTGGGCAAAGGCTCGTTGTCATTCTGGTGGGCGCCAGTATTTGGAGGGCTACGAGTGCTTTGTGGGTTTTTGCATTCGTCTCTGAGATGCCGAGAGCACAGTTGGCACAGGTCCCGGTTAATGGATGAAGAAGCTGAGCCTCTGGGGATTAAGATCATGAACCAGGGGCGGGGAGGGGCACAGATGGGAGAGAACTTGGATGTTCAGGGCTACGTTCTTTTTTTTTTTTTTAATTTGGCTATGCTGGGTCTCAGAGTTGTGCCACGCAGGATATTTAGTTGAGGCATGTGGGATCTAGTTCCCTGACCAGGGGTTGAATCCAGACCCCCTGCTTTGGGAGCACGAGTCTTAACCACTGAACCACCAGGGAAGTCTCGGGGCTACGTTCTGTCTTGAAGAGGATGTGCACGGTATATGCATGCCTGTGTGTGTGTGTGTGTGTGTGAGCGAGAGAGAGAGAGAGAGAAGGGTAGGGGGTGGGCGGAAATGCATGAGGTTGTGTACATGTAAGAGAAGGAGAATAAAAGGAACAGGATTGAAAGGAGAGAGGGACCTCAGTGTAAACCTACAAAAGAACTGTCACCGCCTCACATACTTTCTGATCAGAGCTGTCTCGCACGAGGAGCTCATATGCCTTTTATCCAAAGCACCCTCTTGCCCAGGCCCTCAAGGAAGGCCCCAGTGGCCTACCCAGCCCTAGCGGACCCTGCGCTTGCTGGATGTGGGGGGTGGGTCACAAAAGCCCTCCGTTCCCGCCTGTCCTTTCCCCGTCCTCCCTGGCGCGGCTTTATAGCCAGCATATGGAAACTGTTTCTGTTTACCCAGAGCCACCTCGATGCTGCTGCACGCTGTGCTCCAGCGAACGGAAACCCTGGATTCCCCGCAGGGTCGTTTGAGAGGCTGCGTGCAAAGTCACCAGCTGTTTTGCAGGGAGCGTCTGGGCCCTGTTACATCAGCGTGGAGGAAGCATTACCATCTGTGCAAACAGGTCATCCTGGTTTATCTGCCTGTCCTCTGTGTGGGGAACGCCTCTCCTACTTGGAGGCAGCTTTTGTTGTTGTGGTTGTAGTTACGCTGTTTTGTATTCCACCGCCTGCCAATTCAGCCGTTTTCTTTCTGTTCCTTATTCTCCACGTTTGGCTCCCTGGGCTTATTGCCAGGATGTAGGGAGGGGAGTTTAGGAGTAGGTGTTGCATAAATGTTTAGTGGCGAAGGTCGGCAGGGCCTGAAAAGGCTGCAGACTGGCTTTACAGGAGAGCTCTTTGCCCAGGACACCCAGAGTACAGAACAAAGTGTTTTTCTCTTCAGGGGCTGGGGAGGGGGCGACTTTTCCCAGAGGCGCAGAGTGGGAAGTTCCTGGTTGCCAAGAGTGTTCAGCTGTCTCTGGCCCTTTTCAAACCTCCCGGGAGCGGAGAAGCTGGTTGGCTTCTAGGAGCCAAGGAGTTAGCCAGGAAGACTGCCGCTCCCGCCCTCCTGTGCTGCCGTGCATCTTGTTCCCCGACTTCTTCCCTCCCGGTGCCAGCTGTCTCCCAGGAAAGGCGGAAATGCAGAGGCGAGGGCCAGCCGTCCTCTTCCTGGAGGAGGCAGCGGAGGGCCAGCTCCCTGACAGCCCCGTGGAGAGGTCATCCCGTCTCCTCCAGCTGGGCCCTTGCGGTATGCCTTGACCTGGCTGTGGGTGAGTGTGGCACCAAAGGTGGTGCAGGGTTGGAGACCGGACATGTTGATCCTTACGGGGTCTCTAATGTAATCAGCGGCGTGAGGGCAGGTCCCCGGGGTGGACCCGGCGTGCTGTGAGAGCCCTCCAGACGGCCTTGTCCGGTCTCTCCCTGCGCAGGAGATGCCTCAAAAGTTGCCTCACCCACTTTTTACCTGGAGATGGTGGCAGGGTGGGTGGCGCTGTTTCTCCCCAGAAGTGCAGATTCAGCCCAGGTGGTTAGGAATAGGCCAGGGCCGGGATCCCGGTCGCCAGGGCAGGTGGGCGCTCACCATCAGCGGGGTCTGAGGCTCCCCAGGTGTGACCTGGAGCAGATCCAGTGGGCGTGATGCAGGGACCTCCACAGTGACACGGAGACAGACTGTCCCCTGGGACATCATGCTCAGTAGTGATCAGTCCAGGGTCCCTGGGGTTCCCAAACAGCCTCACCTCCTGCTCCAAGGGAGTTCACTCCGAGGAAGCCCACGGGATACGTGCCCCCTGTCTGAACTACAGGCCCACAGCCTGACCTCTGACCTGCCCCCCTTGCACCAGCCCCCTCCCCTCTCCTCTGATTTACCCTAGCCATATTTCCTTTTGGGAGGCCGCCAACCCTCTGAGCATTCTTCATCCTCAACAAGAAGGCACTTGGGGGCTGAAGGGTTTCCACTGCTTCTTTGGCCACTTCTCCAACCTGGGAAGTGGGAAAAAGGGAACGGGGCAGGGAATTTGGAGTTAGCCGCTCCCCCCACCCCCCTCCAGAAAAGGTGACTTCCCTGGTGGTTCAGTGGCTCTGGACTTCCATTGCAGGAGCCCTGGCTTCCATCCCTGGTCAGGGGATTAGATCCCACATGGCACAAACTAAAACCCCGTGCAGCCAAATAAATATATTAAAAAAAAAAAAGAATTAGGTCCCACAGTCCCCAACCCCCTCCTCTTGGCAGCGCAGGGGAAATGCTTCTGGTCTTGGCCACTGGGCTGCCCACCGCCTCTGCATGAAGACTGCATGTGCAAGGAGCGGACTGGACCGTGGCTCCTGCCTTCCATGTCACGCTTTCCGTGATCCCTAAATGTGGCTCCCCAGCTGCTCCTGCCTGGATCGCGTGGTGGGGTAGGGGGGGCTCTTGGAAGTCACCTGTGGCCTTCTTGAAATGCCCTGCAGCAGCCCTTGTCACCAAGGGCCTTTCAGCCCTGTCCCCGCGTCACAGTCACAAACAGGAGCTCAGGCTTTGCATCTGGAAAGCCAGCCAAGTTCTGTGTTCTGAGCAAGGGGAAGGTTGACTGATCAGAAGCAATGAACAAAGCCCCCCCTGCTGGAGGGAAGGATTCTCTGCCCTGTCTCCTCAGCTCTTCGAGACCTGTTTCCTTTTTTCAGGGTTCTGCCTGAATTACTCTTGTGCAAAATTGTCCCTCTTGCACAAATCCTCCTAAGAAGGATCTTTGGAAAAGGCAGAGAGGTCATGTCAAACCCCTTCTTAACCACCCGAGGGCACTCCCCACTGTGCTCCGGACGAAGTCTGCCCACCATGGTGGGTGTGCTTCTGTCATCTTTGGGGCATCTTTCATTTCATTTCTGTTCAGGTATGTGTGTGGAGCTTTTGCACATCGTGCCTGGCCCTGTTCTGGGCTCTGGGGATACCACAGTGACCAAGACAAAAGCCCATGGAGCTGATACTCCAGGCAGGGAAGCAGGCACCAGGCAGGCCCACGATTGAAGTCCATGCTCCCCTCCCAGGCGGCAATAGAAGCCCGGGAAGAAGCTGGGGGTCATGTGAGGGGGCCGGGGCATGGCAGTGTGACCGGGGAGGCCAAAGGCAGCCTCTGTAAGATGACCTTTGGGTGGACACCTGAGAGACGTGACAGGCCAGCCATTCAAAGATCCGGGGGCAGGGCTGAGGGTGCAGCAAGTGCAAAGGCCCTTAGTGGAATGTTCCAGGCCCGTCCCAGGAGGACAAGGAGGCTGGTGTGTCCAGCGTGAGGGATGACTGGGATGACATGAAAGCAGAGATGTCTCAGACCGGGTTTCACAGGACCTTCTCTTCCCAGAGGAGGACTTCTGAGTTTTCTCAGGAGCTGGAGGCAGGGGTGGCATGTTTTGGGCAGAGGAGTGCTACCACCTGACTTAGGTTTTTTTAAGGATTACTGTTATACTGAGCTAAAAAGTTTACTTAAAACACGTGCATACACACACCAAAGGATTTCTCTGACCGGCGTAGAGAAGAGATGGGCAGAGAGGGGCAGGACGGGGAGCCAGACCAGCAGCAGGGGCTGTGCCCGGTGGGGTGAGGGGCTGGGAAAGTGCAGACGGTATATGGGGGAGTCACTCCACATGATGAGTGAGGGGGGACGTGAGGGGATGAGCCTCCTGAATCCCTGGGGCCTCTCCTGCCCTGAGGTTCTCTGCCTGTACTGTGCTTAGTCGTGTCTGACTCTTTGTGACCCCCGTGGACTGTAGCCTGCCAGGTTCCTCTGCCCATGGGATCTCCCAGGCAGGCATACTGGAGTGGGTTGCCCTTTCCTCCTCCAGGGGATCTTCGTGACCCAGAGATTGAACCTGCATCTCTTGCATTTCCTGCGTTGGCAGGTGGGTTCTTTACTAGCACCATGTGGGAAGCCAAGGTACAGCCATTCTGTTCAGCACTTGTAGGTCAAGAAAAATATTCCCCAGCCAATCAAGACCTTCCGCCTGTCCACCGATCACTCATGCCCTCACTGGCACATCCCAAGAGCTCTGGCCAATGGGAATGATGATCTGTGGTGGCCCAGTCACTTATTCTCTTTGGTTTGTCTCACTCAGGGCTGCACACAGCAGTGGTTACCCTGTGGCAGACCACCATCCACATTACTCTAGTGAGGGGTGAGTGACCAGAGTTTGTGGTGGGGAGACCTCTAGGCAGTGGCCAGGAGGCCCGGGTGCTAGAGCTGGCTCTCTGACGGATCAGCCCCGTACACAGGTACACTCTCTGCCGTGACCTCCGTCTCTAAGAGACGGGCATTCAATTAAATGGTCTCTCCAACCCGTTCCAGACCTGAGTGTCATCCGTTCTAAGACCCTGGACCTGACACTCATCCTTTCTATGGTGGACACAGAAAGTCCTCCAGAGTCCATGGAGGGAAACCCCGTAGTCCATTTTTTCAGTCGCTAAGCCCTGTCCGACTCTTTGTGACCCAGGGGACTATAGCATTCCAGGCTTCCCTGTCCTCTACTATGTCCCGGAGTTTGCTTAAATTCACGTCCATTGAGTCTGTGATGCTATCTATCCAACCATCTCATCCTTTGCTGCCCCGTTCTCCTCCTGCCTTCAGTCTTTCCCAGCATCAGTCTTTTCCAATGAGTCGGCTCTTAACATCAGGTGGCCAGAGTATTGGAGCTTTAGCCTCAGCATCTGTCCTTCCAATGAATACTCAGGGTTGATTTCCTTTAGGATGGATGGGTTTGGTCTCTTTGCAGTCCCCGTACTTTGGTTAAGCATGGGGATTCTCAGCATAGACCCTGCTGACCTTATAAATGTGTGAAGCCTGGGTGAGTTCACAGGTCTCTCTGGGCTTCCTGTACCTGATCTGTAAAATGGACACAGTAATGGTAGCTACTTCATAGGGTTATTGTGAGGATGAAATTTACAATGATAAATATATCATGCTGAAAGTAGCCAGGCACATAGAATATGCCCTGGAAGTGTGTTTGTTATTTCAGCAGAAGCCGGATTGATGAGGTTTGGGCTACATAGATTTATAGGGCTGAGGTTCGTTAGGGTGGGGGTGAGATACGTGTGCTAAGAAAGACCCTTGTCACCTGCTCCTTCCACCACGGCCGCCTTGGTGGAAGGCTTCCGGTAGCCAGCAAGATCCAGGCGGCTGGGCTCTGCACCAGCTGTGGCAGGGCTGGCCCCACGGGTAGCTCAATTTGCTTTGATAACCCACCCCCTGCCACACACACACACATGAGAGGAAGGGCTGGGAGGGCTCACATCGGGGGATCTCCAAGGCAGGGGCTCACGCGGATGCTTATGTCTAGCTCAGGCTGGGAAAGCGGCACTAATGTCCTCTGCCATCTGTGCCAGCCATCGCCACCCACCCTGCACCAGCACCGCTCTTTACTTAGGACCGCTGTGTCCCGGGCATCAGCTCCTGCCGTGTGGAGGGCATGGAGGATTCAGTGCAGGCACCCAAGATCCCAGCACCAGCCAGCTGCCTGCCTGTGTTTCTCCTGCTCAGGAGTCACATTTGGGCTCACGCTTTCCTGATCCATGTGAGTGGGTGGAAGAAGGTGGTTTTGACCTTCCCCTGGCTCCACCTGGGGCTCAGTTCTTTCAGAAATGGGCATGGAGATCAGAGTTAGGAGATCCTGGTGTTGGGAGAGCAGGACCAGAATGAGAAGGGTCGACTGCAGTCAGATGTGATGGAACAGCTGCCGTATTTTTAATCCTTTCAGCCAAAGCTTGTCCTTCTTTTTGGGTTTCCAATTCTTGAGAGGCATGCATGCATGCGTGCAAAGTCACTTCAGTCATGTCTGATTCTTTGTGACGCTATGGACTGTAGCCTGCCAGGCTCCTCTGACCACGGGGTTTCTCCAGGCAAGAATATTGGAGTGGGTTGCTATGCCCTCCTCCAGGGGATCTTCCCAACCCAGGGATCGAACCCACATCTCTTACATCTCCTGCATTGGCAGGTGGGTTTTTACAGCTAACGCCACCTGGGAAGCTCCTTGAGAGGCATTCAGTTCAGTTTAGTTCAGTTCAGTCGCTGAGTCGTGTCCGACTCTGTGACCCCATGCACCGCAGCAGGCCAGGCCTCCCTGTCTATCACCAACTCCCGGAGTCCACCCAAACCCATGTCCATAGAGTCAGTGATGCCATCCAACCATCTCATCCTCTGTCATCCCCTTCTCCTTCTGCCCTCAATCTTTCCCAGCATCAGGGTCTTTTCCAATGAGTCAGCTCTTCACGTCAGGTGCCCAGAGTATTGGAGTTTCAGCTTCAACATCAGTCCTTCCGGTGAACACCCAGGACTGATCTCCTTTAGGATGGACTGGTTGGCTCTCCCTGCAGTCCAAGGGACTCTCAAGAGTCTTCTCCAACACCACAGTTCAAAAGCATCAGTTCTTCTGCACTCAGCTTTCTTTATAGTCCAACTCTCACATCCATACATGACCACTGGAAAAACCATAGGCTTGACTAGACGGGCCTTTGTTGACAAAGTAATGTCTCTGCTTTTTAATATGCTGTCTAGGTTGGTCATAACTTTCCTTCCAAGGAGTAAGCATCTTTTAATTTCATGGCTGCAATCACCATCTGCAGTGATTTTGGAGCCCCAGAAAAATAAAGTCAGCCACTGTTTCCACTGTTTCCCCATCTATTTGCCATGAAGTGATGGGACCAGATGCCATGATCTTAGTTTTCTGAATGTTGAGCTTTAAGCCAACATTTTCACTCTCCTCTTTCACTTTCATCAAGAGGCTCTTTAGTTTTTCTTTACTTTCTGCCATAAGGGTGGTGTCATCTGCATATCTGAGGTTATTGATATTTCTCCCGGCAATCTTGATTCCAGCTTGTGCTTCCTCCAGCCCAGCGTTTCTCATGATGTACTCTGCATATAAGTTAAATAGGCAGGGTGACAATATACAGCCTTGACGTACTCCTTTCCCTATTTGGAACCAGTCTGTTGCTCCGTGTCCAGTTCTAACTGTTGCTTCCTGACCTGCAATACAGGTTTCTCAAGAGTCAGGTCAGGTGGTCTGGTATGCCCATCTCTTTCAGAATTTTCCACAGTTTATTGTGATCCACACAGTCAAAGGCTTTGGCATAGTCAATAAAGCAGAAATAGATGTTTTTCTGGAACTCCCTTGCTTTTTCAGTGATCCAGCGGATGTTGGTAATTTGATCTCTGGTTCCTCTTCCTTTTCTAAAACCAGTTTGAACAGTTCACGGTTCTGAAGTTCATGGTTCAGGTATTGCTGAAGTCTGGCTTGGAGAATTTTGAGCATTACTTTACTAGTGTGTGAGATGAGTACAATTGTGCGGTAATTTGAGCGTTCTTTGGCATTGCCTTTCTTTGGGGTTGGAATGAAAACTGACTTTTCCAGTCCTGTGGCCACTGCTGAGTTTTCCAAATTTGCTGGCATATTGAGTGCAGCACTTTCACAGCGTCATCTTTCAGGATTTGAAATAGCTCAACTGGTATTCCATCACCTCCACTAACTTTGTAGGGATGCTTCCTAAGGCCCACTTGACTTCACATTCCAGGATGTCTGGCTCTAGGTGAGTGATCACACCATCATGATTATCTGAGTTGTGAAGATCTTTTTTGTACAGTTCTTCTGTGTATTCTTGCCACCTCTTCTTAGTATCTTCTGTTTCTGTTGCTGCTGCTAAGTCACTTCAGTCATGTCTGACTCTGTGCGACCCTATAGACGGCAGCCCACCAGGCTCCCCCATCCCTGGGATTCTCCAGGCAAGAGCACTGGAGTGGGTTGCCTTTTCCTTCTCCAGCGCATGAAAGTGAAAACTG
This sequence comes from Cervus canadensis, assembly GCF_019320065.1. NCBI lineage: Eukaryota > Metazoa > Chordata > Mammalia > Artiodactyla > Cervidae > Cervus > Cervus canadensis. The sequence continues at coordinate 118,698,264 of NC_057386.1, read as the reverse complement.
AAAGTGAAGTCGCTCAGTCGCGTCCGACTCTTAGTGACCTCATGGACTGCAGCCTACCAGGCTCCTCCATCCATGGGATTTTCCAGGCAAGAGAACTGGAGTGGGGTGCCATTGCCTTCTCTGTCTGCTTCTGTTAGGTCCCTACCATTTCTGTGCTTTATTGAGCCCATCTTTGCATGAAATGTTCCTTTGGTATCTCTAATTTTCTGAAGAGATCTCTAGTCTTTCCCATTCTGTTGTTTTCCTCTATTTCTTTGAACTGATAGCTGAAGAAGGCTTTCTTATCTCTCCTTGCTATTCTTTGGAACTCTGCATTCAAATGGGTATATCTTTCCCTTTCCCCTTTGTACAATGTCACAAACCTCCATCCATAGTTCATCAGGCACTGTGTCTGCAACCTACCAATTAGGAGCTAACCAGCCTAGTTTGGTATCCAAGCCCTGCTTCTCACCAACTGCATGACCTCAGGAAGGTACTTAATTGAAGTGTCTTGGAGGAGAAAGGCAGAAGAACAAAGAACAGGTGGGACAAATATGCAGTAACTGCAAGATGATATATTTATGCCTAACCATATTAGTAATTACATTAAATGTAAATAATCTAAATACTCCAATTAAAAGGCAGAGTTTTTCAAGCTGGAGGAAAGAAACAAGACCAAACTTTATGCTGCCTACAGGAAACAAAGTTTAAATAAAAAGACACAAAGAGATTAAAAGAATGGAAAAAGCTACAATAATCAGTAATCCAAGCAAATAATCAAAACTGGAGTAGATATTATAATCAGAGACAAAGATTTGTATATTTATAGACTGCATTATATATATATATGCATATATGTGACTCAAAATTTAAAAAAAGAAGAAAATAACATAACAGAAACAGGTAAGAGTTGGAGACACTTCAATTAAGTTGTGCAAATGGCAACTAAGCATATGCAAAGATGCTCAACATTATTAGTCTCTGGGGAAATGCAAATTAAAAGCATTGGAATTAAAACAATGCAGTAACATCACAATATTTTAGGATAGTTAAGACTTAAAGCAGTGAGCATATCAATTGGTGATGCGGAAGTGGAAGGCCTAGAACTCTCATTTACTGCGAGTGGGAGTGTAAATGGTACAATCACTTCGGAAAACAGTTTAGTAGTTTTGTGAAAAGTTAAATGGGTGATCCAGCTGTTTCACCCCTTGGAATTTACCCCCAAGAAATGAACACCTACATCCATACCAAGTCCTGTACATGAATGTTCATAACAGCTTCATTTGAAATAGCCAAACACTGGCAATAGTCTAAATGTCCGTCCATGGGACTTCCCTGGTGGTCCAGTGGCTGAGATTCCTCACTCCCAATGCAGGGGGCCCAGGTTCCATCCCTGGCTGGGGAACTAGATCCCACATGGCACAACTAAAAATCCAGAGTGCCACAACTAAGACCCATCTCAGCCAAATAAATATACAGTAAAAAAAAAACTTAAAAAAATAAAAAGCTGAGACTTGTTTGTCAACGCCATGGCATGTATCAGCAGACATACTTGAGCGCTGTGACGAGCCCAACTCAAAGAGGCTTAGGTATAAAAGGGTCTTTGTGGGCTCAGAGTTTGGGAATGCTCTGAGGTAAATGTCAGGCACAGTTCGATCCCACGGGTGTAACTCAGGCAGGTCTTCCCCACTTGGTGGCAGAGGCAGCCTCCAGCAGCAATAGGGAAAGAGCTCCCCAATCCCTCCACACACACACACACACACACCCCTTTCTAAACTGGTCCTGGAGAAGTTCTAGGCTCACCCTTGTTGGCTAGACTTCGGTCAGCAGCACTGGCTGAACCAATACCTGTCTGGGGTGGGATTGGGGGCGGGGGTGCGGTGGGGTCGGGGGTGGAGGGGATCTCATTGCACTGGATCAGCTGCCAGGGGTGGAGTTGGCCAGAGCTGAAGAATAAGGACAGAAAGTAGGGAGTGGACACTCTTCAAAGACAGACAGGACTGAGTTACCAGAAGGAAAGGGCATGGGTCTCAGCAGGGAAGAGCCACGGATGACCCTGCACCAGGGAACAAATCCAGTTATTTTTATTTTTCTGACAAGGTAGTATATTAACATGCTTCCACAAGTCAGAAGTCATCAAAAAGATCACTCCCTCTGAGTGACTTCTACCCTGTTCTCTCCATCCATTGTAGGTAATCAATTTCATCAAGTTCTAATTTACTCTTCCTATTTCTCCCGTTAAGATAAGTAGATATCTCTGTGCTTTCTTGTTTTTTTCCCTTATTTACACAAATGATAGCACTGGGTGCATGCTTTTTTATACTTGCTTTTTTCACTTAACAGGAGAAAGAAAAATTTAATTGAGGTATGGTTGATATACAACACTCTATGTTTCAGGTGTATAATGTAGTGATTCACAATTTTTAAAGGTTATGCTCCTTTTATAGTTATAAAATATTCCTTTGCTGCACAATATATCCTTGTAGTTTATTTATTTTATACATAGTAGTTTGTGCCTCTTAATCCCCTCCCCCTTCCCTCTCCCCAAAGAAACCACTGGTTTGTTCTCTGTAACTATGAGTCTGTTTTTGTTGTTGTATTCACTAGTTTGTTTTAGTTTTAAGATTCCACATCAGCATAATACCCTCAAGGTCCATCCATGTCAGAAAAACATTTTTGCTAGACTTACTATTCTTGCTGTCATTAGTATTGGGTTGGCCAAAAAGGTCATTTGGTTTTTGCCAAAATATGTTACCCAGACGACCTTTTCAGCCAACGTAATACATGGGATCATGTGTAGACTTATGTGTGCTTAGCTGCTCTGTCGTGTCTGACTCTTTGGGACCCCATGGACTGTAGCCCGCCAGGCTCCTCTGACCATGGGGATTCTCGAGGCAAAAATACTGGAGTCGGTTGCCATGCCCTTCTCCAGAGGATCTTCACAACCCAGGGATCGACCCCAGGTCTCTTGCATTGCAGGTGGATTTTTTACTGCCTGAGCCACCAGGAAGCCCAAGTGTATACAAATGGTATTGACTTATATAATAGGATATGAGTGAGAGCATGTGAGTGACTGCCAGCCTTCTCTCTGGTGAATGGTGTCTTTTTATTCTCTCAAACCTGGGTTGTAAGTGAATCTCCTCTTGCAGTTGGAGGCAAATATACCGTCCACGACTCCCAGGCCCCCAGTCTGAGCTTAAAGGGCGAAAACTCCCCCTCCAGCCCCACCGGACATGAATGGGAGATGATTTATCAAGAGGCAGCAATCTACCTCCAGGTGAGTCTCTCCTGGGCAGCACCTGGCCCTTCTTGCCACGTGTTGGTGGATACAGGGAGCCAGGCTCTGTTGGATGCATGCCCAGAAATACAGTTCTGGCTTTAGTGCTCCGTGTGTGAGCTTCTCATTTCATAAGATCAGGCCGGGAGAGCCGACCTGACTGTGTCCGTGGGCTTGTTCCCAGGACCCCCGGTGTGTGGCCCTGCCTGCCCCCAAGTTCCCCGAGTCTGTCCATTTGGCCTCCCCCTGCCCTGCTCCCTCTTCTGGAGAGGCCGGTTCTCAGGAAGGAATTCTTCTTTTATCTACTGAATCCAGCTGACTTAGTGTGAGGAGTCTGGAGATGTTTATTCCTTCCTGTTTATCCTGCTGTTGCTTTCATATTTGCTATTCCATGCTTGGTTTTTGTTTTTAAACAAATTTTAAAGTCTTTATAATTCTGTCTGGTAGGTCTATCTTAATTTATTTAACTATCCTGATAAGTTTGGATATTTTCTCTTTTTATGTTTCCCTTACTGTATATTATGCATTTCCCTGTTATAAATTATAATATGAGGACAGTCTCTGTCTTCAGCTATTTCTCTCTTTTTCTCTTTAATATCGAGGATTATTTTATTAGGAAACACTCCAAGAAGTAGAATCAGTGGGTTGAAGAAATCAACATTTTTTAGGGCCCTTGATATATAGTATTGAATACTCTCCAAAGGGAATATTGCCTGTTAACTGCTATCTCACTATCTATGGTAGTTTCACCTTAATCTTGTCATTTTTGTCATAAGATTTCAGCTTCTGTTGAAATTTCAGCATTGAGTAAGGGTTTGGGTGAGGAAATGGGATTTTTCTTAAGTTCATTTGAATGATCACTTTCCCCTAATGTTTTTCTTCTTTGAAGTAGCTCTCCCTTGTAAGTATTTGCTTTGCTATTTTAAAAGAATATTTAATGAAATTCAGATACTTATTTGATAGCTGTTCAGGTGTCTGTGTGTTTATCACGTTTTATGGCTATACTCCTCAAGGAATGTGTTTTGATTCAGGTTAAGGCAGAAATGATTCAGGTTAAGTAGAACTGTTTTAGGGAGATTTTAGCAAGCGTGGGCATGCCTGTTGATGGGGCAGAATCACCCTGTACACTGTCACCCTCTCTAAGGTTGAACAGGTGCTAGATAAGAGGCCAGGATGGATCCAAATACGGGATTAGAATCATTGCTTGGTAATTCCTTCTTTCCTTAAGCAGGTGAGAACATTAGTAATAAAAATGGCTATCATCAAATAATAAATGCTGGAGAGGGTGTGGAGGAAAGGGAACTCTCCTACGCTGTTGGTGGGAATGTAAATTGGTACAGACATTAAGGAAAACAGTATGTAAGTGTCTTAAAAAACTAAAAATAGAGCTACTGTATGATCCAGCAATCCCACTCCAGGATATATATTTGGAAAGAAAAAACCCTCTAATTCAAAAAGATGCGTGCATCTCAGTGTCTGTCATAGCACTCTTTACAATAGCCAAGGCATGGAGACAACCCGAGGACCAAGCACCCCTCAACAGACAGTGGATTTAAGAAGATGTGGCATATAATACACACACACACACACACACACACACACACACACACACACACACACACACACACACACGCAGTGGAATGTTACTTAGCCACAATAAAGAATGAAATATTACCATGTGCCATAGTGTGGATAGACCTAGAGAATATGATACTAAGTCAGTCAGCTAGTGAAAGAGAAATATTATATAACTTCTAAGTGGAATCTAAAATATAATACAAATGTATCTATATACCAAAGAAAGACTAAGTTAAGTATGTACTTGCTGATCTTTCTAACAACCTTACCAAGCAGTTTGGTCATCTCCCGGTTCATATACCTGAGATTCCCAGGGCCTAGTGAGTCCAAAGCCAGCCAGCTAGTAAACTTCCAAGCTTGGATTTAAACCGTGTCCATCCAGCCTCCAGATGATGTTCTTTCTTCTCTACGTGGTGGCCACGTTTCTGTACCTGACCCCATGTATTCACTCAAAAATGGACCATGTCTTTGGGGGAAAAGAGGTTACAGAACAGAAGGTATCATATGGTGATGTTTAATATATAAGTTATATATAATTTAATATAATATGTGTCTATGCATGCACAGATACCCATTCATATCTGGAAAGTTATTTGTCAGAATATTAAAGGTGATTATTTTTGGCTGATGGAATTTTTACTACCTTATAATTTTGTGTATTACTTGAATTTTTTTTTTTTTACAAAAAAAGATCCATCCTCTTATAAAATTAAAACTAAAAGCAGAATCTGAATCCCCGTGGACAGTAGTTTCTGGCTGTGGAGGGTGGTGTTAATGGGTGTCCAAGAGCTGTTTTTGCGAGCGTTCTCAGTCGTGTCTGACTCTTTGCCACCCCATGGACTGTAGCCCACCAGGCTCCTCTGTCCTTGGGATTTTTCAGGCAAGAATACTGGAATGGGTTGCCATTTCCTCCTCCAGGGGATCTTCCCAACCCAGGGGTCGAATCCACGTTTTTTGTGTCTCCGACATTGGTGGGTGGATTCTTTACCACTGTGCCACCTGGGAAGCCTTAGCATCTGGGTCAGGATAGAGACTCAGATCCTATTTCACTCCGTCCTTGCTGGGGGAGGCCTCATCTTCCATCTCCCCTGAGGCAATTCCAAGTCCCTGAGGTCAGACCTGAGAGCTCCATGTCAGTGGTTTCCTCTTGCCAGACCTTCATCCCTGGCTACTTGTTGGAAGAAATTACCCGAGAATTGCATTTTCTAGAAGTCCAAGCCAGAAGCTTCCCAGGCAACCATGTGTGACCCCTGTGGCCAAGGCGGTGGAGGTGAAAACCACAGCCCGGCACAGATCACAGGGTGGGGAGTGAGGCTTGCCCAGCTTGCCCTCTGTGTGACTTCCAGGATGTTTGTTCCCTGCCCTGTCCAGTCTGTGGTTTGCCTTTTATTTATTTATTTTTTTTGATCATGAGGATAGTAATGTATCCGGCTTCAGGGAAGTGACTCGCTTGAAGTTCCGTTGGAAACCACAGCCAAGGTCAGAGCTCCCAGCTGCCTCCCAGCTACTAGACAGTCCTCGGGCCTGGCAGGCGCTTGGAGAATGATCTCTTGCAGAAATGCTTCATCTTACCAAACATCTATTAAATGCCCACTGTGTGCACCAGACACTGTGCCAACTGAGGTCTTGACTATGTCTCTTGCTCTCCCAGTTCTCTGTGACAAGCTTGGTGAGCTGAAGCCACCTCCGGCTAGCATAGGAGCCCGCTGCCCAAAGCTCCTTCCATGGCACCATGTGCCACCTGGCCCAGAGACACTTCTTCCTGTCAGCCTGGCTTTGCGACTTCTGCGTGAATCACCAGGCACGTGTGTTAGTTTCACTTTTGCTGGAATAAGGGTTTATGAGGATGGTTGCATGTGGCCTCATCCCAGAAGGGCCAAATATTGGAATAGTTGAAGGTCTGCCTGCATTCCAGAATACCCAGAATGCTTTTGGAAAGGATGGGTGTCCCTTCTGGGACTCTGACCCTTTTCTCCTCTAGAGATTGGAGCCAAGGGCAAGAACCTCTATTCTGAGTGTCTGTGCTGAGAATGAACAAGACAGGTTCTCCTAACTCAGAAGCATTGGTGTTTGGGACCGGATAATTCTTTGTTGTAAGGGGCTGCCCTGTGCATTTTAGCAGGTTTAGCAGCATCCCTGGAATTGACTCTCTGGATACCAGCAACATCCCCCAGGTGTGATAACTACACATGTCTCCAGCCCTGGGGTGGAGTCAGGGGAGGGCAGGTGGTCAACACTGCCCCCAGTTGAGAAGCACTGAAGCAAGGCGATGTGTGGAAAGTAAATGCTGTCTATGTGTAGGCTGTTGGATGGGGTACCGAGGTGATGAAGTTGATGAGGTGGGACCTCTCTTACTCTGACCTGTGCCCACCAAGCCCAGGGAGGCAGTGAAGATCCCCTACCTCCCCCAGAAGGCCGATCCTAACAGGGAGGGTCATCGGCTTATATTCTCAAGGGCTCCATCATTTGTTTTCTGCACCATCAGCAGGAGGCCACGAGTAGATAGAACAGGGCTGCTGGAATCAGGCTGCCTGGCTCTATGGGCTTGGGTGCTACAGAAGTTCCCTGTCATTGCTGTCAGATGAGAAGGCATAGAAGCATTTGCCTGGAAGGCAAGTTGTCAGGACTGAAAAGAGTGTTGGGGCTTAGTGGAGGGCACTCAGTGGGGGTCAGCCACTGTCTCATTATTATTGGGGTGAAAGCATCAAGGGGTTAGAAAGTTAGGTGGAAATAGAGTCAGTTAAGAAGTGGGGGGACTTCCCTGTTGGTGCAGTAGTTAAGAAGACTTTGCCTTCCAATGAGGGGGTGCAGATTCCATCTCTAGCTGGGGAGCCAAGATCCCACATGCCTCATGGTCAAAAAGCAAAAACAACAACAACTCACATAAAACAGAAGCAATATTGTAACAAATTCAACAAAAACTTTAAAAATGGTCCCACATCCAAAAACTCTTTAAAAAGGTAAATGGGATGGGGAAAGCTGCGTAAAGCAGGATTCTGATAAAGGGACCTTCAAGCTTTGCCCTCAATGTTACTAGCTTAAAGTAAATCATAACAGGTCACCTCTTCAGGGAGCTTTCCTTGTGCCAGACGCTGCCCTGAGAGCCCTGGGAGTAAGTAAGGTCGGTAACCCACGGATGGTTGTAAAGGTGCTGTTACCCAGGGAGAAGGGGGCGGAGCCAGGACACAGTCGTGGCTAGTTTACCCCAGACCCCGAGCACTTAGCCTCCCGCACCTGAGAGGGAGACTTTGGTCTCAGAAGGGACCAGATGCGCCCGCTTCCCTTTGATCTCTTGGGCGTTTTATCCTTTGATTCCTCCAAGTAGTTTTGGAAAGAAGCAAGTCTTTGGAGCCCCATCAGCGGCAAGGGTGAGACCTGTGGGGTGTGCTAAGCTGTGAAGATAATACTTAATTTTCCATCCTCTCTGGCCTGAAGCTCCCACCTGCCAAGGGCCCGCCCCTTTCCCCCGCCCAGCGCACATCCCACATCCCAGGCCGCTTTTGCGTCCCAGGCGCCCTGCTTCGTGCGGGCGCACGCACTACCGCGACTCTTGCTCTTTCAGGAAGGCGAGAATAACGACAAGTTCTTCACCCACCCCAAGAACGCCAAAGCGCTGGCGGCCTACCTCTTCGCACACAACCACCTCTTCTACCTGATGGAGCTGTCCGCGGCCTTGCTCCTGCTGCTGCTCTCCTTGTGCGAGGCTCCCGCCGTCCCCGCTCTCCGGCTGGGCATTTACGTGAGTGTCCCGGGGCCGCGAGCCGCGGCTCTCTGGGGGTGTCGGGGGTGGGAGGGGGGCAGAGTAACTCAAGCCTGAGAGGGAACATTCTGGAAGGGGAGACACCCCACGGATTTCAAACGGGGAGGCCCCGGGAGTAGCTGGCTCACCAGTCTTGCTTGGGGTCCCCGCCCAAGGGAATGCACCACCCCCAGTCTTCCCTGGGATTCCGTTCCCTTGTAACTTCCAAGGAGGGGCGGGGGACGCCCTCGGACTGCCTCACTTAGGACCCGTGGCCAAGCTTTGGCTCCAGGTGAAAAGCATACCTGATCAGCAGTCCTGCCCACTGTCTCCAAAGAAAAGCCAGCAGGTGTGCTCACTTCTCCGACTGGGGAGTGGCTGATGACGCTGCATCTCCTTCACGCCCTGTGGCTACAGGTCCACGCAACCCTGGAGCTGTTCGCCCTGGTGGTGGTCGTGTTTGAACTCTGCATGAAGTTGCGGTGGCTGGGCCTTCACACCTTCATCCGGCACAGAAGGACCATGGTCAAGGTGATGTGTCCATCTCCAGCATTTCCTTGTCAACGTCAAGCCTGTATCGTCAGTTCAACTGCAAATCCCCCATGGGCCTAGTCGTGCACTGCGAAGCGTAACTCTGGGTCCCGGACTTCACCATGCTTCCAGCTTTGCTCTGGGTGTCACGGTGGTACTCACAGTAGCTAACATGATCCAGTATTTAGTTGGAGCCAAGCACCAGCATGGTGACTTTTGTGGGAAATGTGTAACTATTCCTAATTTACCTCCAGCCAGTCGCAAGAGAATGGGATCTGAATCCTGGAGAGCTGGGATTCCAAACCAGCCTGGCATGGCCTCCACACTCATGGCAGCCAGTGCCGTATGTGTCCACTTTCTCTGTAGCAGAGAGAGGCATCACTTGGAATGTGTCAGAGTAGTATTTAGCAGTGTCAGAAGTACACACACTTGACGGGGAGGATGTGCCCAAGGAATTGGAGATCAGGACATGCCGAAGACCCCAGGGCGGGCAGGGAGAGCTGGAACCAGAGGGTGGGTGGCTGTGGCTTGCGGAGTGGTGGTTTTGTTCAGTGGGTACCCTCTGATGAGCTGCTGGGAGCACTGATCGCCCTGGAGCTTGTTATCCTGGGTCAGCAACCAGTGGACGTCTCCCTGGGGCCTACCTGATGTTGGGGGAAGTGAGAGAGGATGAGGGAAGGGCTTCTCCAGGCTCCCCTCGGGGATGGGGAGGTATGGGGGACCAATATCTAGCTGGCCCTCTGGCCAGGGCATACAGGAGGGGCTGGGGCACAGGGGCTAATGGTGCGCCTTGCCCGGCCTCCCCCAGACCTCCGTGCTGGTGGTGCAGTTCGTGGAGGCCATCGTGGTGTTGGTACGGCAGACATCGCACATGCGGGTGACCCGGGCTCTGCGCTGCATCTTCCTGGTGGACTGTCGGTACTGCGGCGGCGTCCGGCGGTAAGGCCTGGGGAGGAGCTGCTCACTCAGGCGCTCGCCCGGCCCGGCCCGGCCCCCTGGGTCTGTGGTGGAACAGCAGTGAGTCACCTAGCAATAAGGTCCCTCCTGCACTTGGCTAGGTCACATTCCTGATCACTTCCCTCTGTCATTCGACCCCTACAGAGAGGAGGGTGGTCCTCCCACTGCAGTTCAGGTCTCTGTACTCCGGGTCCAGGGCGCTCTCCCATCATTACCTGTGCCCCTCTGGGGCTCCTGGCACAGTATCTGCCCAAACACAGCCTGCGGCAGTAACTCAATGAAGTCCACGCAACTCAGCAGGCGGTCCTGACACTTCCCCTGGGACTGGGGGACTGAACTCAAAACAGGCCATTGACCTAAGATCAAGCTGAGTTTTTGTTTTCTTTTTATTTTTTTTAATGCTAGTGTTGATTTTTGGTCAGTGCTGGGTCTTCATTGCTGCATGGGCTTTTCTCTAGTTGCAGTGTGAGGGCCCCTCATTGCGGTGGCTTCTCTTGTTGCAGAGCATGGGCTCTGGGTGCTCAGGCTTCAGTAGTTGTGGCTCTCCAGCTCTAGAGCACAGGCTCAATAGTTGTGGTGCACAGACTGAGTTACTCTGAGGCATGTGGGATCTCCCAGACCAGAGATCGAATCCGTGTCCCCTGCATTGGCAGGTGGATTCTTCACCACTGAGCCACCAGGGAAGCCCTGGACTGAGTTTTGAGAATCCATCTAGAAAACCTCTTAGCTGGAGTCCTGTGAATGAGAGGGGGCTGGCCATTCACTCTTGGTGAGGTTGCTCAGTCGTGTCCGAGTCTTTGAGATCCCATGGACTATGGTCGACCAGGCTCCTCTATCCATGGAATTTTCCAGGCAAGAGTCCTAGAGTGGGGTTGCCATTTCCTTCTCTAGGGCATCTTCCAGACCCAGGGATCGAACCCAGGTCCCCTGCGTTGCAGGCAGACGCTTTACCATCTGAGCCACTGGGAGAGCCCACGGGGTCACTCTTGGTTCCCCGTCTGCAAAACTGGAGACACATGTCCTCAGACTGAGTAGCCCTGAAATGTCTTCCCGCATCCCATGCAGACTGACCTTGGCACCCGAGGCCATGCACCCGGCTTTGGCCTGCCTGCTCCATCCCTTGCAGGCACTTGCCTGCTTGGGCTCAGTAAGCACCACGCCTGCCCTGGTTCTTTCCCCATCACCCCCTGAGTGGAAGTCCTAGGAGATCACTGAGCATGACGTCACAAGCCAGGGTGCAACGGGATTTAGTGTTCCAGGGCTTGGGAGCACCAGGCCCCCATCTCGACAAAGGCATCCCGCACTGAGGAGCCCCAGACCATGCCCCCTGGGCCCCAGCCCGCCACCCACCGCCCCTCACCCCTCCTGGCCCTGTCTCTCTCCCCAGAAACCTGCGGCAGATGTTTCAGTCCCTGCCACCCTTCATGGATATCCTCATGCTTCTCCTCTTCTTCATGATCATTTTCGCCATCCTCGGTGAGTTTTTTCCTGAGCCCCAGTATGCAGGCACTCTGTAAAAGCAAACTTATCATTGAGAAAAAAGGCACTTTGACAGTTTTAGAAATTCAGGAAGGTTTTCAGAATGATAGAAACACTTGTGGACTCCAGCTTAGGAAATGCGGTATTGGGAGGAAATAAAAATAGAAGCCACCTTTGTAACCTTTCTTGATCTGAGTTCCCTTTTGCTCCCAGGGGGTGCCCCCAGTCTTTATTCACACTGATGCATGGCAATGCAGGCCATTTGTTTTCACTGCAGTGTCGTGATCCAATACGTGAATATACCCACATTTATTTACCACTTCCTCCGTTGGTGGGCATTTTCCTCTATCGCAGATCACATTGATGTGAACATTCTCCTGCCTTTCCTGGCGCGCCCTCACGGGAGTTTCTCTACAGCATATGCCTGGGACCTTAGGGTTGACAAAGTTCAGCTTCACTAGGTGTTAAAGCAAGGTCACGCCCTTTCTAACAGCGGAGGAGGCCTTGCCTCTTCAGATAAGATCAAGTATTGATGCAACTCCCACATTCAGACACGGGCTTTAGACAGTGGCGGTCTCAGAACACGGCAGGGAAGCCCAAGGTCCCTTCCCTGGTGCTCAGATGGCAGAGACAGTGGAACCAGAGGGCCGTGACTCTAAGGCCCCCACCAGTGCTGAAACCCCTGGGCCCTTGTGACAGTCTGTTCCCCGAGCCATTGACTCCCACCCTCCCACCCCACTCTGGATAGAATTTCCTTGGTGTTCCAAGGGGCTGACTTCCCTTAGGGGCAGAGTTTCAGGATTTCAAGGACTCAGGGGAATAGCCCATTCTAAGAGAGAGGAAATTAATGGTGCCCCCACCTTGGACCCTCAGCTGCAGGAGAACAGTGGGGTCCCTTTGAAGTTGTTACCTGGCTGTCATGTTCTCAAAACCAAAGATTGCAAACCAGCAGTCTGGGTTCCAGACCCAGCCTACGGATGAGTTTTGTTTGGTCTGAAAGTGTTGAACCAGCATTTTATGTTTTATTTTTTTAAGATTTTTCTGATGTGGACCATTTTTTAAAGTCTTTATTGAATTTGTTACAACATTGCTTCTGTTTACATTTTTTTGTTTTTTTGGGCACAAGATATGTGGGATCTTAGCTGCCTGACGGGATTGAACCTGCACCCCCTCCACTGGCAGGTGAAGTCTTTAAAAAAAAAAAAGCTAATTAATTTTAATTTTTATTTAATATTTTATTTTAAAATATTTATTTATTTGGCTGCTCCAAGTCTTAGTTGCAGCATTTGTGATCTAGTTCCCTGACCAGAGATCCAAGCTGGTCCCCTGCATTGGGAGCTGAGTCTTAGCCACTGGACCACCAGGGAAGTCCCTTGAGCCAGCATTTTTAAAACTAGATTTTTTGACATGAAAATACAGATTTCCAGCCTTAAAATCTTAAATTTTTTTAAACTTTCGTTTTTTTTTTTTTTAATTGACATGTAATCGACATAGCACTGTATTAGTTTTAGGTGTGCAGCATGATGATTTATTATGTACATACTGCAGAATGATCCCCATAATAAGGTTAACAGCATCATCTTTATACATACTTATAGTTTTTTTTTCCCTTCTAATGAGAAGATCTACTCTCCTAGCAACTTTCAAAAACACAATAACGGTATCATTAACTAGAGTCCCTATGTTGTGCATCCAGCCTTTGTGTTTTTTGGCTGCACTATACAGCACATAGGATCTTAGTTCCCTGACCAGGGATCAAACCCCAGCCCCCTGCAGTGGAAGCACAGAGTCCTAACTGCTGGGCCACCAGGAAGGTCCTCAACTGGCCTTTTGTAATAATAGCTTCAGTGGTGCTTGGATCACATTCCCGAATGGCAGCAGTTACCTGGTGCCTTCAGCCAGAGCATGCGCTCTGCTCTGCCGTGGTCCCCACCACTCGCTACGCTTTCCCTCTGCCCATTGCACTCATTTACATTTATCAGTATCTGTCCAGTCCTTTTGACATCTGGGTTTGGGACTTCTGCTCTAACCCATGTTTGCCACCACCTTCTTCTAGGTTTCTACTTATTCTCCCCTAATCCTTCAGACCCCGTAAGTAATCAACACGTTTGTCTCTGTCTTCCTGTGTGTGGGGCCTTTTCACTTCGGGCCAGGTGGCTGGACTGACCCTCCCCCGGCCAGCCGTATTAGGAAGGGATGCCCTGCTTGGTTTCTCATCATCGCTTATGGCACCTGGACGTTCATTTCCTTCTTCGAGTGCCAAGGGGATTCCCTGTCCTGTCATTGAGAGGGGTGTTTCCAGGATCAGATCTGGAACACTGAAACATTTTGGCAGAGGAGTGGTGGAGGAGAGCCCAGCTCATTGTGCAAAACATGTGATTCTCTGGGAGACAATCCCGAGGCCAGGTGTCTGCTTCTGCCAGAAGCACTGAGCTCAGGAAGGAGGAGGCCTTGGACTCCGAGTTTGCTTGTTCCTCTGCCATCCTTAAGGGATCCCGCAGGAGGAGGGAGGGGATGCGTGGGTGGGGTGGGGGAGGATAGGGCTCTGGAGATGACCCACTGCACACAGCCTGTTCCCAGTGGTGTGTGCCCTCGGCCTGGCACCCATGTGTCCTCTGGCCCTCCTGTCCCCACAGTACTTCAGCACCCTGGAGAACAGCATCGTCAGTCTGTTTGTCCTTCTGACCACCGCCAAGTAAGTTTGGACTCTGCTTTGGCTTCTGCCTGCCCTCTGGTAGTGCCCAGGTTTCTTTCCTCTTTTCAGCCAAGGCTCTTCTACGTCTTGGCTCAGACAGCTGCTCAGGGCCACCATGAGGGATGGGAGTGGCCTGGTGAGCTGAGAGTGGGGGAGGGCGGAGGGGGCTGGGAAGGCAGAAAGAGGGACGTCCTTAGAGAAAGCAGAGACTGGCAGACATGGGCCTTGCAGGTAACACTCTGCAAATACAGCTTCCCAGATGTGATGATGCCCTCCTACTCCCAGAACCCCTGGTCCTGCATCTTCTTCATCGTGTACCTTTCCATCGAGCTGTACTTTATCATGAACCTGGTGAGTGGCCTTGGCTTGTGTTCTGTGGACCAGCCCCAGCCATCGCTGTGCTGGGCATTGTGGGGATAAAGTAGGGGTGGCCATCCACCTCCGAGGGCGGAACATAGGGGAAGGAAGTCCTAGACCCTGGGCAGGTGTGGTGTGACTAGGAATTCCCTGTCAAGACTTGAGTTCAGCTGGTTACCAGCAGTAACTAGCCTCTTTGCGATAGTACTGCTGCTGCTGCTGATGACGATGCTAGAGCCTGTCATTCATTCATTCACTTTTTCATTTATTTGAATGCATTGGGTGGGTCTTCATTTCGGCATGTGAGATCTTTAGTTGTGGCATGCGGGATCTAATTTCCTAATCAGGGATCAAACCCGGGCCCCGCTGTGTTAGGAGCACAGGATTAACCACTTAACCACGAAGGAAGTCCCAGAGCTGGAGTTTAAACCAAAACTACCCTGGAACCTTTTCCTTCTCATGGCAAACAGATAATAACTGGAAAAGCTGACACTTATGAAGCCTTAGTCAGGTACTATGCCAAGTGCCTTATGGATAGGGGTTCAATAATTTAACGCTCAAAGCCTAGATGTCTTATTATGATTCTCAATTTATAGTTGAGGAAACTGAGGATCAGACCAATAGGGTGAGTCACCCTTGCCTGCACAACTCAGGTGGCCAGATGAGCTGGTCTCATTCCAGAGCCCTGCTCTTAACCACCCCATCCCACTGCACCCACATGCCAGGAATGTCCTGTGTATTTCTACCCCGTTTATTATGAACCCCTGGGAAACCCAATACAGAACACATTCCTTTAAGGACAATGTGCAGTCCCCATGCACACTGGGAACTTTGAAGGCTTGACTGGCCACCAGGAATGTTACTGCCATCAGCAGATCGCCTCCTCCCAGACCATACCATCAGGCTGGAGCTGAGACCACATGAACGCCAGAATTATAAGGAAGAGGACTTACCAAGTCTTGCATTTATTTTTATACTTCTGATGAGCGTCCCCACCCCAGTCACCACAGTCAGACCCGGGTATAGAAATGGAAAACAATTTCTCTGGGGGTAGGTAGACTTGTGTTGCTGCTGCTAAGTCACGTCAGTCGTGTCCAACTCTGTGCGACCCCATAGATGGCAGCCCACCAGGCTCCCGTCCCTGCCTTAAAATGTGATGTCTTAAGCAGGAAAATATTTTCTTTTTTTTAATTTCTCAAGACCCAAAATAAGTATGTTGGATATTTGTTTGTACATCTTAGAGTTTTTTTGTACTGTTGTTGGTTTAGAATCCTAAAAATATTGTCATGTGTAATTAGTTGCTTTAACAGGTATTTTGAACTGTGAAAATACGGGTATGAGTCAGCCGTTGGGGCCCAAACCCAGCCTACCACCTGTTTTTGTCAATAGAGTTTTATTGCACATGGCCACGCCCATTCATTTGTATATAGTCTGACTGCTTTCATGCTACACCTGCAGGGTTGAGCGATTTCTACAGAGACCATCTTGCCTACAGAGCCTAACATATTTGCTCTCTGGCCCTTTACAGAAAAAGTTTGCTGACTCCCTTGATCTAAAGGGAAATGTGGGGGGGGGGGGCAGTCTGAAGGGATAGAGAGGCAAAGAGAGTCCCCCTCAAAATATTTTTGGAAGAAAGTGTCCCCCAAAAAGTCTTCTTTCAAATTCTGCTCCCGCCCTCCCATCACCCTCTGATAACACAGGCTGTGTCGTTCACACGCTGACTTTGGAACTGGGCAATTCCAGAAACTTGTGCCGTTGGGTGCAGGCCCACCTCTCATCCCTCGTTTCTGGGGCCACACAGACTCAGCAGGAGAAGGAACACGGGGACAGGGGAGGAAGGGACAGCGATGTCCCTCCCTACTCTGAGGTTGGGAGGGCACAGGATGGACACAGCCTCCCTGGCCATCACACACAGCTAAATGGGGCAAAGGCCCCAGCGTGTTCCCCTCACCGCTTCTCTCCCCTTATAAAACTGCCCAGGCAGGGATTAGCCACAGGCAGAGAAGAAAAACCGCGGAAAAATGTAATAGTGTTTTCACGAATCTGTAGAGGGGAAATTTACAAGTGGCAATGAATGACCTTCCTCTCCTAAGACTTGGAGATGAACTTCCTACACCACCTGGCCAGGGGAGAGGCTCTTCTCAACCCGTTTCTGGGGTGGCTGGAGGAGTGCCCTCTGGAGGCTGGGGAACTGTTCCCTCAGGAACTCTCTCCCTGAGGCCCAGTCAGCGTGGGCACCAGGTCTCTGCTCTTCCCTCTCAGCTCCTGGCCGTGGTATTTGACACCTTCAATGACGTCGAGAAACGCAAGTTCAAGTCTTTGCTGCTACACAAGCGAACTGCCATCCAGCACGCCTACCGCCTGCTCGTCAGCCAGCGGGTAGGGGTGCCGGGGGCTGAGCCAGGGAGGGGGGTTGGTCCTTGTTCTCCTGCCCTTCCCCCCCACCTCCACCACACCCCCCAATATCTCCTAAGTGTGGAAGGGCCAGCAGCTTCAGAAACCAGGGGTCCTGCCCTTGGGAGAACGAGAGAGAGCAGGGTGCCGTGGGATCCCACGTGATGTGGGACATCGGGCATGGCTCCCCCCAAGGGAAGGGGCAGCTGGACTCTGAGTTTTCCCATGTTCCATGTGGCCATCTTCCCTCTCTCCCCAGAGGCCCGCCGGCATCTCCTACAGGCAGTTCGAAGGCCTGATGCGCTTCTACAAGCCCCGGATGAGTGCGGGGGAGCGCTATCTCACGTTCAAGGCCCTGAATCAGAGCAACACGCCACTGCTCAGGTGAGAGGGATGCCAAGTGGGTGCAGAATAGCTGAAGGAGGAGTTGACAAGAGGCCCTGGGGTGGATGGGTGGGCAAAGATGCTCTTAGAGACTTTGTTTTCTTCACAGAGCTTTTTATGCACATAGACCCTATTGCTCAGGATTCTTTTTACAAATGACAAAGTCCAACCCACGTCCAATATAAATTCACAACAAGAAAGGAATGTACTGGCTCGTGGAATGGACTGGCCCAACTGCTCACCCTCGAGCCCTGAGCAAGCTGGGGTAGTTGATGTGAACAGATCCATAGAGCAACGTGAACAACACACACAAACACACAGCCCTGGCACAGCCTTAGAGAACAGGCCCGAGCTCTCTACGGTCAGTCTTGGCCTACTGACTGCTGATGACCAAAACCCTTTCCTTTTCGATTTGAGAAGCAGCAGGCGTTCTGTAGAGACGAGGGTGAGAGAGCTCAGTCTGAGCTGACCTCTCAGCCCCTGTTGTTCTAGGTAGTCCTCTGCTCCACTCCACCCTTGTCTGTCTGACAGTGGTGGTCATTTGGGGGCTGGCTCTCTGGGGGACGCAAGCTGGTGGTAGCCAGTGAAGACTAAGTGGATGAAGTATCAATACAATAGTCTGGGGGAAGGAGAAGATGAGAAGCCAGCAGGTACTGGTCCCCTGGGCCCCAACGGGCTGGGGCTCCCAGATGTCACCCCCTCCACCTCTCGAAGGTGACCACAGGCAGGCGGGTGTGAGAACCACTGAAGCTCCGTGGGAACGTGCCCTGATTTTTTTTTTTTTTTTTTGCCCTTTCTTGTTGCTTATGACAGCCTGGAGGACTTTAATGATATTTATGAAGTTGCTGCCTTGAAGTGGAAGGTGGGTGCTCTCTGGGGAGGGACCAGGCCGACGGTCCCATGGGAGGGGGATGAGCCGGTCCAGCTCTCGGCTGGGCGCCGTGCATTGTAGAGAGAACAGGTGGCCCCCGGCCCACACTTGCCCGTCCACCTGCAATGTGCTGTCCAGGTTAAGAGCCCTGAGTCTCAGACCCCATTAGTCACCATGTGACATCCGGCAGGTTATGGAACCTTTCCAAGACTTGTCTCACCTGGGAAATGGGGTCATGCGAGTTCTACCCTGCTGTGTTATTTTCAGGGTCATATAAAAATAATGCCAGTGCACAGCACACTGAGAAGGTCGGCAGACCTGGCCGGCTTGGTGGTTCTGGAGATCCCCGAGTATTTTCATGGTTTCCCGAGTTAGTCAGAGAGCAGGAAAGGAAGCGGCACCCTGGCCCCCAGGGCTGGGTTCCGGTCCCTGGTCCTAACTTCCTCTCTCCCACGGCCCTGTTCCTCGGTCAGGCAAAGAGAAATAGAGAACACTGGTTTGATGAGCTTCCCAGGACAGCATTCCTCATCTTCAAAGGTAAATGGAGGTTTCCAGAGGCCACGGATGAGCATTTAAAGAACATGACCAGAGTGTGTGTGTGTGCACGTGTGTGCAACTGGGTGTGCAAAAGAGTATGACGACCCTGGCAGAGAATCAGTACTGGACTAGGGAGGGACGTCAGTAACATAAAAACCACACAAAAAATAACAGTGGATTTTTTTCGAGCTATTATTGATTAGTTCAGTCAGTATTGAACTATATGAATAGTTACTCATTGAAGGAAATGGATACAAAAGTTAGATAATTAAAAGAAAAGGAAAGTCTCCCACACAGAGATAATCAGTATTAATTTTCTGATGTGTTTCCTTTTGTTACGGGTTATTTTCTGTGCCTTTTAAAAGCAGATTAAAAAACATTGTAGATTCTGTTCTGAAACATGCCTTTTTACCTAATAATAGGCTTTTTACCTTCCTGTTGTATCAGGATATTTAGCTAGTGTATCTGATCTCATAGTGATGCTTGTATCATATAAAATTCAAAATTTTAACATCTGAGTCCACTGTATCATTTACCTAATAGTTTTCCCTGAATTTCATGCCAGTTTTGAAGTTCCCTGTGCTTGGTTCACAGGGGTTACAGTTCAACTATTCTGAACAAGAGTTAAAATGGCCAGACCCCCCTGGCAGTCAGTGGTTAAGATGCGTGCTTCCAATGCAGGGGGCTCAGGTTCTGTCCCTGGTTGGGGAAGTTCCCCATGCTGCTCACTGTGGCCAAAAAAAAAAAAAAAACTTAAAATGGTATATCCTATTTTGGGATTTCTCCCAAGATAGGATAGAACTTTGAGCACAGCTGTTACTATTCCATGTTCTTTAGCGAGTTTTCCATTCCATTGGGAAGATAGTTATTCAAGTGGATGAGTAAACAGGGCCGGGTCTAGGCCAGGAGCAAACTTGAAGCTTCAGGAGCGGCCAGCAAAACCTTGTTCTGCTGTCATGGCTCCACGTTGCCCCGGCTCTTCCCAGAGCGGCTGTTGCCAATGCACTGTTGTCCGGGGGCATAAGAATGGGTGTTCCTCTGAGAGCAGGCCCTTCCTTTTTCAACCCCTGGACATAAACACCCCATTTGCTTACATGCATGATATATGTGGTTGGTGATTATGTATATACTTATGTGTGAAAATTTCACTGTTAACATTTCTTTTCTTCAAATAGGAATTAATATCCTTGTGAAGTCCAAGGCCTTCCAGTATTTCATGTGTAAGTGCAAAATGTCACAGCTCTAGGTCTCTGAGTCTTACTGCTCCAGAAGGTGGAGGGGCAAGGGATAAGTCATGCCGTTGGCTTTTTAGCATAGAAAATTCCAAGCATGTGTGAAAGTGGAGGGACTGTAATGAGCATCCATGTACCCATCCCCCAGCTTCAACAGTTATCATCTCCTGGCCAGTCTTTCTTGTCCATCTAATCCCCTCAGTCCAGCTCATCACCCCTTCTCCAGACCTGGGGTTTTAGGAATCAAATTCCAGAACCACAGATTGTGGTTGGTTGACACGTCACTTTGACCTGTTTTAATCTATAGGTTTCTCCTCCATCCATTTTTCCCCTCTTGCAATATTTAGTTGAAGAAACAGGATTGTTTGTCCTTCAGCCTTGTTTTTGCATGTTCCTCTGTTGCTTATGTCCTGTAGTTTGGTAGTTAGAGCTAGAGCTGTGTTGTCCAACATGGCAGCCATTAGCCACATGTGGCTATTTGAATTTAAGCCAACTAAAATTAAAAATTCAGTTCCCATCACAGCAGCCGAAGTTTGAGCACTCAGTAACCACATCTGGCTAATGATGACCAATGGGACTGCACAGATGCAGACTGTTCTACTCACCCAGAGGTTTGGTGGGATTCACCCTTTCTAAGGAGCTCTGGTTCCATTTAATGGGAAATGATGTTTAGAGATCACAGTTGGAGATGCTAACAGTACGCGTTGCTTGGAGTTGGTTATTGTTTCCAGGACTTTCCATGGACAGAGGTAGGGTTTTGTTTTTTTCTTTTCTTTTTTAAAGATAAACTAGCTTGTGAATTTTTCTTGATATTCTTAATTGAAATTTTGGACTATAGGTTTTTACCTAACTCCATCATTCTTTCATATCTAAATTCCCAGTCTTAAAATCCTAGTTCCCAGCAATATTGACACAACCGCTCACTTGCTGTATCTCACAATCCACACTGTGTCTTCACACGTAGTCTCCAAAGAACAATACCAACACAACCATTAAAATTGTTAGAAACACCACCGCAGGGATAAACATTTAGATGACTATGTCTTAAGGTCACCCGGAATAGTTTTTCTCCATGTGGGTATGTCACCATCTAGATGCATGTTTGAGATTTATTTCATTTTTTTATTTCAAAAAAAATTTTTTTTTAATTTTTCCAATGTTGTGTTGGTTTCTGCCTTACAATAACACGAATCAGCCATAATTATACATATATCCCCTCCCACTTGAGCTTCCGTCTCCCCGCTCCATACCACCCCTTTAGGTCATCATAGAGCACCAGACTGGGCTCTCTTGTGTTATATAGCAACTTCTCACCAGGATCTACTTTATACGACAATGTATATATGTTGTTCTTTCTCCATTGGTCCCAGTGTCTCCCTCCCCCACTCTGTCCACAGGTCCATTCTCTACATTTGCATCTCCATTCCTTCCCTGCAAATAGGTTCATCAGTACCGTTTATTTCATTTTTTAAAAAAAATTTTAGGGGACTTCCCTCGCGGCCCAGGGGTGTTAAGACTCTGTGCTCCCACTGCAGGGGGTGGGGGTTTGATCCATGGTTGGGGGAACTGGGATCCCACATGCTGCGTGGCACGGCCAAAATAAGATGAAATGATAGAGCATTTAAACATTATTTTAGAGATGGCTTTTTACATTTAATTTTGCTTTATAATTATTAAAAAAATATATATATATATGATTACAAGTCAGATCTACCAGACAAAATATATTCAAGGAAGTCTCATTTAATCCTGTCACCTCCCCCACTGGGTAACTTTTATTATACTTTATCCTTCCACTTTTAAAAACTATAAGTAGATGCATATATGCACACTTTCCTGTCTTAAATAAACTAGCACAGTTTATACACTTTTTTCAACTTTGCTTTTTTCAGTTAACAATATGTTCTAGAGACCACATCTTATTAATACATAGAGATGTTCTTCACTTTTTAAATATTTAACTGTCTAATTGCTGATGATCATTTTTTTCTTTCTTTTCTATGGATATTATACATGTACTTCATGAGTGTTTTTTTTTTTTATTTTTTAAATTGTGAAAGTATGATAACACATTTACAGGAGACTTGGAAAATACTGAACCGAGTATGTATGGTTCCATTATATATTACATTATATATTATATATTAAAATTAAATAGATACATTAAGATTTTTAGTTGGAGTTTCAATATCAAACTCTTCAAAAATTTAGTGATAAAGATAGAAAAGTAGAAGGATATAGTAGACCTGAAAAGCCCTATGAACCAGTTCAACATAATTAAGATTTATAGTTGACAGTATACCATTTCATGAATGTATCATCGTTTACTCATCCAGCCTCCTGTCCATCATTTAGGTTGTTTCCAGTTTCTTTGCAATCACAAATAGCTCTTCAGTAAATAGCTTTCAGCATACGTCATTCTGTTTTTGCCAGTGTCTCATTGGGGTGGATCCTGTAAGTGGGATTGCTAGACGAAAGGCCAAGTGCATGTGCAATTTTGCTAATTAGTTCCTGGTGTCATTGAAGGATCAGATGTCTCTAGGGAAAAACAGATGTCAGTACTCAAACCCTTTGTGTGTGGTCCATCTTATACATCAACCTGGAAAAGCTGCAGGTTTTATGGAAACAGTTTTTTAAATTTTTATCAATTAAAATGGTCTAGTTGCTTTACAGTGTTGTGTTAGTTTCTACTGTCCTGGAGCATCTTAACTGGTATCCCTACAGTGACACAGAGCCTGTCTTCAGGAATCTGTAGCTGTTTTCTAAGTGAAGCCACTGGTCGATGTAGCTCATGGTAGCAGCCTAAAGCAGGAAGTCACCTGCTATCTGGGTGTACACGGAGCCGCCCTGCATTCTCTCAGAGTTGCCTATAAACTAAGCAGGGGCTGCAGCTGTGACCTGTGGATTTCCACACCCACCTGTGCTCTCTCTCTCATGAGCCTGTCTGTTGCAGATTTGGTGGTGGCCGTCAACGGGGTCTGGATGCTTGTGGAGACCTTCATGCTGAAAGGTGAGCCCAGCAAGGGGACCGGCCTGGCCTGTGGGCGCACCTGGCCCACCTGTTTTTGTTTTTGTTTTTAAAGATATATTTATTTATTTATTTGCAACTATGCTGGGTCTTTGTTGCTGGGTGCAGGTTTTCTCTAGTTGTGGAGAGTAGGGGCTTATCTCCGTTGTGGCGCACAGGCTTCTCATTGCAGTGGCTTCTCTTGTTGTGGAGCGCGGGCTTTAGGCACACAGGCTTCAGTAGTTGTGGCACATGGGCTTGGTAGGTGCGGCTCCCGGGCTCTTCGAGCACAGGCTTAGTTGCTCCCCTGCATGTGGCATCTCTCCCGACCAGGGATCGAACCCATGTCCCCTGCGTTGGCAGGCAGATTCTTAACCACTGGACCACCAGGGAAGCCCCTCACCCACCTCTTCACCTGCTGCTTCTCTTACAGGTGGGAACTTCGTCTCTAAGCACGTGCCGTGGAGTTACCTCGTCTTTCTGACTAGTAAGTTTCTGGCAAGGCCTTGCTCATGTGCTTGTCCTCACCACTGGCTGGAACCTCCTTTTGGGTTAGGGTCTCACGGCTCTTCTTTAAAGCTGGGGAGCGTCAGGGGCGGGAAGCAGAAGTAGAGTCTGATTCTCCCCTGTCCCGATTCTAAACTCTTTGGTGGTTGCCCACTGCCCTCCAGACCAAGTCCCTGTGCTGGGCATGACTCACAGGGCCACGTGGGGCCCCTTCAGCCTGCATCTGAGGCCTCATCTCTCACCAGCACCGCCCCCCAACCTTGTCCCCCTGAACGCATCCTGCTCCCCAGGACCCCCTGCCCTCTCTCACCCTTGGGCTTCTGCCTGGGTGTCTCGTCTGCCAGTGCACTCATCCCCTCACCACACCCCTCTCCTGACACCCCTCTCCCCCCATCATGTCTAAACATTAGACATAACTAGGAACGCCGCATCCTAAATTGTTTTCATTCTTCTTAAAAAGTTAGGACTTCGACTGCCTTCATTAGTGCCCTCTGGCATCTTCTGCGGAGTTGAGAGTAGCATAGGGATTCAGCGCACACACTCGGTCAGAGAGCCCTGGGGGTCCATTCCCGGCTGTGTCTCTCGTGTGACCCGAAGTCCCCTCCACAGCTCCCCCTTCACCTCCTCCTTTCATCATGTTCCAGTGACTCCCACCTTCCTTCCGCCTCTCAAGCAGGCCAAGATCACATCCAGGCTGGCCCCTGATTGTTTCAAATGTAATACCTCCCCCAGTGTAACATCCTCGTTCCCCGTCTTCCTCTAAACTCTAAGCACCCAGTGCAGGGCCTGGCACCCCCCAGACAGCGGGATTGCGTGCTGTTCTTGTTAGTAGGCAGCCCTGGTTGGCCAGCATCTGGGCCAGGTCCTGCCCCAGAGCCCACACTCTCACTGGGGGCACAGGTGGGACGTGGGTGTCCACAGCGCACATGATCAGACCCCAGGAGAGTCCTGAGAAAAGAAGCCAGGCCAGGTGTGGGGGAGGCTGCACCAGGGCCCCTGCTCATTGCCTCCTTCTGCGCACAGTCTACGCGGTGGAGCTGTTCCTCAAAGTTGCCGGCCTGGGCCCCGTCAAGTACCTGTCCTCTGGATGGAACCTGTGAGTACAGAGCATGTGTCTCTCCTTGATTATTTATTTGACCATGGCGGGTCTTGGCTGTGGAGCCCAGAGTCTTCATTCTTTGCAGCCTGTGGGATCTCTAGTCACAGCGTGTTAACTCTTTAGTTGCGGCACGTGGGATCTAGTTCCCTGGCCAGGGATCGAACCTGGGTCCCCTGCCTTGAGAGCGAGGAGTCCTAGCCCCTGGACCACCAGGGAAGTCCCCAGAGCATGTGTCTCAACCACGTCAGAGACTCTGATGAAAGCCATGGGCCCTCTCCCTCTGCACCCACCACCAGAAGGTCCGAGGCCAGCTTGGGTCTCTGTCTTCTGGAGGGGTTCTGCCTGTGGCTCCGGGCACCCCCGGAGGCCCTCATCTTCCTCCCTGGGACAACCCCACCAGTCCCTCCTGGAGGAGGCCTGTTGGGGGTCCTTAGGCCGGCTGGCTCTTTCTGAGTCACCGAACCCTACACCCCTCCCTGACCACTAAGCTCTCTTATCCTCCCTGGAAACCACAATGCTCACAGAGGAGGGGGCACTCAGCCTGATGCGATGCTCAGCATCGAGCTGGAGGCCCCTCTCCCTGTTTCAGAGACCCCGAGAGGTCACTCACCACCCACGAAAGTTAACTCACCTGCAAAGTCAGGTAATGCTCACATGGTCTCAGGTCCTAAGAGTGAAATAGGTTAATAAGTAGAGAGGAGCTGGGCAGAGCAGCAGGGTGTGCGCTTGCAGTTGGCAGGTGCAGGGCATTAATATATGCGGGGGGATGGGGGGTGGGTCCTCTACCCTGCGTGGGGGGAGCTGGTCTCCAGGCGGGCCTCCGCTGTGGTCCTGCCCCACCCCGAAGTTCCTTCCCCAGGGTCACTGGTGTATCCTGTGTCTGCCATGAGACCAGTGCGGGACCTTCAGGAAGGGGTTTCCGACCCGAGGGGTGTGCCGTTGACTGAGAGGCCCAGCCACGCCAGCCTCAAAGACACCTGACGGCAGCAGGAAGCTGGCCAGCTGTGGGCCCTGCGGGGCCGGCGGCCGCCTTTGCTGTGGTTTGGTGTGTGGGCTCCAACCATCATGCGTGCTGAGTCATAAACCAGAGCGCCACAACCTCTGAGGGCCCACGGGGACCCTCTGAGCCCCTACCACACCTCAGCCCTGATTTTCTGAGTCTCTTGTCAAGAAAAATCCTCCCTCGCTCTCAGCTTCCCCTGGCCACCACCATAGGAAACGAGTACACATTTGTAGAAACCTATGGACGTTGTCCCTTACCCGTTGTGGGGGTCTCCCTAGAGTAGGGGAGCCTCGGGGGGGCAGGCTGAGCAGACCACAGCTTCCCTTCCTCCCCATCCCCAGGTTCGACTTCTCTGTCACAGCCTTTGCCTTCCTGGGACTGCTGGCTCTGGCCTTCAACACGGAGCCCTTCTACTTCATAGTGGTCCTGCGTCCCCTCCAGTTGCTGAGGTGACGGCAGGGCTGGGTCTGGTGGGTGGGCAGTGACCAGACGGAGCCCAAGGGCTCACCGGCCGGGTGTCAGAGGTGGCTCGCCCCTGCAGGAGCTCCCGGGGTTGGTGCTTGGGGGTGCTGGGGGCCTTGTCCTCCTGTGCAGACTGCTCCCCCGCTCACATCTTGGGACCCGTTGCCTCTGACCGTGGAAGAGAACCATGGTTCAGGGCTCTGGTGAACTTGGCCTGTGCTGGTATCAGCTGCAGCCACAGGAACCCATGTGCTCAGTCACAAACCAGGGAGCCACAGCCCCCTGAGGGTCCAGAAAGACCCTTTGAGCCCCTACCGTGCCCCAGTCATGATTTTCTGGCATAGTCTCTTGTCAAGAAAAACCATCACTTGCTCTCAGCTTTCCCCCCGGGCACCAGTGTATGAACCTAGCACACATCTGTAGAAGTCTATGGATGTTGTCCTTTACCAGTTAAGAGGTCTCCTTGTGTCCTCTGAAGCCTCGTTTTCCTCTAGAACATCCAGCTGCGAGCCCGCTCACGGCCATCCGAGTCTCGCCCTGAACCCCTTCACGGAGGGGGCCCAGCCCGTCCCGCCCCCAACGTCCTGGCTCCGCCACCACCCTCCCCAGGGTACCAGTCACCTAAGCCGAGTGCCCAGCTGGCGACTCTGGGGGAGAGGAGCGCTCAGGTGGCCGAGAGGCCCCAGGCCTGCCTTGCCCCCCGAGCCCCGGCGCGGTGGATGGGCCGGGCTGCGGCTTCGGTGAGTGACCCGGCCGGCCTCCCTCTTCCCTCACTCAGGTTGTTTAAGCTGAAGCAGCGTTACCGCAACGTGCTGGACACCATGTTTGAGCTGCTGCCCCGGATGGCCAGGTAGAGCCCTGACTGTGGGCCCCCAGGGCCAGGCGCCATGAGGCTTGTGCCCCCTCGGGGCGGGCAGCTGGGTGGGTGGTCGTGGCGGGGCGAGGAGGAGTCCCGGAAAGGACGGACATCGAGGGTCTGATGGGTCTTCAAGGAGCCCGAGGTCCTGACCACCACAGGTCTCCCTGGCTCCCTCTGTCTTCACTGAGCCATCTGAGATAGTGAATAGGGAGGGCAGGGAACTGTCACCTTCACTTACCACCTATGTCTACGTTCACAGGTAAGGGTCACCTGTGAGTCTACCTTCACAGGTAAGGGGTGGATTGCTGGTAGAGGGGCGTCTGGTGCGAGAGTCCTCACCCGAGCCGTTCTTCCACCCCCCGACCTGAATCCGAGGCCCCCTCCCCTGCAGGCACTCTCCAGCCGGCGCACCTGGCTAGGAGCATGCGTCTCCCCTCGGTCAGCTCGGGGGTCTGCGGTGCTGGGGCTGCCGGGCAAGCTGGGCTCTCCCGCCGGGCCCTCGATCACCCTGTGCCCTCTGACCCTCCTCCCCAGCCTGGGCCTCACGCTGCTCATCTTCTACTACTCCTTCGCCATCGTGGGCATGGAATTCTTCTGTGGAATCCTCTACCCCAACTGCTGCAAGTGAGTTCACGGCCGGGGCCCCCCAGGGGAAGCCTGCATTCCTGGAGGGTCCCAGACGGGACTGGCACAGCCAGCTGACTCCCCAGGGACCCGACTCCCGAAGCCACCGCACCCGTTACAGCCCTGGGATCCCGTGCTGAGCTTCCAGGGCTTGTCAGTCCAGTGCAGCAGCTAGGGGAGGGGCCTCCTTGAAGCGAGGACATTGAGCCAGTCGCCCTGTCCCCCAGGCAGGCTCTGGGAGCCTCTCTCCCACCAGGCCTCCGTCAGCTTTCCCTTCACGCTGAACACTGGAGGCAGCTCCACTGCTGGACTGCGGGCCAGGGGCCCGTGGCTTCCTCCTACTTGTCTCCGGGGTGGCCGGGGCTCCGGGCAGACAGGTCAGCTAGGGGTGGCCTGACAGGATGAGACAGACACACGCGGGAAGGACAGAGCAGGGAACACAACCTCCCATGATCCCTTCCTTCCTCCCAGGCCCCCATGGTGCATCCAGGATTCTCTTTAGAATCCATCCTTGTAGCTTCAAGCTCTGATAGATAAAGGTCCCAGAGACACCGGCAGTGTGTTGGGCTCAGAACCAGAGCCCATAGTGGTGGGTCACAGATCTTAGGGCACACCAGAACCCCCAGGGCAGCTGCTTAAAAGTGCAAACTCCAGACCCCACCCTGTCAGGATGCTGCCCTCCGAACGAGCTCCTCGGGGGCCCAAGGACCAAACATGTCAAACCATCAGCGTGAGTTACAGCAGATGAGCCATAAAAGGCTGGAAGGGAAGTAGCAAGTAAGCTCTCAGAACAGGAGCAACTGATTGGAACAGGAGAGAATACAACGCCCCAGCAGGTGCTGGGGGAGCCCCGTGAGGAGGGGGCCTCTCTCCAGGCTCTGCTGGCACCTGGCCTCCAGAGCACACCCCAGACTGGCGGGCGTGGGGACAGGGATGGGGCAGTTGCCTAGAGGACGCACTGTCTTCCCCCTCCTCCAGCTGCTGAGAGGGAGGTCTCAGCTGGCAGCAGAGAAATGCCAAGTGGAGGAGGATGTGGGGGGCGAGTCCGGGGGTTCCCACCAGCACCCTGGGGACTCCCCTTGAGACAGGAAGACAGGCAAGAGAGCTGGGGGCTGGGGGGGCAGGGGGTGCTGGGCAGGAAACCAGGCTGGTCCAGGCCGGATGCTCCTTGGTCAGACCTTGGTTTGTTTAAATTTTCTGTCCTCTGTCGAGGTGACCAGTTGTCTTGTGACCTTCCCCCCACCCCTGTCTCCCCGGCCAGTACAAGCACAGTGGCAGACGCCTACCGCTGGCTGAACCACACTGTGGGCAACAGGACTGTCGTGGAGGAGGGCTACTACTATCTCAACAATTTCGACAACATCTTGAACAGCTTTGGTGAGTGCAGGAAGCGCAGGCGGGCCGTGGCACCCACAGGTCCCAGGTACCGGGGAGTGGGGCTGGCTGAGGCCTCCCCCTTCCCAGGGTGTTTGCCACAGTCACTCGAGTCTTGTCTGGCCCCCAAGGAGCCTCTGCTTTGCCCAGCTTGGGGTGCAGCCCAGGCCAGACCCCAGGGCTCACTCAGTCGCCAGGTTTTACTGCATCTCCTGTTCCTTTCTCAGCATCGGGGAGCAGCAGAGCTTCATGCCTGGCTGGGAGGGGTACAGCCTGATGCAGGGCGGGCCCCAGCCACAGTGCCCTGCACCACCCAGGCCAGGCCCACACAGCTCTGCTCCCGGCTTCCACAGAGAAGCTGGGAGGGCAGGGGGCCATGGAGGGAAGGGGCGTTGCCAGACGCAGCTTTCTCAGAGCATCCCATCATGACATCCTAGACCGAGGAAGGTCTGGGGGGCTCTTCCTCAGCATCCTCACCCCAGCCCTGGTCCCCACCCCTGCATCTCGAGCTGCTGAGGCAAAAGACGCATGCTTTTGAGGCCAGGCCAAGATGGGACCACTTCCCATGGGGTGGGCGCTCTGGAAGGGTCTTGGCCACTCTCTCTGGAGCGCACAGCCCAGCCTGGCAGATAGGTGCATGGTACCCAGGATAGGTGGAGAGAGGCCACTGACCCCACTCTGCAAAAGCGGGTCTGATTAAGACGCTTCTGTGTCTCCCTTTTGTTTGGCAGTGACCTTGTTCGAGCTTACGGTCGTCAACAACTGGTACATCATCATGGTAAGGACCTCCCTGTCAGCTCCTGGGGGTGTTTGCCCACCATTCTCTGTGGCCAGGTCTCCCCTCGCCCAGCCCAGCATGGGGTGCTTTGCTCTCCTATCCCCCGCAGGGGGTGGGGTTCTGCGGGAAGACCAGGATATGGGCTGAATCCAGGGGCCACCCCACCATTAGCTGAACGTGGCCTTGCTCCCCACCCTCTCTGCACATCCCTCACCAGCCAGGAGAGGCCAGGCAGCCTCTGGTCTCTGTGCTGCTCCCACCACTGGGGGGGGGGTGGGGGGGGGGAACTTGCCAATCAAGGAACAGTGTGGCCAAGGTGCTTGGTTGGTTTTTCCCAGCCCTTAAATTCTTCCAAAGGCTGCCTGCATTAGTCCTGAACCGTTAGTTCTGGGCGGGGAGGTGTCCAGGCCTAAGGAGCACAGGGGAGCTTTTATACTCAAGGAGCCAGGTTCGCCTCCTTTGTCTCCACAACTGAAGGCAGAGCAGGAAGGGTTTGCAAAGAGCGGGGGCCATGGTGAAGGCTGCGTAGACAGCGCATCCCAGCCCCCAGCGCTCGCTCACCACCTGCTTCCCTCCGTCTGCAGGAAGGTGTCACCTCCCAGACCTCGCACTGGAGCCGCCTCTATTTCATGACCTTCTACATCGTGACCATGGTAGGTTGGGGGCTGCAGAGTGCCCGCCGTCCTGTCCTCACAAGCCGCCTCCTCACTGGGCGCAGCTCTGGGAGGAGGGGGCCGGGGACACATCTGGCTGGGCTCTGGGGCCCCACCGCAACTCACAGCACCCCATTCCTCTCTCCTCCTCTCCCTGCGCCTGGCCAGGTGGTGATGACCATCATCGTGGCCTTCATCCTCGAAGCCTTTGTCTTCCGAATGAACTACAGCCGCAAGAACCAGGACTCAGAAGGTCAGTGCAGGTGTCTGCCACCTGCTGCGCTTCTGTCTGTCCAGCTGTCAGCTTTTCAGCTGTCTGGATGTCCAGTCTCTGGGCAGTACTGCTTACCAGTCTGGCTCATCTTTCTTGACCTCTTATTTGCATTATTTTCAAATACTTAATGACCAAAAAAATGCCCAGGATCTCATCTTAAAAACCAGAACAATACAGGTCAGAGATCAAGAAAAACCACAGGCCGACTGTGACTCCAGCAGCCCTCTGTCCCACCTTTCTCATCTCCTAGTCTGCTCACCCCTTAGCTGTTTCTTTTAGTTACCGTCCCTGTGTTCCTAAACAACATGTTTGTCCTCTGGTTCTTGATTTTAAACGCTGTAAATACTGTGGGCCGCAGAGCTCATAGCAACTTGACAGGCCCCTGGCTTCAGTGACTGCCTCCCTTCTCCCGGGTTGCATAGTTTTCTGTGTACTGATCCTCTGTTCTTTCCAGATTCTCCATCAAAACCGCCACATCCCTACTGCTACTTGTTTCCAAATCTCTGTCCTCTCAGGCTACCTAATCGTTTTCTTTTGGCTTGGGGACAGCCTGTCCCCTGTACGCTGCTGGCCTGAGCAGCGCTCCTCACAGCACCTGTGAAGGGCAGGAAAGGGGAGGGACGGAAGTGCTAGATGGTGGGGGCGACGTGGGGGTTGTATCCTGCAGATCCAGGGAACCTTAAGCTCCCCATAGGGGCAGCAGGGAGGTTGGCTAAACCAGACCATGCCAGGCAACTTCCCACCGCCGCCCTCCCCTCCCGCAGTGGACGGTGGCATCACCCTGGAGAAGGAGCTCTCCAAAGACGAGCTGGTTGCAGTTCTGAAGCTCTACCGGGAGGCAGAGGGAGCCAACTCAGACATCGCTCAGCTGCTCAAGATCCTCTCCCAGATGGACAGATACGAGGTGGGGAGCCCCAGGGCCTCGTCCAAAGGAGCTTAGTGCAAACCCTCCCCCACTGTCCATCCCCTCAAGTGTGTGTGTGTGTGTGTGTGTGTGTGTCTGTGCTGGGCCTTAGTTGTGACATACAGATTTGGTTGCCCCGAGGCATGTGAGATCTCAGTTCCCCAACCAAAGATCAAACCCACATCCCCTGCATTGGAAGATGGATTCTTAGCCACTGGTTGTTTAGTTGCTCAGTCATGTCCAACTCTTTGCAGGCCCATGGACTGTAGCCTGCCAGGCTCCTCTGTCCATGGGATTCTCCCAGCAAGAATACTGGAGTGGGTTGCCGTTTCCTTCTCCAGCTTAATCACTGGACCACCAGGGAAGGCCCCTGTCCCCACAAGTTTTAGTGACTTTTTCTTTGGTGGGGGGGCACCTTTGCAGAAGCCAGAGGAGCAGGTGAGGCCTGCTGAAGCTGGGCACCATGGCCCAGACTCAGGCGGGTCCCTGTAACCTCTCCATTCTTCCCTAGCAAAATACCGTAGCGTTTCTGGGACGGAGATCCAGGACCAAAAGTGACCTGAGCCTAAAGATGTACCAAGAGGAGATTAAGGTAGAAGCACCCCAAATGCGCTGCAATCTCCTCCTACCCTGGAGTCCTCCCCACTACCGGGTGGGGGCTGATCTCCAGTCTCCGTCTTGAGTTGTGGGGAGTGCTCGGTGGGGAGCATCTGTTGGAACCACCACCAGTGGTGTCTGGGACTCGGGTAGGGGTGCTTCAGGGCTCAGCCTTGAACCCTTGAAGCATTAGGTGGCCCCCCTGTCTGCTCTTCCACATGTCACTGACCTCATGTCATTCTCATCCTGTGAGCCAGCACCGAGGAGGACACACACAGGGCAGAGGGAGCCTGGGGGGGTGGGGGGCCCTGGCCCGCTTGCCAGGACCAGCCTCCTCAAAGAGGGGAGTTAGGAGGTGCACTGAAACGTCACACGACTTTATACAACTTATGAGCTCCAGGTTTTTCGGGTGTAATATAAGGATACCCAGCTCAAAGGGGATACATCATGGAGGGTTGGCGGGGGTACATCCCTTTGTGAACCACACAGATTATGTTCACAAGTAAAGGGTGATTACTACTACCTGGGCCTCATTTACAAAGAGGACTGTGCAAAGCATGCTGGACAAGGAGGTTTGCACACCTCTAATTAGAAAGGGAAAGACTGCTCAGTAATTTTCCCACTTAGGGGAACAGTCAGCCTTCCCAGCAGGTATGGGGTAGGGGTGGTGTTCGGTCCCAGTT
The DNA here is from genome assembly GCF_019320065.1 of Cervus canadensis. Classification (NCBI taxonomy): domain Eukaryota; kingdom Metazoa; phylum Chordata; class Mammalia; order Artiodactyla; family Cervidae; genus Cervus; species Cervus canadensis. The sequence goes on along the minus strand of NC_057386.1, from coordinate 118,665,430 downwards.
GGGTGGTGCTGGCAGCAGACTCCCTCCGGCCACCCACAGCAGGCGGAGGGCCCAGAGCTGCCTGGCCTGGGTGACCCCCGTCAGGCTGGGGTTAGCTGGCAGGACCGGGGCGGGGACCTACTCAGCACGCTGTCTGCTCTCTCGCTTTAGGAGTGGTACGAGGAACACGCCCGCAAGCAGGAGAAACAACAGCGCCAGTTCAGCAGCTGCGTGGTCCCTGCCGCCCAGCAATCTCCAGGCAGCCGCCAGCGCTCCCAGACCATCACCTAAGCCCAGCCTGCAAAAGCCATCTCTTCTATGCAATAACACAATAGTATTATTTTACTACAATGTATCAAAGTAATGTATGTGTATATATGTATATGTTATACATACATACACATCCATATATATATATGCACATATTTATATACAGAAAGGAGAAAAAGGCCGACAAGATGGGGTTTGGTTTATAACCGCCTTAACCCTATTTAACCCTGGAAGTCAGCTTCGTCTTGGGGGCGGTCAGGCCACCAAGAGCGGAGCTTAACATGAAGGCCCCTTCTACAAGAGCACTTGAATGGACCTGCCGATCTCTGTAGGGCTGGCCTTCACAGTGGGCCCGCGTGCCTGTCCACACCGTCTTCCTGACACTGCTCTCAGAATCCTTCCCCGCCTGGCAGCCTCCCCACTGATCTGCCCTGTGGCCCCTGGCCCAGGGCTCCTGTGTCCTGCTTTGGGGACGAAACCACTTAAGAAGGAAAGAGCCCACATCCTCGGGTTGGTATGTCTCCAGATGTGATGATCATGGAATGGGTGTTCCCTTGGGAAACCAGTACCCAGCAAGCACCTACTGGAACGTGTGATCCGGGGCCGTGGGTACTCCACGTGTTCAGATCTCAGCCAGCGCCAGGTGGCCAGAGATGCTGTATCCTGGCTCCATGAGCCTTTGCACCTACCGTAAGTTTCAACCCTTGTTGCTGAAAATGCTTCTAAGATGGCCCATAGGAGGAGAACAGGCCAGAGGCCAGGCCGGTGGCTACCACCCCAGACAAAGTCCTAAAGTGAATGGGCTTTCTCCTTAAATCCCTTTGCCTTGGGATTGTCCTGTTCAAGCAAAAAGATATTTTGGTTAATTCAGGATTCTGCCAAAGACCATAGCAAGTCATTCACACATGTGCGTTCTCTGGAAACGGGAACAAAAGGCATGGAGGCTGACCTCAGGTTGTCCACAGCCACCTAACTCGTTGGTCCCCTTGGCCGGCTCTGCCCTCAGCTTGAGCGAGTCACTCCCCGTGGACTTGACTGAGGTGGGAGCGGGGACTCGGCTCACTCCAAGGTCTCCCCCTCCCGGGAGGAGGTTCAGATGGCCTCTCAGTTTCCCGGGGACCTTGGGTGAGTCCTCTGAGGTCGGAGCGCCGCTGGGGCGTGAATGCACAGCAGGGCGGGGTTAGCAGCGGTGCAGCTGCGGGAGGCAGCATGCAGGGACGACGGGGCCGGGGGAAGAGCCCCCACTGGGCATCCTGCTCCAACCCCAGCTCTCCAGCTGCCTCCACTGGCCTCTGTGAGCTAGGAAGGTGGCGGCAGTCGGCGGGGGGGTGGTGCAGACTCCGCCCTCCCCTCGTTCTCTTTCCAGCGGGACAGGACCCAGCTCCCCTACCCCATCTCCATGGCCAAGTCTTCTCAACTGCGGCCTTGGTTGGGCTGATCACTAGAGCCAGCATCCCCTAGCTCTGCCCCTCATCAGGGGAGGAGTGGTGATTTTTTTTTTTTTTTTAAAGCACAGTCCTTTAGGGAAACAAATCACTAAGAACCACTGAGGTTTCCACCAGGAATCAGGAGACGGACGTTGTCCTCCTGATCTCTGGGGAGCGACAGGCTGCCACGGGCAGCTTGACACCAGGCCCAGGCCTGGACCCCTTCCCTGCTCCAGAGAAGGAACTTTATTTGCACAACTGGGTGCCTTTTAGCTTTTGTGTATTGAAATGGGCATTCTGGAAGCAGGAGGCAAGGGGCAGCCTTGAAAGGAGGGCATGAGTCCTCCGACCTCAGTATCTGCCCTCAGAAAAGGGGTGCCAGGGAGGCTGAGTGCACCGCCCACCCCCCCACCGCCGGGGTGACGGCTGCTACCAGGAAGAGTGGGGTTAAGTCCAGGCTTCCCAACCCTGTCCTGCGAAAAGCCCTGTTTTTAGTCAGGGACAGGACGGAAGCCAAGTGGTAACAGCGCCGATGGCCCAGACTCCAGCCCACTGGCGGGCACCCTCATGACTGAGCCTAAGGACAGCTGCCCCCGTGGGGTCACTGGGGTGGACCCCAGGTGGACCCTCCAACTTGCACATAGGCCATCGAGCAAGGAGCGGGTGTCACCCAGGGCTGTGAGCTCCCCCAGCTCGGATGCCCTCTCACTTCCCACATCAGCTCAGTGACGCTGGCACAGGACACGCGGGCCTGCTCTGGGTGCCCCACCACCTGTCAGTCAGCGTCCGAGGGCCCTGTGCCCCGACCCAGCTCTGGGAGGGGGACGCCCTCCGGCCCCCTCCTCCTCGCTTCCCTCCCCTACCTAACCCAGCCTTACTCCACACCACGTGACAATCATTTTGTATCGGTAGCGGGAACGACGCTGTAAGGTTTTGTACGTCAGCGATTTGTAACCGAGAAAACCCACCATGTCTGCGGATTTCTGGCATATTAATAAAGAGCCTCCGCTTTGTACGTGTGGCTGCCGCCTTGTGACTTCCAGCAGGCACCACTTGGGGGCCTCCATGATCGTGGAGAGCGGGGATACCACCTCAGCCCCACCCCTAGACGCGCCACAAAGTCCAGATCCATCAGGCCCAAGAACCTTCGGCCCTGGAACCAACCCCCCGTCACCCTGGCCCGGGTTAAGAAGAACTAGTAACAGCTGGGTATACATTATTTTCTGTATCCTTGAAATATTTAATAATTACGTTCATTGGAAGAAAAGACAGTTGAATCCCTTTACTGCTGGCCTAAGGCATCGAGCAAACGGAAAAGCGGCTTCTTAAAAAGGGGGGTCACTGGCTGCCAGCAGGAAGGCACCCGGGAGTGCTCACCACCCTCCCAGAGCTTGCAGGCAGGGGAACCCCAGCCCAGGGCTCCCCGTGAGGTAGGCACAGGGCACTGTCAAACCGACTCCTGTTTCGCAGATAAGGAAACCTCTGAAGCCGCAGACAGTTCTAGAGGCAGAGCCTGGAGCTGCACCATCCAATGTGGAGCCGCTGATGGGCCATTGCCACTGGCTGCTATTGTGGAGCAATACGTATTGTGATTAATTTCACCTTTTTCTTTTGGCTTTATTAGCATGGCGACTCAGAAATTCACAATTAGGGTCATGTCTCCTATTTCTGCTGGACGGTGCAGCTCCAAAATTCAGAACGCTTTCTGTGCTGACCCGACATGGGCTATCTGCCAGGTCCGAGTCACCCTGATTCCCTAAACCCTGGTCTGGCAGCCCTCTGACCCTGAGACACATTGCAGGAAGGCAGCAAGGGGTGACTAACCGCCTCCAGTCCTGAACTCTTTGGGGTCTTCCCGAACCAGCTTGGAAGGCACCCAGGCTTCCCCTTCGACCCAAACCCCGACCTTCAAAAGAGGCTCTGGAGGTAATGCAAGGAAGTCTTCCACCTGCTGCCCGGGACTCTGTCCACAGGGAAGCCCCATCGCCACAGTCCCAGAAACGAGGTTTGACTGTCCTCACTGCGCATTGCAGTGACCTGGAATCTTTGGCAGAGAGCGCGGCCCCCACGAGCCCACCCCACCATTCACGGTCAGGGCCGCGCATGCGGGGTTCTGCAGAAGGCACTTCATCCTCCGTCTCACCGCCTGCAGTGACACCTCCCGACCACCAGGCGGACCCTGAAGCAGCTTCACTCACACAGTTTTCAAGTGAATCACTCCAAATTCAGTGAGCAAGGCCACCACGAGGAAGGTCAGGTAGAGGAGGAGCAGGCAGCAGCCGTAAACTCGGCTCAGCTGGAAGCACTGCAGCGGGACCAAGACCAAGGAACAGACGAGGCTGAGGCCCAGGGTGCCGGCCAAGACCCACACCAACAGTCCTTCTGGCTCCAGCTGCGGGGGGAACGGGGAAAGGCTGCGTTACTGCAACCGACAGGCAAACCGAGGTTTGAGGGCCCCTCGTGAGGGACCAGGGAGGGACTTTTGGCCTCCCTGTGAGACGGCTCCCCCCAGCTTGAAGTTCAATGTTTTTAAACCACCTGAGCGTGAACGTGCGCGTGCTCAGTCGTGTCCGACTCTTTTGCGACCCCATGGACTGTAGCCCCACAGGCTCCACTGTCCATGGGAGTCACCAGGCAAGAATACTGGAGTGGGTTGCCATTTCCTTCTCCAGGGGATCTTCCTGTCACTGAGACTGAACCTGAGTTTCCTGAGTCTCCTGCTTGGCAGGCGAGTTCTTTACCACTGAGCCCCCTGGAAGTCACCTGGTGTTCGGTAAACTAATTTATATATACATATATATATGTATATGCATATTATATATATGTATGTGTATATATATATAACACAGTTGTTGAAAAATTCTCCAGCAACACAGAAGAATACAAGGAAATGAAATAGTCCCCTTCCCACTTTTTTCCCCTCCAGACTTAGCACCTATCTAACACATATGGAAGGCTTAACCCTAGGCACTACGCTAGGTATTTCACACCCACCATGCCCTTTCATCCCCTCATCACGTAAGGAGACCTTCATGATGATCACCAATCCACAGTCAAGGAAACCAAGTATGGCTGACCCCTGAACAGCCCTGGTTTGAACTGCGTGAATCCACACATGTGGATTTTTTTTCAACCATAGTATCTGTATCTTCATTTCATGATCTTTAAGCCTGGGGGAAAAGTCCATGTTGGCTTAGAGATCACAATATGTAGAATCCAAAGAGCTAGGGTTTGAGACTTCCTGCTGGTCCAGTGGCTAAGACTCTGCACTTCCAAGGCAGGGGGCCCAGATTTGATCCTTTTCACTTTCATGCATTGGAGAAGGAAATGGCAATCCACTCCAGTGTTCTTGCCTGGAGAATCCCAGGGACGGCGGAGCCTAGTGGGCTGCCGTCTATGGGGTTGCACAGAGTCAGACACGACTGAAGCGACTTAGCAACAGCAGCAGCAGGGAACTAGATCCCATATGCGGCAATAAAGAACTGGTATAGACAAATATTGAAAAAGAAAAACAGCTAGGGTTTGAGTCCTGATTCTATTCAAACTCTTTCAGTATCCTGGCCCTGGGACATTCATTTATCAATTCCTTTGCTTTTGAGGCTGGAGAAGGAAATGGCAACCCACTCCAGTATTCTCGCTGGGGAAATCCCATGGACAGAAGAGCCTGGTGGGCTGCAGTCCATGGGGTCGAAAAGAGTAGGACACGACTGAGCGACTATCACTCTTTCATTTGCTTTTGAGGCAGAGACAGCACTATGCAGATTTGTGACATGTGGGGCGATCAGCACCCCTAATTCCCGCATCGTTCAAGGGTCGACCATAGTACGTGACAGAGCCCAAATCCGAAGTCCAAGCTCTTACCCTCCCCTGCGTCCTCAGACAGCAACATATGTCCACACAGATGTGTGGGTACACATGTGCACCAGAAGTCCCGTGTATTCTGTAACCAGACACGGGACCAGACAGTAGGTACGTGTTTAAGAGCAACCTGTTTTTCAGCCAACAGTACAGCGCGGACTTCCTTCTGTGATGACCTCTCGTGATGCCCTGTGTCTTACGCAATTAACTGCAGGAGCATTTTCTAAACTCAGCACAAAGGCAGAGGAAATGCAGACACACACTCTACAAGGAGCCAGAGGAAAGAAACACCGCCCCCAGGGGGGCCAACGCTGAAGCCTCATTATCTGGAGCTGTCCGAGAATCAGGAATGAAAGGAACCTATTAAACCCGTGAGAAGTATAAACAAAATCTGCAGAGAGAGGGTGTTTACCCCTTACAAAGGCAAACTTTTCAAGCAGAAGTTATTTGGCTTATGGGCGTGGCCACTGTGAAAGGCCGGCCCACAGCCAGTTCATTACAAGTCAGCCACGCGTGTATTCAAGAACTAGCGGCCTCCTGGAGAAAGAGGTGGGTGACATTGTTCCCATGAATGACTCCATCATTCAGCTGCACATTCCAAGTGCTTCCACACAATTGGCCTTAAAACCGTCCCCTGGGCCACATGCCCCATCCCACCTTCACCCTTTTCTGGTTTGGCCTTGGAATTCGAGTCCCTGGCAATGTATATGTGTCCAAATCTGGGACACATCTGCTTTGTACGGGGCGCTGTCTGACCTGTGCAATATTTCCAAACAGAAGAGCTCACCTAGGAATCCCAATTTCTTCTCAAAAAAAGCTGGATGATCTGGCCATAGGAGGCCCATCCAAGTTACCCACACAACTGGGTTACCTGCCCGAAGTAGTGTTTTCAACTTTGCTGGGGACCTGTCCCTCAAGGGTCCTAACCTTCATACGTCTCCAGGGAGTGTATTTTAAAATGCAGATTTCCAGCCTACCACCCCCTGGAATGCCGGGGTCAAGAGGTCTCAGTGCCCCCAGGGAATTTGCAGAGCCCCTTGAATCCACACAGCCTCTTCTGCTCAGTGCGTTTCAAATCTATGGAGATTCCTCCCTTCTGGGGCTGTCTCCAGCTCTCTCTCATCCTGGCCTGTCCTCTCCCGACAGTGGTGGGATAACATGTTCAGCCTGGCCCTTATCTTGTGTATGGTGCTTATCCAGGAAGTTGGGGGGTGGGATCAACCCATTTCACAGGTGAGGAAGCTGAGGCTTAGAGACCCTCAGAGTTCTACTTCAGTCAAAGTCCTATAGCAAGACACTTCAGTGATGAGACCAAGACACCAGTTGAGAGCCTTCCTGCCCCTTTCCCTCAAAGCCACATCTTATTAATAATTACTCCACGACCTTGCAAGGAAAACTTTTAACCCTATATGCAAAATATTTTAAAGATATGCTACAAATCAGACGTCACACATCTAGACGAGTCCTCTCCCCAGTAAGTGTAACCTGCTGAGACGTGAATGGTCTCCGCTCTGGAGCAGGGAGGGGAGGAGGAGAAGAGACCCTTATGAAGAGGCCCCTTGTTGAGTCAGCTGTTACCCACCTTCACCTCCATGTGGCCCCTGGAGATCTGAAGCAGGCAGCCCAGCCCCACTCCCACCAGCATATCTGTGGTCCAGTTCAGGAAGTCTGATGGAACATAACCCCATAACCCCGACACACAGCCCACTGACTTTCTTTCTGATCTGTGACTGCACCCCCCTCCCTTCCCCCAAAAGCCCTATCTGAGAGGCCTTATCCAGTTTTAGCACCTCTAAGAGATTGTCCAGTGTACATTTTGCCTCACTCTGTAAGGATCGCAGGAAGTGACAAACATTTGGTGCCTGGTGAGATGGAGAAACAGAGGTAATGTGGAATGACTGGGAGGACTGGTGGTGGAGCATGGCATGGGGGGCACTGCTCCAGCCAAGGCTCAATCCTTCCCACCCCAACCTGAGAGCTCAGGACAGGCCACAGCCCTACAGCCAGGAGCAGGGCACGGTGGGCAACGGGCCGTGACAAAGGACAGGAGGCATCTGCAGGCGGGTCACATGGCTGGCACAGGGCAGTGCTGGAACTGGGATCCAAGACTGCCCAGACTCCAAGCCCTGCCTTTTTCATAGCCCCAGGCTGCCTGACCCTCTCTTTTCTATATAGACCAGGCAAATGAAAGCCTACAGGACAATCCGGCCCACTGTCTGCTTTTATTAATAAAGTTTTATTGGGACAGTCAGGCCCATTCGTTCATGTATTGCCCATGACTGTTTTCACACTTTAGGGGAAGAGTTGAGGCATGGCAAGAGAGTCCTATGGCCCACAAAATCTAAAATATGTACTCTCTGGCCCTTTAAGAAAAAGTTTGCTGGCATTCCCTGGTGGTTCAATGGTTTAGCGTCTGCTTGCTAATGCAGAGGACGTGGGTTGGATCTCTGGTCCAGGAAGATTCCACATGCTGCAGGGCAACTAAGCCAGCGTGCCACTACTACCAAGCCTGCGTGCTGCAACTACTGAAGCCGACGCACCCTAGAGCCCATGTTCTGCAACACGAGAAGCCACTGCAATAAGGAGCCCGTGCACTGCAACTAGACAGTAGCTCTCACTTGCTGCAACTAGAGAAAGTCTGTGCAGCAAAAAAGATCCAGCACAGTCAAAAATAAATAAATAATTAGGGGGAAAAAGAAAAAAATTGCCAACCCTGACATCTACAGACCATGACATCTATAAGAGGGAGAGATCTTCCACAAGCTTAGTGTGTGGGCACCTACTGATAATACCTCTGCCCTAACAAGATGAGTATCTGCCGTCAGCGCTGTTTACCAAGCACTTCTGTCACTTCATTCGATCTTTACAACAACCTATGAGGTCAGTCCTCTCAATATCCCCATTTTACAGATGAAAAAGCTGAGGCTCAAGCAGCCAAGTCACCTGCCCCAGGCGTTCCAGTGAAAGCCCATCCCAAGGGGGAGGAATAGAGCCCACCCTTGGCTCCCAGCACTGAGGGAAGGGCAACTGCAGAAAGGATACTGAAGATGATGCCACCGAAGCAGGCCGAGAACGCCATCCTCGGGTAGCCCTGGCGGGCCAGCGTGAAATCTGAGAAGACATCTGTGTGGATACAAGAGAAGGCCTTGAGCGGTGCGGGACTTCCCTGGCCCTTGTTGGTCACTAGTGCCTTCGTTCTTACCCACAGTCATTCAGTCGACAAACACTGATGAATGTCTGCCTGACTCTGGCACTAGCTTGTCCGGGTGCTGGGGGAGGCCACATTGTCCCATAAGACACAATTCCCTCCTTAATTCTTTTCACCTGCTTCTTTCCCACCAGGGGCAACCTTGTGGGTGTGACAAGCCAGCACCAGTCTTTCACCCATGTCCTGTCCCCTGCTCGCACAGCGCGTGTGTGCTACATCACTTCAGTCGTGTCCGACACTGCAACCCCATGGACTGTATGTAGCCTGCCAGGCTCCTCTGTTCATGAAATTCTCCAGGCAAGAATGGAGTGGGTTGCCATTTCCTCCTCCAGGGCATCTTCCCGACTCAGGGGTCAAACCTGTACCTCTTGTGTCTCCTGCATTGGCAGATGTGTTCTTTACCACAAGTACCACCTGGGAAGCCCCAGTATACACAGTACCTCTGTGCAAATTAGGAAAAGGGGCCCAAAAACGTGAGTGGAAGGAGAGCTAGTGTTGGGGCCCTTGACCCCTTGTCAGCATGCCCTTGGGCAGTGTACAACCTGACTAACCGTACTTGGCAGCTCTAACTAAAGAAGGATATATGTATTGGATTAACCAAAAAGTTCATTCCGCTTTTTCTATACTGTTAGTGGAAAACTCCAAATGAATTCTTTGGCTAACTCAATGTATGCATGAATGCCTACCCATGCCACACCTATGGATATACTCTGCTGGTTGACTGCAGTGAGCTCCATGTCCCGCCTGAACTCTCGGGAGCCATCAAGTATCTGTGCATCAGTGAGTGGAGAAGAGACTGGAGCTTCTACAGAGTCTCAGATGCAGTCCAGACCACCCCACTCGAAGCCCAGTGATGGTCACTCCAAAGACAGTAGGTATTGAGCACTGCTGAGGGTGGATGCCCTGGAAGCCCTGCCCACATGTCATTCTGGCTGGGCGGGGGAAAAGAGCAGTGAGGTGGCTGTGCTAATTCCAGAAGCCCACCCGGCCCCGAATCACCTCCAATGCTGTTCCCCCAGGCCAGCAGTGTGAGCCCCAGGACGGTGTTGCTCAGCCGGAAGACCACGCCCAGGGACCGGAGGATGTTCACCACCTCTGTGGCAGCTGCGTTGATCCACAGGGCGCTGGTCAGGAAGCCCAGGAAAGCAAAGAGCTGGGGGTAGGAACAGGAACATAGCCTCAGTTCCTCAGCTATAAAATGGGACGCTCATAGTACCTACATGTGAGGCAGTCATGAACATGAGCTGGTTGATGCAAAGCAGTTAGAGCCTGGCATATAGTAAGTGCTCAATAAAATGCTAGCTCGGCATTACCATTTTGTCAAAAAGGGGTACATCACAGCTCTCATCAGGCTTCTAGTCTGTGGACCAAATGCCACCCTATCACCACAAAAAGAAACTCCATACTCATGAGCAGGTGCTGCCCAGCCCACCCAACCTTCCTCCCAGCCCCTGGAAACCACTCTGCTTTCTGTCTCTCTGGATTGGTTTATTCTAGACACATCATAAAAATGGCTTCATACAGTATGTGGGCCCTTGTGACTGGCCTGTTTCACTCAGCATCATGTTTTCAAGGTGCATCCATCTTGGAGCATGTGTGAATACTTCAAAGACGAGTAAGAAACGCTGGCTAACGTTTCTCTGGGTTTCCCTGGTGGCTCAGTGGTAAAGAATCTGCCTGCCAACACAGGAGACACAGGTTCAATCCCTGGGATGATGGGAAGATCCCCTGGAGAAGGAAATGGCAACCCACTCCAGTTCTTGCCTGGAGAAACCTATGGACAGAGGAGCCTGGTAGGCTACTACTGTCCATGGGGTTGCCAAGAGTTGGATATGACTGAGTGACAAAAAAACAGCAACATTTCTCTAAATAATCAATTTGCTGAAAATTCAAATTCCTTTGGGTTGGTATATTCATTCAGAATTTCTGAAAATAAAGACTAGAATTTTTAAAAGCAATAATTAGTTTAAAAAATTTAAGTAAACTTTAGGAAAGAATTCTCTGGACAAACTGCCTAAAAAATTATTTAGCGTCCTGCAGAATGGAGAGAATGGTGTAGGGGGGAACACTCCCAAAGACCAAACAATTCCACCCCTGGGATGTGATCATTAGGAACTCAGGTGCCTTTCTAGTTACAGTGGTGGAAAAGTCTGGTAGATCTTCAAAAAAATGAACATACAGTTCACATTTGACCCACCAGTTTCACTCCTAGGAAGAGAAGGGAAGACACTGAAGAGAAATGAATCATTTCTACACAAAAAATCCTAGACCAATGGTCATGGCAGCATTGTTCATAATATCTAAAAAGTGGTGGGAAAAAAAACCCAGGGTTCATTTACGGATGAATGGATAAACAAAAATATGCTATGCCTGTACAATGGAATAGTATTCAGCCATGAAAAGGAATGAGGTCCTGACACATGCTATAGCATGGATACACTTGAAAAACATTTTGCTAAGTGAAAGAGGGCAGTCAACAAAAACTGCATATTGTGTGATTCCATGTATGTGAAATATGCAGAACAGAAAAATCTGGAAGGACTGAAAGCAGACTGTGCTGGCCGGGGGAGGACAGAGAGTGACTGTTAATGGGTACAGGGCTTCTTTTTTGGGGTGATGAATCCCAAATTGTGGTGATGGTTGTACAACTCCATGAATATAACGGAGTTGCCATTTCCTTCTCCAGGGGATCTTCCTGATCCAGAGACTGAACCCAGGTCTCCTGCATTGCAGGCAGACTCTTTACCATCTGAGCCATCAGGAAAGTCCTATGAATATAATAAACACAATTAAATTGTACATCTCAGATGGATGACTTGTATGTGTGTGTAAATTGCAACTCAATAAAATGAAGTTGTTACCAAAAAAAAAAAAAAGAACTTGCACAGGCATAAAATCTCTTAAAAGTGGCCTTAAAGACCTGTTATCATGGAAAGTGATCAGTGGCCTAACAGTCCCAGGATATCTGCCTGGGCATCCCCCCTCCCAGTTTGGAGAGCTGAGGTTTCTTACCCAGTGAAACCTGGGAGGCTCGCTGTTGGACGTGGCAAAAAAGGTCACTGCAGCCACGGCTGTGCCCGCAATCACCACCACGGCCCAGACGGGAAAGAGGCCACCTATCTCATAGACGCCATCTGCAGAGGGATGAGAAAGGGAGCTGGTACTCTCCACGGCTTCAACTTGGCACCTCCTCCTGGAAGCCCCCTTGGCATGATGGAGAGGGTGTGGAGGGGATAAAACCCACAGATGAAACTCAAACAACTGTTTGGATATAAGGTAGAGACCGCCTGTGTGCACAGCCCTGTCCTAGGCACTTCAGAGAGACAGAGAAATTGAAGACATAGCCCCTGCCCACGAGCTACTCACTCTGGAAAGACAGACATGAAAAACAGACTCTCCAGCTTGGAACTAAGATAGGAATGGCTAAGACCACTCACTCCTACTATCCTTTCCCATTTCCAAGGCAGACATCACTAATCAACCATGATGCTTTGGTCAACCTGAGCTTCAAGGGAGCACCCTCCAGCCAGGCATTACCAATGGATAGGCATGGCTCCATGATATGACCTGTACAGTTGAACTCAACCTTACTAATTCTGGCTCTCTTGAGAAGTCTGCTCTATGAACCAATCCACTACAAAGTTACAAAGGTTTTAGAGGTTTCATATTAAAACACCTAAGGGAGGAAACCCTGCAGGCAGGTAGAACACTCTAGAAATTTCCATATACCATCCTTTCATCACCAGTCTTAAAGGCAATGGATGATTCACTTGCCCAGACACATGTAACAAGACTTTTTTTCTTTCTTTAGTCCAGTTCATGGGCTCATAACATCAGTGCACTAAGGAGAACATAAGGGGATGAATATATAAAATCGTGCACATAATACATGGCAGATTTTTGGGGGGTAATTTTGACGGATGTGACTTTCATTTGCAGAGCTGGCTTTGGAACTTGACACCTGGGTGAGAGGTCCTTTCTCTGTATTTCTCAGTCCTGTGCTGGAGGAATTTCAGGAGGAGACAGGGGCATGGGGTGGTTAGGAGGGTCTTCTTGGAGGCTAAGGACGTGAGCTGAGTTGTAAATAGAGCAGGGCACAATGGTTCCATGTGCAGAGGGAAGAGACGGAAGGGAAGGAGCTGAGCAGATTTGTGTCACCGAAAGTAGATAAATGGCTGGGGAAGGTGGCTGGCTTGGGATCTCAGAGATCTCGACAGATGGCTGGGGGACATGGCCTTTTTCCAAGAGGCACTGGGGAGCCATGGAGGTCTTAGAGTGGGGGAGTGACCACAACATGTGACAAGTGGCACTTTAGAAAGATGGCTCTAGGGACTTCCCTGGTGGTCCAGTGGTGAGACTCTGTGCTTCCACTGCTGGGGGCATGGGTTTGATCCCTGATTGGGGAACTAAGATCCTGCATGCTGTGTGGTGTGGAAAAAAAAAAAGAAAGAAAGAGGGCTCTGAGGGTGGCCTTGAGAAGACAGATGGAAGTTGACAGTGAGATTGGGAGGTGAGATTGTAATGCCTGGCTGGAGGGTGCTCCCTTGAAGCTCAGGTGGACCAAAGCATCATGGTTGATTAGTGATGTCTGCCTTGGGCATGGGAAAAGACAGTAGGAGTGAGTGGTCTTAGCCATTCTTATCTTAATTTCAGGCTGGAGATTCTGTTTTTTCATTTTGACTGGCAGACATGTCACCTCCTTGGGCAGGTGACCCCCTGCTGGGCTGACCCCTAGATGGAGAGAACCCCCAGACCTTGGGCAGGGTGCCAAGTCTGGGGCTTCTCTCTATGCAGGCGCCAACCTAGAAGCAGTCACAAATGCTTTAGCCTAAAGCAGTCTTTCCCCTGCATGGACCTGCTACCACTAGACGGTGTTGGGGCAGGTGGCCAAGACACTAAATATCATAGAATCACATCTCAGGAAACGGATTCCCTCTTCAGTACTCTCACTGTAACAGATTTAAATATCTTAAGTGTACTGGAAACAAGGCTGGTTTCCCATTGATGCCGGTGAAAGAGATTCCTTTCCCAGTACATTGAAGTTAAAAAAAAGAAAAATATTAAATACAACAGTTTAGAATGGGAGAAAAATCAAGACGTTCTTGAATGTTGAATGCTTGGGAACCCTTCTCTTAAGAAGCCACAAGAATGATGAACGAAGTCCCTGGGGGACTGGAGAGGCAGGGCTGTCATGAACCAGCCCACTGGCACCACTAGGGGGCGCCCTTCCCATCTCTGGGGTCACATGGACCAACTCCTTCCTCCACGACCATGTCTTCCCATAAATTGGAGGAGAAACAGAATTTGGCAGCCTTTTCATCCTGACGCTCATTAGCAGAAAAAAAAAAGCCACACTCAGCCCTGTATTTGCTACCAAAACCCTACCGCCACCTCCAGGAGATGCCCCTGGGTTGAGAGGCAGGAGCCCAGATGACACAGAGAGGACTGGGCAGCATGAGATACTCAAGTCAGATAACAGGAAGAACCTGAGCAGGAGGAGTTAGAAGACGCCTGACAAGACCGGGCAGTGCTCGAGCCAAAACGGGTCAGAAAAGGAAAGCCTGGGGCAGACGGGGAAGGCTCAAGGCCAGTGGGGACCACCCAGGTCACTCAACACGCAGTGGAAGGGTTTGTGAGGAGCTGGTCAGTGGGCACCAGCAGGAGGCGGGGCGGGGGCAGGGTTGCCTCTTCTCAGCTTCTACCAGTTCTGCTGTTAGGAATGTGGCTCAGATTATCTTGAGAAATCCAGCCCCGGATTTTGACATCAACTCTGTGAATTTGGTAACGCAAGCAAATGCGCCAGAGGGCGGGATTTGGTCCAAGGGCCACCAGCGCGTCACTCCCCTCTGGAGCCAGTGTGACCGATGGACTACTGGAGGCTCATGGCACAAGCACATATTAAGCGTCTGCTGTATGTCCAGGACTGCCGGCTGGTCCAGGGTCCCCTGGGGTGGCTGAGAAGAAAACGTCGGGAATGCGGGGAGGAGGGGGTGGGCCGGCCCGGGGGCAGGGACACTCACAGGCCCCCGACTGCAGGGTCAGGGTCAGGAACAGGGGGCTGATGACCAGGTGCAGGCAGTTGAGGGGCCGCTTCCAGTTCCTGTCCTCCTTGTCGGGGTCCATGATGGGGACGGTGAGGAGCAGCAGGAACTCCACGGGCAGCTGTCAAGTGCGGGAAGGCAGGAGGGTGAAGGCAGGGAGGCCTGTGCTTGGCCGCCACGCCCCGAGCTCAGTCACTCAAGAACCAGGCTGGACTTCCCCGGTGGCTAAGAATCCACCTGCCAGTGCAGGGGACACGGGTTCGGTCCTGGGTCCGAGAAGACCCCACATGCCATGGGGCAACCAAGCCTGCGCGCCCTGAAGTCCACGCTCCGCAACAAGAAGCTCCACGCTTCTCACTGCATGAGAAGCCCACACGCTGTGACTGAAGCTTGCCACAACTAGAGAAAAGCCCGCATGGCAGTGAAGACCCAGGACAGCAACCAACCAACCAACCAATCAACAAAGGAACAAGGCGTTACTGCCGAAGCAGCCACCGGGCGCAGACCCCCAGGCGCTTCTGACTGCGGCTGTAACACACTGCCACCGACCGCGTGCCAACAATGACAGCACTCTGAACAGGAACTCTGAATTTTCCTACCTTTTGGATTAAGAAACTGAGGCTCAGAGAGGCTAAGAAACCTCTCCAAAGCCACACAGGAAGGTATATGAAACCAGGATACAGGGCCAGCTCTGACGGACTTGATATCTGGTGTTTCACTTCACTTGTGTTTTTAGCCAACAGCTAAACTCCTAATAACACCTATGGAGTGCTTACCATATGCTAAGCACCACAGCCAGTCCTTCACACAGATTAGTTCATCAAATTGTCACAACCACTGTGGTAGGCTGGATACGGTCCCCAACTCTTCAATCCCCCTCTATCTGTAACAGAACTGATCACCCCCACACTTTTGTCAAATGACTACTCTGCAGAATATATTTCCCTGTCTCACTGATGTTGAACTTGGCCATGCCGCTTGCTTTGGCCAATGGGCTGTTGGTGAATGTGATGTGAACAGAGACATAAATTGGGCTTGGGGAGTCTGCCTTGGTCTCTTCTGCCAAGAAAACAGCATACTCCCATGGGCCCCAGAAGGAGATATGGGGCAGACCTGAACCACCAGCCAGAGTCATCTCAGAAGACTGGATGAGAATAAATTTTGTCATCATATGTCAGTGAGATGCTGGGGGCTGTTTCTTACATAGCACTGCTGCAGCACTAACTTACTGATACAAGGATTCCAGAAGAAAGGCTCTATCATTATCCCCATTTTGCAGTGGAGGAAGCTGAAGCTCAGAGTGGTGAAGTGACTGGCCTGAGATCATGATACAGCCAGAGCTGTCATGGGGTATAAATATTAGTTGTTCACTATCTGCCCCCTGGGTCTAAGGAGACCTGAAAGGTATCCACACTGGAGGGCTATGAGGTGAGACCTCTGACTTTTTGGGTCTGGGTGGTGGAAAGCACTGCAGTCCTGCCTCATGGAAACCGGCCTGCTCACATCCAGACCTCAGGAGACAGGTAGCCCAGGGAAGCAGTGAGCGGTCAGTGCTATTTTGATCTCATTTAGACTCACTGTGACCCACACTCTCGCCTTCCCCAGTTCCTGGCTCTCAGCAGGTCAGGAGGGGTCCCTAACCTCCTCTCTCTCTGTCCTTGGGAAGATGCTCCCCTTCCTTCTTTGCGGGGAGGAGTCTGAGCCACGCTCCCTGACTCACATTCCCCCTGGAGTCCCAGCTCACGTATTTCCCCATCAAGTCCTCAGCAGAGCCCCCCACCCCACCCCCCAACCTCACTGCTCAGGAGAAGGCGGAGGGGCCACTGTCCTGTGCTGTCACCAAGTCAGAGGCCTGGCCCCAGGGTCCCCCCTGACCTTGAACACCTTGAGGACCCTCCAGTACACAGGCTTGGTCCTCCACTTCCTGTAATCCAGGGGGTTGAGAGCCCGCACCAGGATCTGGGCAGTGGTCTCCGGGTACAGGAGCAGCGGCCGGTACTCCTCACCTGGGGGCGCAAGCGGGGAGGGGCAGGTGTCCGTGGCTGCCTCGGCCTCTGGGAAACCCTCTCCCTTCCCTCCCACCAGTGTCCCCAACCCCTGGGAAGAAGGAAAAAGCCCAGAGCCTGGTAAGGGGCGGGGAAGGCAAACCCAGCTCAGCATGCAATGAAAGGTGTTCACTGCCTCCTTCCTGGGCTGGGGGGGGTGCTGGATGGTCCCATCACCCACCTCTCCAGCCCAGTCCAGCTGGCACCCCCACCCCAGCTGGGCACAGAGCCCCTGGACTCACCATAGTCATAGCTGTTGGTGTTAGAAGACACCCGCTCCTCCTCGGAATCTGACAGCATCTCTGTAGGAGAGAGCGGAGTTTCCCATGAGCCGGGGGGGGCGCCCAGGCCCTCCCACCACTATTCTAGGGTAGGGCACCTCTGGGACCGCTCGGTATTCAGGGTGCAAGTGTCCAGGCCCCCTCTGTATCATCAACTTCTCAGCAATCACGCTGTACGCTCAGGAATTCTTACAGACTCAGGAAGTCTAACTCACAAAACATTTTCAAATATGGTGATGCGGCAGTGAGGTCAAATTTAATACAGCCGTCTGAAGACAAAACTCAAACATTTACTGATTTCCACGTTGCACCTTTCAGACTTGGAACCCAACATATTTTTCTTTTCCAGTCTGAAACTTTTCTCTAGAGTCCTCGGGATTAGAGGACCGAGCCCTGCAAAGAAAGGCTTCCCCAAAGGAAAACGGCTGCTCTCAAGTGAAGAGTGCTAGCCCTGGTTCTGCCTCTGTGTGACTCTCCAGGCCTCATTTTCCCCTTCTGTTCCAGCCCAGGGGGCTAGGATGGGTTTAAAAGAGAGCACAGGGTACTATGTGCTGAACTCTGAAGGCCCAGCGGATAGAGAAGAGAGCAAAAAGCACGGTAGACTTCCTGTAGGGGGAGTTACCAACACCCGTGCCAGGACGTCAGGAAATGATACAGTCCGGCCCTCTGGAAGCTCACAGTCCAATAGACAGAAACATAAGCAAATTAATAACAGAATGAAGAGATAAAGGCTGTGCTGGGGTGAGTCTGAAAGCTGTGCAAGCCCAGAAGAGACACCTGGGGGTCTCTGCAGAGCTCCCTCCAGGCTGAGTCCTTAAGTCTTTTCAGAAGAAGGGCACACCAGGGAAACGGGACAGCACACGCAAAGCCTGGAGACAGCCAGGGGGAGCGTGGCATGTTCAGGGAGGTGGGGCTGGCCCTGCATAGCTGGGGAGTGGAGGCTGGGGCACGAATGAGTTTGGAGAAGAAAGCTGAGGCCCAGCACAAATGGCAACAGGTCAAGAGCAAGGTTCTCAGGCTCACACGCCAAAGAGGGCCAAGCACATCATGGGAACAAGTGAAAGAGGCTTCGGGGAGAATTCTGGCTTCCCAACATCATCAGGTCTGTCCATGTCGGGGTTGACGACAGAGAGCACTGGGGACTGGGGTTAATGGGGGAACCATGCCTTTCCCTAAGGCAGAAGTCCCACTCAGCTCAAGACATGTAACTATATATGTGTGTGGGATATGTGTGTATGTGTGTGTGTGTGCGCGCTCAGTCGTATCTGACCCTTTGCAACCCCATGGACTGTAGCCCGGCAGGCTCGTCTGTCCATGGGACTTCCCAGGCAAGAATACTGCAGTGGGTAGCCATTTCCTTCTCCAGGGCATCTTCCTGACCCAGGGATCAAACCCACATCTCTGGGGTCTCCTGAATTGGCCGGTGGATTCTTCACCACTGCGCCACCTGGGAAGCCTGTGGGTTGTATATGTGTATGTATTTGTGAATGTGTATTTGTATGTGTTGTGTGTGTGTTATGTTCGTTCATGCTGTTCATGTATTTGTGAATGTGTGTGTTGCATATTTCTGGATGTGTGTGTACATGTATTTGTGGATGTGGAAGCACCTGGCAGGGGGCACATTCTGGGATGCGGGAGGTGACAGCTCTTAGGAAGATCTGCCCCAGCAACAGGCAGGAGCACGAAGAACTAATGAACTTGGGGAAGCAGGTGATGACAAGGCTTCAGCAACACAAGCGAAACCATGGAGGGGGGACCTTGGTGGAACAAGTATAAAAAGCAGGAAGAGGAGATGGCTGGCACAGGCCTCAGGAGACAGAGGCGGCAGCTTCTGGGCACAGAGGGCGCCAGACCCAGGGGTCCTCCCGCGGGGGCTCCATTCAGACCTTACCTGGAGTACCTGGCATGGAGCAGACCAAGGATCTCCTCCGCTGCCACTGGTAGATCCAGGTGCAGAGAACCACGGTGACCACGTAGAACATGTAGAAGCCCAGGTAGCCTGCGGACAAGGGCACGCCGTCACCAAGCGGCGTCCTGGTCGCAGGGCCCACAGACCAAGGGCACCCAGTTCTGTCGCTGGCACCTGGCGGCAGCGGCTGTCTGTGTTCCCAGCTCAGCCCAGCCCAGCCGGCAAAGGGCCATTTCCTGGAGCCCAGGCCCCTTCCCCTCTTTGGCCCATATTTTCTCCCTACCAACCCCGCCCCTGTCTTCCCCGCCCAACCAATCCATCAATCAACAGTGGGTGTGACGCCTGGCACAGAGAGTGGCCTCCAGGACACAGTTCAAGTGCAAAGGGGCTAGTGTCCTGTCTGTGCCCTGGAAGACTGATCCCCTGCAGTATGTATCCCCCAATCTCTGGCTGCCCTGGGCCTGCCCACGGAGCCCCAAGAGTGAATCAGAAGGCGGCAGGGCAGGGTCTGGGGCACCCCCTCCCTGCTGTGGGCCCTGTCTCTGGCAAGACCCATGACCTTCCGCAACTCTCACTCAGGCTGGGTGACCCCCGGTCTGGGCCTGGAACCCTTCAGCAGGCTCCTGGGACCCTCTGCCCCTTCCAGGGGCTCCCACTGCTGCTGGCCCCTGGTGTCTCTGCATCACAGCCCCCCTCCCTGGTTTTTCTCAACCCTCTATAAGCCACCCCTCCATCCATGTCTTTGGAACCATCTGGATGGAGTGAGATGCCGCCGGGACCCTGAGGGTCACAGTCAGCATTGCGGCTGTACCGCTCGTGAAAACTGGAAATTGTGAAAACCCAGAACATCACCCTGACTTCGCCCTGCCCTCTTCGGTGATCAGAACCACTTTCATGCCCAGGCCACCATGGTTCCAAGCAGCGCTTCCATCACTCAGACCCAAAGGTGACTCTGTGCCCTGCAGACCACCCGCTCCCATCACCCCCGCCCCGCGCCTCCCAGCCATCAGCCCTGGCAATGACCCCGCCCCAGTCCCGCAGCCGCTCACCCAGGGCCCACGCCAGCGTGACCCTGCCGCAGTAGAGCGCAGTGAAGATCAGGAGCACGGCCGCCATGTAGAAGACGATGTCTCTGAGGAAGGGCCTGGAGGCCGCCGTGAAGGGACGCAGGATGGCGATCCCTCCGGCCACCACGGTGGTGACCAGCACGCCAGCGCCTGCGGGAGAGGAGGCCAGGTTCGGTGCCCCCCCGCGCCCATCTCCGGCTGCCCTCCCAGCCCCTCACCCGCAGCAGGGGCCCCTCGCTCGTACCAAACAGGGCCCCGAAGGCCAGGCCGGCTGTGCGTGGATCCGAGAAGGCCACCAGGGCGCTGAAGATATCTGGAGCCCCGTTCCCAAACGCCAGGAAGGTAACGCCATGGGGGGACATGTCAAGGGGCTCAGGGCAGGCGCTCCGGCTGGCCCAGGCCCATCTCCCAGCCCCCACACCCTCCGGCCCTCCCTCCAGGGTACCAGAACTGGACCAAAAGGATACTGCCACATTGTGCGAAAGCTTCAGTGTGGTGGAAATGGCCGACAGGTTAGGGCAGAAGCTACGGAGGAAAGGCCAGCGGTGAGTGTTTCCACGGCGAGTGGCTCCTGCCCCGGGTCCTTCCCAAGTCAACCTCCCCCCCGCCCCGGGACCCCCGCTCTCCCATCTATGAGCTGGACATCAGGCCAGGGCCAAACTCACAACTTCGCTGCGGTGACTCCCAGAATGAGAAACAGATAAAGCAGCCAGAAAGCCTGGGCGGGGGTAGCGGGGGAAGCCAGAGAGGGGGAAAGAGCATTAAGTCCTGCTGGGGCCACGGGCCCCTCTCACCAGCACACCCCCCCCCCCCGCCCAGGGCAGGGCCTCACGTAGAGGGTGATGGCCAGAGGGAGGAGGCGGGCTGGGAAGTGGCAGAAGATGCCCTCGAGGTAGTCCAGGTAGCCCCCGTCACTGCGGCAGTCGGGATTGATGCGGACGAAGGCGCAGCGGTCAGAGGCGTTCAGGCCACACACTTCTCGACACTGCGGAAAGGGAGGTGCGGTGGGGACATCAGAGCCCACCGCCCCGTGATCCACTGGACCAGCCCCACCTAAGCAGTGAGGACAGCCTCCTTCAGCCTGGTCCCTAAAACTCCCAGGCTCCAGCTGCACGCTTTCATGTTTAATAATAAACCTGTACTTGAAATGAACACAAGTAAGTCATGAATTTGTTGTTTAGTCACTAAGTTGCGTCCGACTCTTTGCAACCCCAAGGACTGTGGCCTGCCAGGCTCTTCTCTCCATGTGATTTTCCAAGCAAGATTACTGGAGTGGGTTGCCATTTCCTCCTCCAAGGGATCCTCCCAACCCAGGGATCGAACCCATGTCTCCTGCATTGGCAGGCGGATTCTTTACCACTGAGCCACCTGGGAAGCAAGTCATGAATACACATATTCAAAACAAAACAGGAAATTTCCTGGTGGTCTAGTGGTTCAGACTCAGAGCTTTCACTGCCAGGGCCTGGGCTCAATCTCTGGCTGGGGAACTCAGATCCTGCAAGTCATGCAGCATGGCAAAAAAAAAAAAAAGAGAGAAACAATATGTAATGATTTCTAAATTCTCCTTTCTCATCCCTGCCCTCCATAATCCCACCTCTCCCCTGCCATGATCAGCTTGAAACAGACATTTCTCAGTTTAATGACATTTGTAGATACATCTTAGTACAGAGTTTGTTTTGTTTTATAGAAATGGGTTTGTCCTAAAGTTCTTGTTTCTGCAACTTGACTTTTACCACTTCACAGACGTGCCATTTATTAACATATTGACAGACATAATGAAGAAAGTAAAAACATTCTGAGTGATTTCTATATGCCAGGCACAGCGCTGAGCTTAAAAGGTTACCTCAGTTAATCTAAACAATGATCTTACAAAGGAAGATAAGATTATCCTGCCCATTATACAGATAACGAGACTTAAAAGACAGCATTTCAGGGCCCACTCAGTGGTAGAGAAAGGGCTGGAATCCAGGCAATTTGAGGTTCTTCTAAATTTCCTGTCCTTGACCATTACTGTCCCATTCCTGGCCCACTGTAGTCTCAGGATTTCATACCGTGGATGACTCATAATAGAGGGAACATTTCCCTAATGATGAGCAATTGAGTGTGTCTTTCCACTAGTGCCAACAGTCAACTTCCTTGCACATGACTCTCTGGGCACATGTGAGAATGTTTGGTCAGAGAGATTTCTAGAAGTGAAAGTGCTGAGTCAGACAGTCTCACAGTCTGAGTTCCTCCAGAAGCGCCCAAGAGACAAGGATTTCTAAGCAAGCAGCACATTCGGGAGGTGTGGGGAGCACAAGCACCAAGACAGGGAAGTGAGTCAGGGATGGGAGAAGCAACCGCGAAGGCTCGGTGGAGATGGTTCCCACCACGGGCTGGTAATCCCAGGGGCAAGGGAGCTGGGGTATTTATACACCAACGCCTATCAGTCAGCAGGTAAGCAGAGCCAGGGAGGGAGGTGCTAGGTCCCCAGCACTTCTGGCCTACCACGCTTATAGGTGGTTCTGGAAAAAGATGCTGTTGACCTGAAGTCAACGGAAGCCCACCAAAATGGTAGGGTCAGAAACTGCCTGACGGTCCAGTGGTTGGGACTCTGCACTTTCACTGCCAAGAGCCTGGGTTCCATCCCCAGTCAGAAAACTAACATCCTATCAACCATACAGCACAGCCGGAAAAAAAAAAAAAAATAGGATCCAAAGGATATGGGCAGATAGTGTCTGTTGCAGAGGGAGAAATTTCTTAAACCTCTGAGGGATTTTGCTAAAATACCCTTCCCAAAGCTTTACCCGGGGCTTCCCAGGTGGCACTAACAGTAAAGAACCTGCCTGACAATGCAGGAGACGTAAGAGACGCAGGTTCAATTCCTGGGTCAGGTCTGTATAGTGGAAGTTATGGTTTTTCCAGTAGTCACATATGGATGTGAGAGTTGGACCATAAAGAAGGCTGAGTGCCCAAGAATTGATGCTTTTGAACTGTGGTGCTGGAGAAGACTCGAGAGTCCCTTGGATGGCAAAGAGATCAAACCAGTCAATTCTAAAGGAAATCAACCCTGAGTATTCATTAGAAAGATTCATGCTGACAAGTGTTAGAGAGGCTGGGGAGAAATGGAACCCCTGTACAACTCCTGTTGGGGACGTAAAAATGGTACAGATGTTGTGGAAAACAGCATGGCAGTTCCCCCCTTCCCAAATTAAAAATACAATAACCAGTTCTAGGTATGTAATGTACAAAGTGATGACTATAGTTAACACTGCTGGATGGTATACATGAAAGGTGTTAAGGCAGTAAATCCCAAGAGTTCTCATCACAAGGAAAAAAACTTTTCTTTTGTATCTGTAGAAGATGATGGATGTCCTCTAAACTTATTGTCATCATCATTTCATAATATAAGTAAGTCAAAGCATTATGCTGTACATCTTAAACTGACATGGTACTGTAGGTCAAATGTATCTTAACAAAAACTGGGGGGAAAAAAATAGAATTACCATACGATCCAGCAAATCTACTTCTGGGTATACATGAAAAAGAATTGAAAGTCAGGTCTCAAAGAGACATTTGCACACCCATATTCATAGTAGCCTGATTCACAACAACCAGAAGGTTTAGAAACAACTCAAGTGTCCATCAGTGGATGAATAGGCTAAGCAAACTGTGGCATATCCATATGATGGAATGTTATTCAGCCTTAAAAGGGGGAAGAAAATTCTGACCCAAGCTACTACATGGATGAACCTTGGAGACATCATGCTAAGTGAAACAGAAAATGTTTAACGCTCAGTCGTGTCCGACTCTTTGTGACTCCATGGACTGTAGTCCGCCAGGCTCCTCTGTCCATGGAATTCTCCAGGCAAAAATACTGGAGTGGGTAGCCATTCCCTTCTCCAGGGGATCTTCCTGACCCAGGGATCGAACCTGGGTCTCTTGCATCACATGCAGATTTTTTACCATCTGAGCTATCAGGGAAGCCCTAAATGAAACAAGCCAGTCACAAAAAGACAAATACTGTATAGTTCCATCATTATTTATATACGAGGCACTTGGAGTAGTCAAACTTACAGAAACAGAAAGCTGAATGGTGACTGCCAGGGGCTGGGGGAAGGGGGAAATGGAGAGTTATTTAATGAGAACAGTTTCAGTTTTGCAAGATGAGAAAGTCCTGGAGGTGGATGGTGGTGATGGTTACACAATGAGAATGTCCTGAATGCCACTGAACTGTTCACTTAACAGTTCTATCCCCTCCACAAGCCCTCTCTGAACTTCTACCAACGCCAAGCTGGAGGTGAGATTTCTGGTAACCTCTATCCCCTGCTTACTGGCTCTCTCTAGACACCGCACTGTTCCTTCTGCCTGGGGCACCTCCCTCAAAAAAACACCACTCATTCATCCTCCAATCCTCAGATGCTTCTTCCAGGAAGTCTTCCTTGACCACCCTACCCAGGACAGGGCAGATCCTCTAGTTACAAACTCTCTTCACCCCTGGTCTTCCTTTGCAAAGCACTTCTAGTGTTTTGAAATCCCCCATTATTTGTAGGATCACAGACTGACTTAATGTCCGCCACCCCCATCAAAGTCTCGCACACAGTCGGGACTCATAATTTTTTGCCACACACTGTGTTGGACCCCAACTCGCCCAGTCTTCAGAACAGACCTAGTACAATTGCTTCCACTTCACAGATGAGAAAACTGAGGCACAGAGAGGCAAAGAGACTCGCCCCAGGGCACACGGCCTGCCACTGCCAGCTGGTTTCAAACTCAGCTCTGCCTGAAAGTTACTAGCTGAGGCTCCCAAGGAAACAGCCCACCAGGAGCAGGGGCGGCCTCCTCCTCCTCCTGCCTTCTTCCCCACCTCCTGCCCCGGGCTCCTTCCAGTCCTCAGAGTCGGCCAGGGAGAAAGCAGGAGACACTCCCAGCCCAGCTCCTCTCCATCTTCCTGACAGCACAGTCAGCCAGCAAGGCGGGTCCCCCCGAATCTGGCCTCCAGAATCGCAGTCCTGCCTGCTCCCGTGCCCCAAGCTGGCCATCCCCTCCCTTGAAACTCATCAGGAGCTGAACTGAGCTCTGCCCAGGGGATGCAGAGCTAACGTGGCTCTGCTCTGAGTCCAGGGTGGTGAATCCTCAGTCCGTCTCCTTCCCCTCTCATCCTCTTCCCTGAGTCAGTAAGGATCCCCAGGGAATCCAGACAGGATCAAATATTTTCCCCTCTGTGGGTAAGTTTTAAGGGTCAGGATGGACAGGAGAGGGTTGCAAACGCAATGTCCTGGGGACCAGGCAGATTACACAAATGTCTAAAACCACCGGGGCTGCTGGCAAGGGTGGTGATGAGCTGGAGGGGGCGTGCCCTGCTGAAAGGCATCCACGTTATAAAACCAAAGACTGCAAGGAGATCAAACCAGTCAATCCTAAAGGAAATCAACCCTGAATATTCACTGGAAGGTGTGATGCTGAAGCTTCAATACTTTGGCCACCTGAGGCAAAGAGCCGGCTCATTGGAAAAGACTCTGATGCTGCGAAACACTGAAGGCCAAAAGAGAAGGGGGCGAGAGAGGACAAGATGGTTGGACGGCATCACCGACTCAATAGACGGCTTGAGCAAACCGCAGGAGATAGTGCCGGACAGGGAAGCCTGGTGTGCTGCAGTCCATGGGGTCACGGAGTCGGACACAACTTAGTGACCGAACAACCACCACCCCACTCCACCAAAAACCAAATAAAGCCAAAACCCAAACTACGGCAGCTGGACTAGCCCACGGGCTGTCAGTTTTCAATCCTATACCGGTAAGACTGGTGTGGAAGACAGGGTAGCTGAAAGGCAGCCTTGAGTCTGAGCCCCAGCTTTGCTACCAGCTCACTGGGTGACCCCTGCTGGGCTGTGTGCTCAGTCTCTCAGTCGCATCCTACTCTTTTCGACCCCAGGGACTGTAGCCGGCCAGGCTCCTCTGTGAGGGGGCTTCTCCAGGCAAGAATGCTGGAGATTATCCCCTTCTCCAGGGGATCTTCCCAAGCCAGGGATCAAACCCTGGTCTCCCACGTTGCAGGCAGATTCTTTACTGTCTGAGCCACCAGGGAAGAGGCCCGTTTAAGGTGTCTGGACCTTGCCTTCCTCACCTACAGGGCAGTCTTCATCAAACCCCGCCTGACCACCAGATCTCGGTGTCACACGTTTTGCTAAGTGCTTCTGCACACACCCTTTATAATTGACTATCAAACTGTAGACTGGGGCTTCCCAGGTGACTCAGTGGTCAAGAATCCACCTGCCAATGCAGGAAATGCAGGAGACCTGGGACAGGAAGATCCCCTGGAGGAGGAAATGGTGACCCACTCCAGTATTCTTGCCTGGAGAATCCCATGGACAGAGAAGCCTGGTGGGCTACAGTCCAGGGGGTTGCAGAGTCAGACACAACTGAGCACGCACGCATGCACGCAGACTGTAGACTATCAAAGTCCATGCTGCCTCCATTAAGAAGCCAAACAATTCCACAACTCCAGTACCAAGGGGACAATTCTAAATTGCTTCCATTTTTCACTTGGGGCCCATCAAGAAAGGCTTGGGTTTTCATTACCTGGATGCTCTCTCCAAATGTTGTTCAGTTCAGTCGCTCAGTCATGTCCGACTCTCTACGACCCCATGAACTGCCAGGCGTCCCTGTCCATCACCAGGTCCCAGAGTCCACCCAAACCCATGTCCATTGAGTCGGTGATGCCATCCAACCATCTCATCCTCTGTGGTCCCCTTCTCCTCCTGCCAAATGTTGTTACCTGCAGCCCAAGGCACTTCCTTGTGCATGGGCAGGACGGGGTGGCTTGGGAGGGATGAGGGGCTGGGAGGGGACAGCATGGAGTCACAGGCTCCTGGTTCATCCTCCCTGGCTGAGGAGTGATCCCCAAAGATGTCCAGTCCTAATCCGTAGAGCCTGGGTGAAGTGTGACCTTACGTGGCAGAAGGGGCTTTGCAGAGGTGATTAAATTGAGGCTTTGGGGATGGGGGGATTGTCCAGAATTATCTGGAGGGCTTGAGATCTCATCACAGGATTTTTATAAGAGGGAGGCGTGAGGGTCAGAGTGATAGAAAGAGATGCGCAGAGGTCCAGACAGTGAGAGACAGTGAGTGAGAGGGAGAGAGGGAGGGGGAGGGAGAAAGAGAAAGATGCTAGGCCAGTGGCTTTGAAGACGGAGGAAGAAGCCGAAAGCCAAGGAAGTAACGCAGGAAGCTTCTAGAAGCTGGAAAAGGCATGGGAATGGACCTTCCCCTGGAACCTCCGGAAGGAACACAGTACTGACACCTTGATTTTAATTCAGTGAAACCCATTTCGGGCTTCTGACCCCCCCAGATGACAAATACGTGCTCATTTTAAGCCACTAAGTTCGTAGTAATTTGTTACAGCAGCAACTGGAAACGAAAACATGCATCTAGAGTCAGTTACCTGCAGACATCAAAATACTCTCAAAGACATCTCACATTCTTAACCTCATTGACCAGCTCCCACAAGAGGAGCGGCAGATGTGACCTGCAGTGGAAACTCCGCTTTCCCGGCTCCTGTAGGTACACGTCCTTCTATTCTCCCAACCCCACAGCTGGACCCCAACAGGGCAAGTCCTCCAAGGAGTGGAAAATCACAGGTCTCCCACCAGGACCCCAACCCAGGAGCAGAAAGCACTGCTATTTTCCAGAAGCCCCTCGGCCTCGTGACAACTGCTCAGCAAGGCCAGGTGGTACACTGCTTCTGAAGACAGAGCTCTGGAGCCATGCAGCCTGGGTTCAAACCCTGCTCCCCCACTCATAGCTGTGCGACACTGGACAACTCACTCAACTTCTCTGTGCCTCGGTTCCCGCCTTTATAAAACGAGGCAGGGGTCGGCAACTATAAAGGGCTAAATGTCCCTCCTGGGGTCTGCCCTGGCAGTCCAGTGGTTAAAAACTCCATGCTTCCACCTCAGGGAACATGGGCTCAACCCCTGGTCAAGGACCTAAGACCCTGCATGGCGCACAGTGTGGCCAAAAAACTAAAAACAATCAACAACAACAACAAAACCAGATCATATCCCTCCTGTGTTCTAAATGCTAACATGGCTCCCATCTTGTGCCTAGGAAAGGACCCACTTTGCACAGTGGTCCACAAAGTGAAAGTGAAGTCGCTCAGTCCTGTCCGACTCTTTGTGACCTCGTGGACTGTAGCCTACCAGGCTCCTCCGTCCATGGCATTTTCCAGGCAAGAATATTGGAGTGGGTTGCTATTTCCTTCTCCAATGGTCCACAAAGCCTCAGGCAATCTGGCTTCCCTCTCCTGTCTCCTCCCTCTTCCTTCACCCCTCAGGTCACTGTTCTGGCCAATTCAGCCTCCCAAAGTTTGTGACATGACATGGCCTTCTGCTCCTACCTCAGGGCCTTTGCACATGCTATACTGCTATATCTTTGCAAAGTTTCAAGCCTCCCTCTGTACACAGAGAGGCCTGTCCCACCAGCCCAAGGCAAAGTGGTCACCTCTCTCCATCTCACTCCATCACATCCCTACCCTGTTTTGTGATCCTCATCGCTCAGTGAAATCCTGTGGATTTACCTGACCTGTGAGCCTGTTTCTCATGTGTGTCCCCAACTAGAAATACAAGCTCCATGAGGGCAGGAACTGAGTGATTTACTCCTCACATGTAGCACAGTTCCTGGCACATAATAGGTGCTCAATAAATATTTGTTGAATGAGTGACTACATAAAAGGACCTAGGTGAGGAGTGGGTGGCCTTTCCCAGCCTGCAGGCTTCCTGGCCAGAGGCTGGCAGGACTCCCAAAAGGCCATCCGCCTGTGTAGTCCTGGGAGGCGGTAAGCCAAAGAGGGAGGATCTGGATTTAGCCATGAGTCCACGTCCTGGCTCTGCAACTTCCCTCATGGCCAACTTCCCCTCCCTCAACCTCAGCATCCTCATGGGCAGCACAGAAATCATCAGACTCATCTCGGGGGTTTGAGGGCAGGATTTGGTGAGCACTGCACAGCGCTGGCTGAAGAGCTCAATAACTCAGAGATTATCTGACCCAAGCCACAGATAACCCCCATTTTCCTGCCTCCAAGAGGCAACAGTCAATTTTATAACCTACAGTAACCGCAAATCACTTTCCCATCTGTAAAATGGGCATAATTACCTGTTTGCCTGGTTCAAACAAGGGGCATGAAGGTACTCTGCAGCCCCATAAAGTTGGCGTGGGTGCTAAACACACTCTCAGCTGTCCGTTCAGGTGGGGAGGAGTTTGTTACTACATTTGTCCTCCCATCGAAGAAAATACGAAGTGAGAATCCAGCCCCCCTGCCTTCAGATTTTCACTCTGGATCCACTGCAACCTCCCCTCCCCTTACAGACATCAGAACAGAATGATGAGAGTTCCCTGCAGCCGGTCTCCACCATCTGCCTACCTCCCTGCCTCAGAAGGAAGCCTCCTTGCTCTCATCACTGCTCCTCCTTTGGTGCATCCAAGTCAAAGGCACTACCATCCCCCCACCCACCAAGATACTAAGGCCAGAAATCTGGAGCCATCTTTGACTCCTTTCTTCCACCACTTTGCCCCTCCACACAAACCATCAGTACCTCCTGCTTGTTATGCTTCCGACATTACTCCAAGTCCTGCCACTTCTTTCCTTTCTTGCACAACCATCACCTGGGAAGCTGCCAGAGCTTTCCTACTGGTCTCCCTGCTGCTACCCTCAATCCATTTTCTCCAGAGAAGCCAGAGACATTCTTTGAAGAAATAAATCAGATTTTGATAACTCCCTGCTGAAAACCTTCCATGGGCCCTCCACTGTTAGAAAACAAATCCCACCTCCTAGCTTCAGCTCCTAAGGTCTTTTGTAATCTGACCACCACCACATCTCCATCTTCATTCTTAACACTCTCCCCCATGACTCACCCTGTTCCAGCCATTCTGGCCTCCTCACAGTTCCAGAAATCCACTAAGCTTGGTCCTAACTCAGGGCCTTTGCATATGCTTTTCTTTCCACCTAGAATGTTCTTCCTTCTGGTGTCTGTTACAAGTGGCTTCCTTTCTCCACTCAGGGCTGGGCTTAAAAGGTCACTTCCTCCCAGAAGCCATGTGTGATCACCCAATCTGAAACAGTTGTAAATACTCCCTGTACCTCATAGCCTCCACTCTGCAATACCACTTCATCCTCTTCATCTGTAGAGCACCTAGCATCTTACTGCATGAAATCTACATGTTTATTTAGCCATCCTCCTAGGAAACTGTTCACTCCATCAGGGCAGGGATTTTTGTCTACAGTATATGTTCCCTGGCATATTCCAGGGTTCATTTCAGTGCTTGGTACAGAGTAGGTGCTCAATAAATACCGGGTCATCTGACTACGTCCCCACCTGATACCAGTTCCCTGAGTGGATACTCACGTCTACCACGCCGGTCTGGCTCACACCTGAGGCTGGAAACTGAGAGCTAATGTGGGCCCCTGCAGATGGGGACCTGGCCCCGGACACTGTCTCCACCATTTGCAGCACACAGAGCAAGCTCAGGACCCAGTACACATTCAGCAGTCCTCCGGCCATCAGCCCCCAAGGGGCCCAGCCCTCACTCGATGCTTCCCCTTCTGCAGCGTTTCAGTTCCAAACAGCTGGCGCCTCCAGTGGCCTGCTGGGTAGGAGTGAGAAAGGGACAGTGTCATGGAAGCCCAGACCGCAGGACCCAACAGGAGGGGCCTGAAGAAAGCCCCTCCCCCCATCTCCCTCCAAAGGAAAGCCATGCAGAAGCCACATTCTGGATGGGCCTGACTCATCCAGCAGGCAGAGTACATAGCCCTTCCTCCTGAGCCCCCAGTAGCGTTTCCATGGAAACCCAGGGCAATAACCGCCTCTGATGGGGAAATCAAGGCCCAGGGGGAAATGAATTGCTCAAAGTCAGACAGCCCATTAACAGCAGAGCTGGGCCGGACTTTAGCATCTGTCTTTTCCCTCAATACTAGGGAGAAACCAGCTTAATTTTTCTTTCAAAGAAATTAAACTGGAAAGGGAAAAAAGAAAAAAAAGTCCCTGGCATACTAGTTTTCTTCTTTTGGCTCTTCCACGTGTTGCTAATGAGGCTGTTTTGCCTTCAAGAAAAACAAAGCCCAGAAAACAAGGTTTCTCTTTTTTTTGTAAATCTTTGCTCAAAGTCCTGGCGGGGGAGGGGGTGCCTGGGGGAAGGACAAGGGGGCAGAAGGGCCTGTCTCCGCACTCTTTCTTCCGTCCTGCAGTTCTCTGTAACTGCCCTTGGCACTGACTTGGAGCCGACACTCCAGGTCTGCAATACAGTCCTAGCCACTGGGGCGCTATGCGGCCTTAGGGCGGTCACTCCACGTCTCTGAGCCTCTGATTCTTCATCCGTAAAATGAAGACAAACGCCGGCGCGTCAGAACAAACGATAAGGGTTCGTTTAACAAGGGCTCACGCCCTCAGGTGTTCCCAACTTAAGGATCAACACGGGTCTCCTCTCTATTGGCCGCCGATTTCTCGTGCTCACTCACAAGGGAGCATTTATTGAGCGCGACTGTGCGCTTGTCCGAGGCTAGACTTTCAGACACTCCGAAGATCTGCAGACCTGATAGGGAGGAGCAGAGGCAGGAAATTGGGGTTACGATCACTTCTGCGGCTGCACTTTCTAGGTGCGAGACCCCGGGAACGTCCAAGTGCTCCGTTTCCCAATCCTGGCGGATGTTGAGCAGAGGAACTCCGGTTGCGTGATCCTCCCGCCGCGCCCAGGCGGGCGGTGACGCTCCTCTTACCGCCGGCCGGGCCTCGGACCCGCAAACTCCGCACCTCGACCCCGCAGGGCTTAGCGGCCTTTCCAGCCTCCGCCCGCCGGCCCGCGCTGCCCGACCTTCTGCCCCAGACGTCTCGGACTCGCGCACCCCTCCGGCAGCCGCATCCGGGTCTGGTCCCCCGGGTCGCCCCAGGCTCTGCCCCGGCTCTCCCCGCGCCGGCCACGCCCCTCATACAACCCCGCCCAGCGGACACGCCCCCAAGGGCTCGCCCCTTCCCTTAAAGGCACAGGTGCCCTGCGCGGTCCCGAGGGTCTTCCCCACTCTCCGTCCCGTTCTCAGTCACCTGCAGGTCGGTTCTGCTTTCGCTGAAAAAGCAGAAGCTGAGATGAAACCTCATGCATATAAACCATGGGAGGCCGGAGAGGAACTTTTATAGGGTGAAACTAGGGGGTTCTCTTCCCAAGGGAGGGGTGGGCAAGTCAGCGTCAAAATTCTTCTGGTAATCAATGGTGATAAGTATCTGAGAAGGTACCAGGTTGGTGAGATTTCTGGAGAAGGGAATGGCAACCCACTCCAGCATTCTTGCCTGGAGACTCCCATGGACAGAGGACCCTAGTGGGCTAGAGTCCATGGGATCACGAAGAGTCGGACACCAACTGAGCAACTGACTTCACTTGTGAACGCCTGCTTGCACACACAAACTCTGGCTCCTTGCCTGAAATGCACTGTTTGTGAGATCTCCAATTTGGGTTCAGCTTTTCATCTAGTAGGCGGTCTTTAAAAAAGAAGAAAACATGGTGGGAATTCCCCTGT
This sequence comes from Cervus canadensis, assembly GCF_019320065.1. NCBI lineage: Eukaryota > Metazoa > Chordata > Mammalia > Artiodactyla > Cervidae > Cervus > Cervus canadensis. The sequence goes on along the minus strand of NC_057386.1, from coordinate 118,632,806 downwards.
GGTCCAGCGGTTAAAGGACTTTGCCCTTCCACTCAGGGGTTCACAGGTTCCATTCCCTGGGTGGTAAACTAAGATCCTCACGAGGGCCCAAAAAAGAAGAAGAGGATGAATATGGCAAATAGGTCAAAACAGGTGACTGTTCTACTCGCCCTGAAGCTCTAGTTTCCTCCTTCCCCAGTTTCCCAGCCTCCTTCCTCTGTGGGGGAGGTAGTCGCTCAGTGTTGTCCAACTCTTTGCGACCCCAATGGAACTATAGCTGCCAGGCTCCTCTTCCAGGGAATTTCCAGGCAAGAAACTGGAGTGGTGTCAATTCCTTCTATCTTCCTGACCCAGGGATCCAACCCTTTTCTCCTGCACTGCAGACAGTTCTTTACCGTCGGGCCCCAGGGAAACCCCAGGAGTGGCAGGCACCGAAGGAGGGTCTGGGGTTTCCTCCTCCAACAGCCTCCACCACCACAGCTGCACACATCTCAATCTCACCGCCCCTCTCTCCAAGTTGTCCTGTCTCCTCATCACCTTGAGGACCAAGGCCAAACACTGAGCCCAGCGATCATCGGAAACCCTTTGCCTTCCTAGCCGAGCTCCCTTTGCTGATTTCATCTTTTATCTCCATCTCCACCCCCTGGGTCGGGAAGATCCCCTGGAGAAGGAAATGGCAGCCCACTCCAGTATTCTTGCCTGGAAAATCCCATGGACAGAGGAGCCTGGTAGGCTACAGTCCATGGGGCCTGAAAGAGTCGGACACGACTGAGTGACTTTACTTACTTTACCACCCTCTCCTGCTCTAGCCAGGGAAGTAGGGGACTTAACAGTCAACCACACCTCTGCTCCTTCAGAGCTGCCTGCCTGGGTTGTCAGCCCTTCCCTTGTCTCCCCAACAGACTCTTTCTTAGGTGCTAGACCCTGCTCGAGAGCCACCACCTCTGGGTGGTTTTTCATTCTCCTCCCTGCCCACCCCTCCCATCACCCTCGCCTTCCTTGCCTTTAGAGCACTCTTGCCCCCCATCCTAGAGAGGATGAAAATGTGGTCTCGAGCCTATCTTTGGAATCTCGGCCTGGAGATAATATGATTTCACAGAGTTACAGTTTTCGTAGTGACAGTGCCTTGTCCCATTAATGGCCTTTTTGGATAGGGACAGCAGGAAAGGGGCAAAGTAGGTGATAAATAGTTAATCCTCTAGGGGACTGTAAGATAAAGAAAACAAGTATGGGAGACCCCTGGAAGTTAACAATCACTCTAGAATGCAGGCTTGCTTAACCACAAAACCAAGCAGGTTTGTTTAGCAACAGAGCCAAGAGTCACGGCCCCAAACAATAAAACAATGGTGGCCGGAGCCCCACATCCTGCTCAGTGAGCTCAGAAAGTTAATGACCCCTAGGACATGCTCTCTGCACACGTAAAAAAAAAACAGTAATTTATGGAAAGGCGACATTTCAAAGTGAAAGACCATCATTGTATTGAGACCTAAAGTAATTTTTCCATAGTGCGGTAAGAGTCCTCCAGGGAGGGTAAGAAAACTCTCCTGCCCAACCTGGAGGAGGAGCTGATGATGGAAGCATGATGTCTACTCATGAAGAAGGTGGTGGTCTTTTTTCCCCCTCCCTCCTTTTGATTATAAAACTGTAACCCGCTAAGTTCTTGGGGTGCAGCACCCTCTCAGTTGCCTGAAAAAATCACCTCTTATCTATCACTTTGCCTCTCGCTGAATTCTTTCTACGCTGAGACATAAAGGAGCCCCCCTGAAATTCCACCTTGTGGTTTCACTGTGGGGTGAGGGCTACAGAGATCCCCATTTCACAGATGAGGGAAATCGAGGTTCAAGGAGATGAAGCAACCTGTCCCCAAGGCACCTAATAGGAAGTGGCAAAGCTTTGCACCTAGGTCTGAGTGACCCCAGGTGAGTCCCCTTCACCACAATGGACTGAATGTCCTGCATCACTCCACAGTAAGGCTAGATCTATCTGACATTCAGCAGCTGTATTCAGAAGGCCCAGGGCCTGGGTGGTGTCAACTGAAAAAAGTACAACCTTGGCATTTCAGTTTCACTGGGAGCTTACTGAGGACGATAGCCTCTCACATAGCTCTGAGGAATTGCTCCAAAGAGGTGGGGGAGAAGCCGGTATATATATAATCTTTTTAGCCTGGAAAATACATGTAGTCAAGCATACATCTTGGTGAAAGTTTATTGTTAATGACAGAAATATAGACATCTCAAGTTAATGATTGTAGTGCTTTTCTAAAGCACTAAAATGGATGGGAAGATGCAAAAATCTGGGGTCATTGAAATCTTCCCTTAGTTATGCATCTTAGCTTTCTGGGGGGCCATAGATCCAAAACCCAGAATGCTCCCTCCTGTTTTTTCAACCCTAAATGCTCCGTAGGGTGCACTGCAGTGGGTCATGATTGCACCCTTTGCAGAACTGGAAGATGAGCCAGAGTCTGTTCTTTTTATCGACAGTGGCAGCTTCAGGAACAAAGCAAATGTTTGGGGAAAGTGTGAGCAGAAGTAATAGGCTCAGAGGGGAACTTAAAAGCGGAAAGAGAGAGAGAATTAGAGCTTCCAGTCTTTACTGAAGAGGCCCAAAGACTGAGAAGGTGCCTTAAGCATACCTAAGTCTCACCTGCAACCAATGCAAATTCTCTCTTGATCCTAGCAACTCTGGGCAAAGAGTCGTACCACACCTACTTGAACTCCCCTGGGCACGGGGTGCTCATTACCTCCCACGGCAGCCCAGTAACCAGAAAACAGTACCAACTTCAAGGAAGTGTTTTCATTGTCATTGCCAGGAGTTTGCATGGGAATAATCCTTCTAGAAGGGGACTTGGCCATTGATAAATGTCAATCTTGAGAGCCTTGAAAACACAGGTGCCTCTTGTGCCTCAGTTGCTCCTGGAGCTTTTCTGAAGAGGAGACGATTTGGACAACACTCGAAGCCTGGGAATGTTTACTGTGTCATCTTTATGTTTCTGCAAAGATTGAAAATATCCTAAATCTCCATCCGTGGTGGACTAAGGAAATAGTTGATGAATCTCCTGTGAAATACTGTTGTGTGGCCATTTAATACCCTGTTGTTCCTTCTTTTTTTTTTTTTTAAGAACAGAGGGATTTTATTTATTTTTATTCATTTATTTATTTGGATCTCCCTGAGTCTTCACACTGCACAAGGGCTTTCTCTAGTTGCAGTGCACAGACTTCTCACTGGGGTAGCTTCTCTTGTTTTGGAGCATGGGCTCTAGGCACACGGGCTTCAGCAGCTGCAGCACAGGGGCTCATTAGCTGTGGCTTGTGGGCTCTGCAACTCACTGGCTCCGTAGTTGTGGTGCAGAGGCTTAGCTGCTCCAAGGCACATGGAATCTTCCCGGACAAGGGATGGAACCCATGTTCCCTGCATTGGCAGGTGGATTCTTATCCACTATACCCCCCAGGGAAGTCCCTGTGGTGGTTCTTCTCCTTTTCCTCCTCTGCCTCCTTCAGAGATCATGCATATCTTAGAAGCTTTTCTTCTAAGGAGCAAATGTCTTTTTAAACTCGTGGAAGCAGTTTAGATCGCTCTGTGGTTATCCAGAAGTCAGAAGAACTCTGAACTAATTGAGGGGAGAAGGGATGAGGCCAAAGATCAAGCCACCCTGAGGTCCTTGATTTCTCCTTGGCTCCTCCCCAGCATCGTTCTACAGAACTCCCTCCTGTTCCTGGAGAACATCCAGTTAATTGCCACCAAGATATTCCAGATATATTCTGCTTCATCTCTCTATGGAGGCTTATAACTTATTTTTGCTTGCTTGCTTAGTTTTTAAAAATGTTTTATTGTGGACTGTGTTATATTTGCAAAATGAGGCAAAACTTGCTTACAGTTTGTTGACTGAAATAAAAATGCACAACATAAAAGTTGTGTTAGGTTTTATAGTGTTAAGTCCTCACTGAGGACTGTAGCCAGAGAGACAGCCTCTCAGATAGCTCTGAGGAACTGCTCCAAAGAGTTGGGAGGACTCAGAATATATGTAAATTCTGTTGTTGTTCAGTGGCTAAGTCATGTCTGAGTCTTTGTGACCTCATGAACTGCAGCAGGCCAGGCTTCCCTGTTCTTGACTATCTCCCGGGGTTTGCTCAAACTCATGTTCGAGTCAGTGACGCCATCCAACCATCTCATCCTCTGCCACCCCCTTCTCCTCCTGCCCTTAATCTTTCCTAGCATCAGGGTCTTTTCCAATGAGTCGGCTCTTCACATCAGGTGGCCAAAGTACTGGAACTTCAGCATCAGTCCTTCCAAAGAATATTCAGGGTTAATTTCCTTTAGGATTGACTGGTTTGACCTCTTTGCTGTCCAAGGGACTCTCAAGAGTCTTCTCCAATGCCATAGTTTGAAAGAATCAATTCTTCAGCACTCAGCTTTCTTTATGGTCCAACTCTCACATCTATACAGGACTACTGGAGAAACCATAGCTTCGACCAAATGGATTTTTGTTGACCAAGTGATATCTCTGCTTTTTAATATGCTGTTTAGGTTTGTCATAGCTTTTCTTCTAAGGAGCAAGCGTCTTTTAATTTCATGACAAAAATCACCATCCTCAGAGATTTTGGAGTCCAAGAAAGTAAAAAATCTGTCACTGTTTCCACTTTTTTCCCATCTATTCACCATGAAGTGATGGGACCAGATGCCATGATCTTAGTTTTTTGAATGTTGAGTTTTAAGCCAGTTTTGTTTTTTTCACTCTCACCCTCATCAAGCTCTTTAGTTCCTCTTCACTTTCTGCTATTAGAGTGGTATCATCTGCCTATTTGAGGTTGTTGATATTTCTCCTGGCAGTCTTGATTCCAATTTGTGATTCATCCTGCATGGCATTTCGCATGATGTATTCTTCATATTAGCTAAATAAGCACGGTGACAATATACAGCCTTGACATGCTCTTTTCCTAATTTTGAACCAGTCTATTGTTCCTTGTTGGGTTCTAAATGTTGCTTCCTGACCTGCATACAGGTTTTTCAGGAGACAAGTAAGGTGGGGGCTGAGAAATGCAAGTAGTCGAGGATTCATCTTGGTAAAAGATTACTGCTAATCACTAAAGGCAGACATCTCAAGTTAATGATTTTAGTGCTTTTCTACGGGTGAGAAGATACAAGAATCTGAGGCCACTGAAATTCTTCCCTAGATATGCATCCATCTTGACCTTGTAGGGGCCATCTATCCAAAACAGAGCGCTCCCTCCTGTCTTTCTGCATCCTGAATTTCCCTCAGGTGCACTGGAGGTGGGCCGCTGCAGTGGCTGATGACTTGATCCTTGTCGAAATGGAATGGCAGCAACCTTTTTTCTTTACAAGTTTAAAAATAATGAAATGAACAACGCCCTCAAGTTAAGAAAACAGAACCATCAGTAACCTTGAAAGTGATGTGGAAGCGTTAGTAGTTCAGTTGTGTCCAACTCTTTGTGACCCCATGAACTGTAGCTTGCCAGGCTTCTCTGTCCATGGGCTTTCCCAGAGAAGAATACTGGAGTGGATTGTCATTTCCTTTTCCAGGGTCCATCTCCTTTTCCTGGGGATCTTCTCGAAGCAGGACTGAAGCTAGGTCTCCTGCATTTGCAGGCAGATTCTTTACCACCAGGGAAACCCTAGGAGTCCCTGAAACCACCATCAAACTGCTGATCGTAAATCATTCCATCACTATATGTGTAAAAATTTCTTTTGTTCTATAAACATATATATTCACACATATCATGTATATATGTATTCTCTATAAAATAGTATATATATATAATACATATAATATATATATTATATATACTATATAGCTATATAGAATAGATATATAAAATAATTTTATATACTTTATATATCTATTAATAGATATATTGTATACCTATTGTATTATATATCTATTTATCTATTTTATATACTTATACATATAGCTTTACTACTATGTAAGTATTCCTAAGTAGACTTCCCTTGTGGCTCAGCTGGTAAAGAATCTGCCTGCAATGTTGGAGACCTAGGTTCGATCCCTGGGTTGGGAAGATCCCCTGGAGAAGGGAAAGGCTACCCACTCCAGTATTTTGGCCTGGAGAATTTCATGGACAGTACAGTCCATGGGGTCGCAGAGAGTCGGACATGACTGAGTGACTTTCACAGGTAAGTATTCCTAAGCAATGACTTGGGCTTCCCTGGTGGTTCAGACGGCAAAGAATCTGCCTGCAATGCAGGAGGCCCGGGTTGAATCCCTGGGTCTGAAAGATCCCCTGGAGAAGGGAACGGCAACCCACTCCAGTATTCTTGCCTGGAGAATCCCACGGACAGAGGAGCCTGGCGGGCTACAGTCCGTGGTGTCGTCACAGAGCCGGACACGACTTAACAACCAGAGCAGCAGCAGCAGTGACTTGTTTTGTTTTGCCTGCTTCTGAATTTTATGTAAATCAAAGAGCACTTTATGTATCCTTCTGTGATGTGCTCCTTTCTTTCATCATCCTGTTTGTGAGCTCCATCCCTGTTGCCTCTGTGCTGGCGGTTTGGGCATTTTCTGTGCTGTGTAATAATTAGTTCATAGCATGACTGCACGGAGGTTGATCTCTCCACTTTTTTCTGTTGATGAATATATGTGTTGTTACCAGGTTTTTGCTACCCATGACATCTTTTTACATTTCTTCTGGTGCATTTATAAAATAATTTTTCTAGGGTATTGTTTTGGTCAGTGTTCAACCAGAGAAACAAACAGTAGGAGATACAAATTTAAGAGATTTATCACAGAAATCTAAGAGCTGATCATCACTAGTTACAAAAGTATTTTTTTATAGCAAGAAATGAATTTCTGTGACTGTGGGGGTGGCTAGGCAAGCTCGAAATTCACAGGGTGCCTGGCTGGAAATTCTGGGGCACCAGCCAACCACAGGGGGAACTGCTTCTTCCCGGAAGCCTCAGCTCTGCATTTAAGGCCTTCCAACCAATTGGGCTAGGCTTCCCAAGTGGCACTAGTGGTAAAGAATCCACCTGCCAATGCAGGCAGCGCCAGTTTGATCCCTGGGTCAGGAAGATCCCCTGGAGAAGGGAATGATCACCAACTCCAGTATTCTTGCCTGGAGAATCCCATGGACAGAGGAGCCTGGCAGGCTGCAGTCCATGGGGTCACAAAGAGTTGGACACGACTTAGCGACTAAACCACCAACCAAACAGTTGGATCAGACCCACCCAGAAAATCTAGAATAGCCTCCCTTACATAAAGTCAACTGATTACAACTTTAATCACATCTATAAAATCCTTTCATAGCAATATCCAGCTTAGGGCTTATTCAATAACTGGGGACTGTAGCCCAGCCAGGTTGACACCTAACACTGACCTTCACATTTATAAGGAAGGGTAGTAAGCGTGCATCTTTATACACAATATCCTGTCATTTGTTACAAGTGTCTTCCCTTTCTTATTGGAAGGACAGAAAAGCTTGTTAAAGTCTGAAAATCAATAAAATAATGAACACTGCTCTCTATCTCCTTCTAAGGACCCACTGCAGACTCTATGCAAATATACTCATAGAGGAATTCTAACTTGGATTTCATTCCACTTTTGTAAAAAGTAGGCTTATATTATTGACGCTGTTTTGCAACTTGTGTTTTTAAAAAAATTACTACTACTTCATGGGAACCCCTCATTCTGGTGCATTTAAGTCTAAAATGTCATTGCAGGGAATTCTCTGATGGTCCAGTGGTTAGGACTCAGTGCTTCCAATGCCAGGGCCTGAGTTCAATCCCTGGTTGGGGAACTAAGATCCTGCAAGTTTTGCAGTGTGACCAATAAAAAATATAATTGTTCGTTATAATAGATGCTTGGTATTCTGCGGGATAAGGGAAGTTGCCATAACTTTGCAAACTTTCCCACACAGGTGGGCACTTGCTTTGCTTCTGGGTTTCGCTCCCTGCAAACAGTGCTCTGTCCACGTCCTTGAAGACGTGCTTTAAGGCGCAGGTGCTTTTGTTTCTGTGGGACAGAATCCTGGAGGGCAGACTAGCAGGTCTGCAGATCTTAAATGTCAACAGCTACAGCGACTCCCTTCTGTAAACAGCCGTAGTAAGTCACACTCCCACAGCAAGGTCCCATCAGGGAGTATCCATTTTCCTGTGTTCTCACCAGCACTGATTTTTAACAACTGGGTTAACTCTTGCCCACCCAATGAGTAAAAAAAAAAAAAAAAAAAAACCTTTCTCATCATTGCTTTGATTTGTACTTTTCCATGTTGGCAAAGTTGACAAGTTATCATCGGCTTAGAAACCATCTGCATTTTCTTTTCTGTGAACTGTTTGCTGATATTCTTTGAGTATTTTTCTATGGTGCTTAGGCCACCGTGGGCTTCCCTGATAAAGAATCTGATGGTAAAGAATCTGCCTGCAATGCAGGAGACCCTGGTTCGATTCCTGGGTTGGGAAGATCCCCTGGAGAAGGGATAGGCTACCCACTGCAGTATACTTGGGCTTCTCTTGTGGCTCAGCTGGTAAAAAATCTGCCCACAATGCTGGAGACCTGGGTTCAGTCCCTGGGTTGGGAAGTTCCCCTGGAGAAGGGGACGGCTACCCACTCCAGTATTCTGGCCTGGAGAATTCCATGGACCATATAGTCCATGGGGTTGCCACTGTGTCATTAACAAAATTGTTAGGTGTTGGTTGGACTTTGAACACTAAAGCAATTCCCATCTGGGGACCCCTCTATACAGCGGGTAAGAATTAGGTCTTTGTGTCGGCGAGATCCGGGACTCTGCTCACTTGAGTTTGTTCCTGGGGGACGTTACCTCTCTTCTTGGACTCTGTTTTATTTATTTAGTTTTTGTCTTTAAAACAGGGTTTTAAGGGTTTCCTGGATCTCTTAGTGTTATTGTGAAGATTTAAGGAGAAAAGGCGTGTCATGTGGCCGGCAAGCGGATGTCAGGTGTCGTCACCGGGGGTTAAGTCTGAGGAACATGACTTGCTTGGTGGTCACATGCAGACACCTGCGGTGCCTGGTCAGCAGTGGCCCCAAGGGGTCACATGGCCCATTGGGAGGATCAAAGGCCGTGTCCTGGGACAATGCTGTCACAGCAGAAGGGCCTGCTTCATGCTCACCGGGTAATCCCTCGGTGCTCTCTGCCCAGGACCTCTATTCTCTTAAATGACGCGAACTCCAAAAGCTGGCTGGAACAGGGTAGCCTTTAGATAGGGGAAGGGGGGGAAGGGGAGAGTACAGGCCAAGATCCTGAGGATGTTAAGGTCTGCTCCTTTGCCTGGGGCCCCAAGTTAGCTGACGGACCCAAGGGAGTGGCCTCGGAGGGTGGGATGGGAGGCTTCCATGTCTTCTGGGCTTCTGTAGTGCCTGGCATGGCATACAGCCCTCTCAACAAGCCCACATGGTGCAAACGATTATGATCACCTTTTTACTGGGGCTCAGAGAGGTGAGGTCACTTCCCCAAGATCACACAGCCAGCAAATGATGGAGCTGGGATTTGAACCCAAGTCTGTCTGAACTCACGACGCCATGCTCCTTCCTACCCATTACCCCTCATTGTCTGGCTAATGAGAGCGGGAACTGCCCTTGTCTTCAGAGGGTCAGTCCACAGAGAGCACACAGACCACATCCAATGGGAAGTGTCACCCAGAATTCTCCATGGACAAGCAGTGTGCTTAGAAGGCATTAGTGCTGAGAAGTAACCTTTACCGAGTGACACGGTTTCAGCTGCTGTGCAAGGGTCTTATTTAATCCCCTGCAGTGCTATGAAGTGGTAGGTCCTGTTCTTGGCCCCTTTACAGAGATGAACAAACTGAGGAACGGAATGGAGCCAACGCTTTGGATAAGGACCCCGAGGGAATAAGGGTTGGTGTGGGGACACAGGTCAAAGTCTGCCTTTGTATCACTTTTCTGAGGACAGCAGAAAATTGTATTAATTGGAAAAATAGTTGGGAATTGGTGGAGTGCGCCCTCTGGTGGCAGTCTTGATGGGCAGCGTCTATAGAGCCGTGGAACTGAACTCAAATCCCCATTTGGACATTTCCTCATGTGACCTGGGGCTTTCCTGGTAGCTCAGACCGTAAAGTGAAGAAGTGAAGTGAAGTTGCTCAGTCATGTCCGACTCTTTGCAACCCCATGGACTGTAGCCTACCAGGCTCCTCGGTCCATGGGATTTTCCAGGCAAGGGTACTGGAGTGGGTTGCCATTTCCGCCTGCAATGCGGGAGAACTATTTGATCCCTGGGTTGGAAAGATCTCCAGGAGGAGGGCCTGGGAACCCACTCCAGTATTTATCCCTGGGTTGGGAAGATCCCCTGGAGGAGGGCATAGCAACCCACTCCAGTATTCCTGCCTGGAGAATTCCATGGACACAGGAGCCTGGCGGGCTACAGTCCGTGGGGTCTCACAGAGTTGGACACCACTGAAGAACGAAGCACAGCTCAGCACAGCATATGACCTAAGCAAGTCACATCACACGCTTGTGCCTCAGCTTCCCCATCTGTAAAATGGGGGTAGTAATAGTAAGGATTTCCTGGGTAGCAGTGAGGACTCCATAATGGAAAGTGTTCACAGGTTATGATTAATAAATGGTTAACAATGACAGTTATTCATGCCACGGGAGTGACTCCTTTCCTGGTGGGAAGGGGACTAGAGTGCCCACTCTGCTCCAGCTCACCAAAGGGATGGGGAGTGATGGGAGGGCATCCTCAAAGCTTTAAAGTTACTTTGGGGCAAATCAAGGACATCCCATTACCTCCAGTCACCCTCTCCCCTCCTTCATGGGACACCTTTCTAGTCTTCCAAGACCATAACAGCCAGGACGTGTCAGAGCAGCCTGACACTTCAGCCTCCCCCATCTGGCTGCAACCACATACCATGTCTTGGCTAACCTCCCCCAAACCCTGCCTTTCTCATGCCCTTCACTTCCCAGCTCAAAAACCATGCATGGCTCCCCATAACTCCCCAAATTCACTGCCCACCATCTACCATCAACCTACCCTTTTGAACTACCTCTTGCTCTCACCCTCCGCTCACAGCAAGTCCACAAGGCACACGGTTTCAGAGGTACTAAGCTCTGAGCCAGGCTCGGGGCAGGGGGAAAGCTGAAGATAGGGCTTGTCGTCAGATCCAGTCAAGCTGCTTTACTCTCTGCCCCAGAACCAGCCTTGCTTAGGCTGTACCCACTGCCGAGAAAGCCATCTTTTCTCTTTGATTCTAATGTCACTATCTGAAGTTAGAAACAGCAGAAACCAGCTGCAGGAAACCAGAGTGTGATCAATATAACCTACCACTGCTTAAAGATGTGGGTGCAGACTTTGACATATGGATAGACATTGGGTATAGACATATAGAAAAACATAAGGATAGACAAATGGATATACCTGTAGACATATAAAGAGGCACACACCTATTATGATCCTACCAGCAGTCTGCAAGAGTTTCTTCACAGCCTCTCCAACACGTTATTGTCTTTTTTCTTTTTAAAATTATAGCTACCCTAACTAATGTGAAGTGGTATTTCATTGTGATTTTGATTTGCATTTCTCTAATGACTAATGGGGCTTCCCTGACGGCTCAGACAGTAAAGAATCCGCCTGCAATGCTAGAGACCTGGGATCGATCCCTGGGTGGGGAAGATCCCCTAGAGAAGGGAATGGCTACCCATTCTAGTATTCTTGCCTGGAGAATTCCATGGACAGAGGATGTTGAGCATCTTCTCATGTACTTATTGGGCATTTGTATATCTTCTTTGGAGAAACGTCCATTCAAGTCCCCTGCCCACCTTTTAATTGGGTTTTTGTATTTTTGTGGTTGAATTATAGGAGTTCTTCATATGTTCTGGATTTTAAGCCCTTATTAGATGTAGTATTTGCAAATATTTTCTCCCATCCTGTGGGTTGTCTTTTACTCTCTTAATGGTATCCTTTGAGGCACAAAAGTTTTTAATCTTAATGAAGTCTAATTTACCTATTTCTTCTGTTGTCTAAGATTTCGGTGTCACATGTAAGAAACCATTGCCAAATCCAAGGTCAGGCAGGTTTTCCCCTAGGCTTCCTTCTAACAGCTTTATAGTTTTAGTTCTTAAAATTTAGGTCTTTGATCCACTTTGAGTTAATTTTTGTATATGACATATAGGTGGATATCTAGCTTTCTCAGCACCATTTGTTGAAGAGAACATTTTTTTCTTCCTTGAATAATCTTGGCACCCTTGTTGAAAACTAACTGACCATAGAGGTAAGGCTTTATTCCTGGGATTTCAACTCTATTCTATTGGTCTACATGTCTGTTCTTCTGAAAATACCATCCTGTTTTGATTACTTTCACTTTGAACCAAGCTTTGAAATCTGGATTCCTTGAAACTCCATATGGATTTCAGGATGAGTTTTTCCATTCTGTAAAAGAAATACTATTGGGATTTTGATAAGAATTGCATTGAATCTCTATATCCCATTGGGTAGAATTGCTATCTTAACAATATTAACTCTCCAAATTTGTGAACATTGACTCCACTCTTTTTAGAATCCTCTGGTTACCATTTTAATAGGGGATTCTTAAAAGTGGTAATGCCTGCAGAACTCAAAGACTTGAATCCCTGATGGTCAAACTTGAGGCCAGTGGGAAAGACTCATTTCTCTAAGAGACAGCACAGAATGCTTTCAGAAATACCACAGATCAATTCAATAGGATCTATCCAGTGTCCCTAGGCTTGGGGGAAGCCGAACAGAAAGACAAAGGTTGTTTCAGAGTCTGGTCCACGATTCCTCCTGTATGTTAACAAGCAGTATGTGAGAATGCCAGCCTGCTGAAACAGGCTTTCCTCTCTGGATCATGACTCAAATGAACCTCCCCAGGTCTTCCCTGGTGGTCCAGTGGTTAAGACGCCACGCTGCCAATGCAGGGAGCTCGGGACTGATCCCTGGTCAGGGAGCTAGACCCACATGCTGCAAATGAACAAAAAGAAAGAAAGATCCAGCATGCCTCAACTAAGACCTGGTGCAGCCAAATCACCACCACCGCCCGAAATGCACCTTCCTCCCCTGATTGGAGCATTCCGAAACTTTCTTCCAGGACCTGCCTGCCTTCTGCACAGGCTAATTTAATTCTCTCGAAGACCACAAGATGGCAGCAAGAGTGGAGCTGCCAAGAGGTCAGGAGTAGAGGCAGAGATCAGGGAAAGAAGAGGGGAGCGATGCCAGGGTGATGGTGTGAGCGGCACAGGTGTAGATCCGTGGATGGTGCCCCCTCCGCCCAGTCACACGCATGGTGGGTCTAGGATACTGACTGTGAGCGGGAAGCTGCCCGATGCCCACGGGTGGACATGCTCAAAGTTAAAATAGATAACGAAATTGTTAGCACACCAGCATTTTCATATTATATACCTGTAATTGATATGAGATTGTACATCAACTATGCTTCCATTTATAGAAAGAAACAGAAGTTTATGTATGGAAAGATGTGCCGTGGCAAATTTTTCAAAAGGGAAGATCTTTTTCAAACATGTCCAACAAAAATGAAAGACTAGGACATGAATTGCAGCAAGATCTTTTTTGATCCACTCCCTAATGAATGAAATGAAAATGAACATTTAAAAATGGGATCTAATTAAACTTAAAAGCTTTTGCACAGCAAAGGAAACTATAAACAAGACAAATATCATATGGTATCACTTATATGTGGAATCTAAAAAAAAAAGGGTACCAATGAACTTATTTACAAAACAGAAGTAGAGTCGCGGATGGAGAAAACAAACGTAACGGTCACCAGGGGATACGTGGGTGGCTAGGGCCAAATTGGGAGATTGGCATTGACATAAGCACACTGCCATATACCCAACAGGTAATGAATAAGAACTTGCTATACAGCATAGAAAACTGTATTCAATACTCTGTAATGACCTATATGGGGAAAGAATCTAAAATTGAAAAAAAGAGAGTGAATATACATATATGTATAACTTACTCACTTTGCCGTACCCCTGAAACTAACACACAGCGTAAATCAACTATCAGTTCAGTTCAGTCGCTCAGTCGTGTCTGACTCTTTGCGACCCCACGGACTGCAGCACGCCAGGCTTCCCTGTCCATCACCAACTCCCGGAGCTTGCTCAGACGCAGGTCCATTGAGTTGGTGATGCCACTCAACCATCTCAACCATCAAATCAACTATACTCCAATAGAAAATTTTTAAAAATCACAAAAGGAAATAACTATTCTTACTCTGGCCAGTATAAGTTGTTAGATATCCACACTTAATACTTCTAATAATATTCACTTATCTAAAATAACCCCTTGATTGATAGGGTAAAAAAGCAAATAAATAAATAAACAAACCCACAAGAAAATGACTAACATCCCTATGATGACGTACCCGTATGATGGGACACAGTGACCTCCATATGAGGGAATATTACAGTGGTTTCAAAGAACATTGGATGACATGAGAAAATACTCATGATTCCATACTAAGGGGCAAAACCAAGGCACACTATAATATATGCATGTTGACTCCATCTTTGTAAATACACATGTGTTTGTGTGGATGCAAAGAAGAACAGATGGAAGGTTAACTGAGATCATTCCTGGGTGGTAGGGGTTAGGGGTGACTTTTAGAAGCAGATTTCAGGGACTTCCCTGGTGGTCCAGTGGCTGACTCCTCCTTCCCAATGCAGGGGGCCCCAGTTTGATTCCTGGACTAAGAACTAGATCCCACATGCCAAGACTAAGAGTTTGAATGCAGCAACTAAAAGATTCTACATGCTGCAACTAAGACCTGGTGCAGCCAAATTAAAAAAAAAAAAAAGTTTTTTTTTAAATGGAAAAATATCAGTTAGAAAACGTGGGTTTCATTTTTTCAAAATTCTCTAATATGCCTGAATTAAATGCATAATCTGAAAAAAATACACATGCACATAGATACACACATATTACACACACATAAGAAAACCAGCATTTTCCTTTAATACTGGGGATGGAGGAAATGAGGGGAAAATCAGGGATAGTAAAGATCTCTCTCTCTCCCTGGCCCCCCAACTCTCTTCCCCTCATGAGAAGACACATCAAGAAGGCAGCCACCCTCAAGCCAGGAAGAGGGCTTTCATCCGCTGGCCTACGTCAGAGTTGTAGGCTTTTATAATAAACTGGTAATTAGTAAATAAGCTGTTCTCCTGGTTCTGTGAGCCATTCTAGAAAATGACTGAGCCTGAGGAGGGAGTCCCGGGAACCCCCAGTTTATAACTGGTTGGTTAGAAGCACCAGAAGCCTGGGGGCTTCCTGGTGGCTCAGAGGGTAAGGAATCTGCCTGCAATACAGGAGACCTGGGTTTGACCCAGGGTGGGGAGGATCCTTCGGAGAAGGGAATAGCAACCCGTTCTAGCATCCTTGCCTGGAAAAGCCCATGGACAGAGGAACCTGGAGGTCCATGGGGTCACAGAGAGTCGGACACGACTGAGTGGCTGACACTTTCACACTGGAGGCCTGGACTCTGAAGTGGAGGTGGGGGCAGCCTTGGGCGGACTGAGCATAGCCCCCAAACCCCAACTAACCAACCAAACAGAAAGCATGGTGACTGGCGTCAGAAGTACTGAGGGCAGAGGAAGAAAACGGCTTTCCCTCTTGTGTGGGAGTTGCTTCCCCTGGACGCAGGCTGGGCAGGATGGACTAACCGGGCCTGGAGTCGGAGGAGGCCGATTCTCCTCCAGGCCCAGGCCCTGAGCTGCTTACCAGCCCCTGCCCGAACAGGTTAGTACACATTTAGCAGCTCAGAACCATGCAAGTGCCTTATCTCACGTTTTGTGGTCAGAGGCCCAGCAGGCCTGGCTGGTTCCCCCGTTCTGGGCCCCACAAGGCTGAAATCTAGGTGTGGGCCGGGCAGCGTTCCTACCTGGAGGTTCTGGGGACAGTCTGCCTGCAGGGTCACTCCGCGGGTGGGTGAGCCTGGTCCCATGTGCTGTAGGATGGAGGTGCCTGCCTCTTGGCGGGCGGCGAGCCCCCAGAAGCCTCACATTCCCCGAGAGCAGCTCAGACGCCTTGCCTGCCTCCTCTGTAGCTGACCCTCTCCGACCTCAGGTGGAGCCACTTCTCTGCCTTTAAAGGCTCGCGTGGGATTCAATTGGACTCACCTGGATCCTCTCCCCACCTCAAATCTTCAACCACATCTTCAGTGTCTCTTTTGCCATGTCAGGCAACATATTCACAGGTTCCAGAGAGTCATCTAACGGTTTTATCCACTGACAGTCTCTGCTTAAACCATCTGTTTCATCAGAGGTTGCAAAAGGGTAGTATTTCTAACTTGTACTTTCAACAAACATTACGTAGGATTTTCCACTTAAAAATTTTGTTTCTTTATCAGTCGTGGCCGTTTGTTTATCCTGAAATACAGTCTGTACGAGAAACTCTGGGTTTATTTCTTATTCATTGTTTTCTGAAAAAAAAAAAAAAAGGAGGGGAAGAAGATACCCTAGGTACTTTCAGTGATGATCTGTGACTACATGTTTCTTTTTTTTTTTTAATTTAAAAAACTTTTAATTGTAGGAAAATTGCTTTACAATGTTGCGTTGGTTTCTGTCATACAATAAGCCAAGTCAGTGATAATTTTATATACATATATCCCCTCCCTCTTGAGCCTCCCTTCCTCCCTTCCATCCCCACCTCTAGGTCATCACAGAGCACCAAGCTGAGCTCCCTATGTTATAAAACAACGTCTCACTACCTGTTTTACACATGATAGAGTATATATGTTAACGCTACATTCGTCTCACTCTCTCCTTCCCCCGCTGTATCCACAAGTCTGTTCTCTACATCTGTGTCTCCATTCCTATCCGGCAAAGACATTCGTCAATACCATTTTTCTAGATTCCAAATATATGCATTATTATACAATGTTTGTTTTTCTCTAACTTCATTCTAGATTCATCCACCTCACTACAATTGATTCAGATTCATTCCTTTTTATGGCTGAGTAATATTCCATTATATATATACATATATATATATGTATGTATATATATATATATATATATAAAGTACCACATCTTCTTTATCCATTCATCTGGCAATGGGCATCTAGGTTGCTTCCCTATCTTGGCTACTGTGAAGAGTGCTGCAATGAACATTGGGATGACTGCATGGTTCTTGATCACTGAAACATTTCCTTTTCTTTGCTCTTAATGACCTTAAATATCTACTGAATGCTGAGAAAACTAAAATGGTCCCGCTGTGCCTCTCTGAAGGGCTTTGAGTTGCTCTTTATCTTTGCTGGTCTTCGTCCACTGTACACATATCACTTAGCGTGTGGTTATAAACTGCCCTTCATTCTTCTACAAGGAATTTGTTCTGGTTCATCTAAGTACATCATAAACCCTGTAAGAATGGGGCAATGTCTCACAGTTTCCTATCTATGGATCTAGGGCAAGTTCAGGTGTCTAGAGGTGTCTGGTCACTGGTAGACTGACCAGATGTGAACTTACACTGGTCATTCTTCCATTTCTCAACCTCAGGCCACAGCACTTTCCTTTGTCCTTATTCTGGGCCAGAATAGTGGTGCATTCCAACATCAGCTCACTGATACTAACCACGTGTCCTACAACAATTCAACTCAGTCTGACACTGCCTGGAGATGGTGTAGACCCTACAGGTTAAAGGGCAAAGTCCAAACAAGATTGTTCCCATCCCCTGGTGGCTCAGATGGTAAAGCGTCTGCCCACAGCGAGGGAGACCTGGGTTTGATCCCTGGGTTAGGAAGATCCCCTGAAGAAGGAAATGGCAACCCATTCCAGTATTCTTGCCTGGAAAATCCCATGGGCGGAGGGCCCTGGTAGGCTACAGTCCATGTGGTCTCAAAGAGTTGGACACAACGGAGCAACTTCACTTCCACATCCCAGCTGCAAGCGGGGTCCTTAGACAACTCTGACTTCTGCCTGACTTGGCTACAAATTCAAGGATTCCCAGGACCCCCCTTTCAGGTTCAATAATTCATAGAATGACTCAAAGAACTCAAGAAAGGGCTATTTTTACAATCACCATTCTATATAAAAGATACAAGTGAACAGCCAGATGAAGAGATATATAGGGGAGGAGGGTTGGCAGGATCCTGAGCACAGAAGCTGCCATCCCCCCATCTTTGTGATACATTCATATGCTCACCAGCCAACCAGGAAGCCTTGTTGTCCAGAGTTTTCATTAGGGTTTCATTACACAGTTGATTAAATCACTGGCCATGTGCTTCGCTTCAATCTCCAGCCCTCCTGTCCTCTTTGAAGGTTGGTAGTGGGTGGGGTTAAACGTTTCAACACTCATCACACTCTTGGCATTTCAGGCAAGGCCAATCCTTCGAAACTAAGGACCCACACCTCGTTAGCATAACACAGGGAGGGTTGGAAGGGGCTCCTCAGAATACAAAAGACAGCCCAAATCAGGAAGTTCCAAGGGTTTCTGAAGCCCTTTGCCAGAACTGGCAACAAAGACCAGATCTATTCTTGTTTTTCTGACAGGTGGTATATGAGGTAGTAATCAAACATTAAGTGGATATATGAGGTTAACACATTTAGACCTCCAAGTGTCTTGAAAGCCAAAGCCAGAGGGGAAAGCCTTTAGATTTGGCAAGAAGCAGCTCACGGATGTGGGGGAAAAGGTAGGCTCAGAAGGAAACGACAACAGTCATACATACGTAACACATGTACATGTCTATCTACATAAAACAACTGCTGATGTCTACCTAAATATCTGTCTATCTCAACAGTCACAATCCAAGCCTGTGGAGAGTGTGCAGTTGTAAGCAGAGCCCGGCTCACTCCTGGCTTAGGAGACCGTGAAGCGGCAGGGCCCCACGGGTCCTCTGTACAGACGGGAAGAGACGGGAGGCGGGCGGGGTGGAGGAGTATGAGAGCGAAAAGACAGAATCACAGGAACCGAGGGCCAGCAAAAGGGCTTCACTCTGGGAAGAGATCCCTCCTCTAAGACTTGAAGGAAAAGGAAGGAGTTCATCGGAAAAATACAGAATGGTTCACAAACATGGCGCACGTCAAGCTGGATGAGAGCAGATATGTTAATAACAGAGGTCACACACGGAACGAGATTTCAGCGAGGTGAGGTGAGACCTTATGGAGGGCGTGGAGGTGATGATTTCAAGAGGTTGGGAAGAGGTAATGGGGCCTGTCAAGGGAGGCATGTGTTACTCTTTTATACCATGAACTGATTCTTTAAAAGCTATTGCTTGATGGCCTCTAGAAGTTTCTCCCAGCATTACTAGTCCAGGAATCTAAGACTTCTGAGTAAGTGCATCTCATTGACCGTAGAATACATCCCTGCTCCACAACTTCCTGGTGTCTTGCACTCTCTTGAAAGAAAGAAAGAAATATATGTGCAGGAATAAAACATATCCAAACCACTGGTGAAACGAGACAGGAAAAAGAAAGGAGGAAGTGTATCTGACAAGGTGACAATAACCAGGGACAATTTTGAGGTGCCTGTTGATGGAGAAACTGGTGGGAGAGCCAAGTATACCTGGTGGCAGCTATCTTGGAAGGAGGTGGAGCTTTGAACAGGTGTGGCAGGCACTCTTGGTTGGCTGACCCAACCCCCACCCATGGCTGTCTTCACCGCCCCCCTTTCTGGAGTCACTTTTAAGCTGCAAGCAATGCGAGACGACGGTTCCGGGTAAGGAAACCTAAGACTTTGCTGGATGAGGCTTCGAATAAGACACCCTGTGGGTAGGTGTCCTCCACCTTTCTGTTCCTCCAGCCTGATGGCAAACCCACCATCCAGAGGGGCAAGAGCTACTTCAGTGCCAGGAAGACTCAACTAGACAACTAAAGAGGGTGGAGCCAGAAGGAGCTAGGGATGAGCGTGCCCCAAGTGACACTCAGCCATCTCTGGAGACATTTTTCTTAAAAGAATTGATTTACTTATTTGGCTGTGACAGGTCTTTTGCATCGTGGCACATAGGCTTTCCAGCTGTGCTGCATGGGTTCCCGAGTGCGTGAGCTTAGTCGTCCTGCAGTACGTGGGGTCTTAGTTCCCCGAACAGGGATCAAACCCACGTGCCCTGCACCGCGAGGTAGATCCCTAGCAGGGAAGTCCCTGGAGACGTTTTCGGCTATTGCCCTTGGGGGTGGTGCACCCGCATCTCCTGGGTAGGGAACCAGAGGCTGCCGCTTAATGACTCACACTGCTCACACCATGAAGACCTATCCAGGCCCGAACACCAACTGTCATGGTGGAGACAATCTGCTCCCGGGGAAAGCCTGACGGAGCTGTTGAGTGACTCCTGGATTGCCTGCCTTAGGATTTCATCAAATGGGACCAAAAAAACCCAATCATTTAAGCGCCTGAGTTGGGCTATCTGTAATGTGTGGCCGAGTGAATCTCAGCTTCCTAGAGTAGAGGAAGCTCTTAGATGGAAGCCCATCCCAGGGTAATCTTCAGACGACACTTCCTTTAGAAGGATGATTCTGTGGGCACTTTCCATGGTTCTATGGAACATCCCAACTTATCTTTGAAGCAGAGAGAAAACAACCATTCAGTCGCTTCTTTCGCTAGAAGATGCCAACACCAACAGTTCCCTCCACCCACGTCGCCAGTAGGATCGGCTGGGTCCAAGATTATAGGCCTAAACGAGAGGTTAGGAGTCATTAGAGGCAAGCATTTTCAGAACCGGTGGCCACAGAATTAGGGGCCCATTCTCTTTTCCATGATAAAACAATGTGTCTTTCTAGCTTAGATGTCAGTCATTCCAATGTACTGAAACAGTTCGAAAGGATTCCCTAGAATTAAATCATATTGGTCAGAAAAGTTTTGAAAGCTATTCATTATTACGCACAGGAAGGCATGATATAAACATCTCCCCATGCTGGTGCAACTGAAGTATGATTTATCATTTAAGCAACTCTATTCCCCAGGTGGCTCAGTGATTAAAGAACCCGCCTGCTAACACAGGAGATGCAAGCTGGATCCCTGGGTTGGGAAGATCCCCTGGAGGAGGAAATGGCAACCTACTCCAGTATTCTTGCCTGAGCAATCTCATGGACAGAGGAGCCTGGTGGGCTACAGTCCATGGAGTTGTGAGGAGTCAGACAGGACTAATTGAGCACCCACTGTCAAGCTGGTCACACCCATGGCTGGCAAGCCACGGTATCTTTTTCTCTTTTTTTCCTCTCCTTCCTCCATTCTTCCTCAGTGTTCCTCTATTTTCTCTCTTCTCTTTTCTCTTGCTTCCCTTGTTTTGGTTCCCTGCTGCTGGCGCTGAATGCATGCACTAAGATTCCTTCCTATTCTTGAGGAGAATGGTTTTGTAGGATGGAGATGGGAACCCAATCTAATAAATAACCTGCAGGATCCTTCAGCAGTGAATAATAGCATTATTTCTGAGGGACACTCTTCCAGCTCTCACACCTTTTAGACCTGCCAATGAATCCCCGCTTTTCCTTCTGACCGAGAAAGATGAAAGCCGCTCAGGACCCAGTACCCTGGTCCTTCCCGCTCTGTTCCTCCTGGATGACATTTCCCCTGCTTCCCTGGAGATGGAGGGAGGTTCTGACGGTCAGCAGTTCCCTTCTCAGTTTCATATGAGGAATAATGAATCAGGGCCCCTGGGAGGTGAATTCTGGTCACCGAAATAGTATTGGAGGGAATAAGGTTAAGAAACGGAGGGGTTTGGAGCACCTGGTTCTCTTCATCTGGTCCAGGAGGAAGTTCCTCAGAACTTGGCTCTCATTATTCAAACTGTAGTTGACCGTCCAGAAGATACAGAGATGCTGATATTGTTCGACCAACTTCAGGACCGTCAGGAAACCTTCAGCCAAGTCAAAATCCTGTTGTGCCCTGCTCCCCTTCTGCCAGGCATAGATGGTGAGCAGCTCCAAGGCATACTTGGGGGGCAGAGACCCCTTTTGCTTCAGTTTGCGTTCACACTGAGGGAAGAGCGGAAACATCAGCGATACTGGTTAAAGCAAGGAGGTGACACGCGCGTAGCAAGAAGGTACACACGAAGGATGCTGTGGCCACAGTGGGACAACCGCGTCATGAGACACAGCCTTGGGGGGACTGGTCTGCTGGGGGCCTGAGAAGGGCCAGTCTGCAGCTCAAAGGCAGCCACGAAGGCTTCTTTGTTGAACTTTGGCTTTATGTGCCTTCCCAGAGTTATAACATAGTCTTGTCCTGGATTTCGGTGGCTCAGACGGTAGCGAATCTGCCTGCAATGAGGGAGACCCGAGTTCCATCTCTGGGTCAGAAAGATCCCCTGGAGGAGGGCATGACAACCCACTCCAGTATTCTTGCCTGGGGAATCCCATGGACAGAGGAGCCTGGCAGGCTACAGTCCGTGGGGCCGCAAAGGATCAGACATGACTAAGCGACTAACACTTTCATCACTTCCTAAAGCCCTGCTCTGTGCTAATTATGTGGCCAGACATTCCACCTGCATCATTCATTCCTCATTCTCCAGTAGGCAGAGGTCACCGTGACGAAGTCATGGGGAAGCAAAGTCCTTTCTCAAGGTCACCCGGGAGCCCTGAGCGCTCTGAGCACCCCGGGGCTGGGTGTAGAGCTGGAAACCACAGAGTTCAGTCTTTTCCAGTTTCAGGAATCTGGACACAGAAAGGAAACGTCTCCCGAAAGAGCAGCTATCGTGTGGGGGCTCAGAAAATGCCCCCATGAGCTGATGGAAGTGAAGCAAGGTAAACCAGTACAGAAAATGCAGCCCCTGGTGCTGCCTGTCACTCCAACCTGCCTTCTGAGAGTAGCATCTGTGTGTGTTATGGGCACCCATCAGTAGGTAAGCCATGCTGGCGACTTGTAGGCATGCACATCCCAACTTCATCCTCCCTTCAGTTCCAGAATTCTTTGGGTGTCAGAGCAAAGGCAAAATAAACCACATGTAGCAGCTTTGGGGGTAGGAGGGGCTTACATCTGACCCAACTCAATGGGGTTAGTGATGCGAACACCGCAAAGACACTCAGGTTAAGAGCGGGAAGATTCCTTAATGTGGTTCGGTTCCCACCCAGCATGGGCAAGTGTGAGCACCTGGTAAGTGCTGGTTTCGTGGTCACAGAGTACTGATAAATATGAAGACCAGGACTTCGCTGGTGGTCCGGGGGTTAAGAATCCGCCTGCCACTGCAGAGGACTCGCATTCAGCCCCTGGTCTGGGAAGATCTCACATGCAGCGGGGCGACAGAGCCCCAACTACTACTGAAGCCTGCATGCCCAGAGCTGGTACCCCACCACAAGAGAAGCCACCGCAATGAGAAGCCCGCACACCGCAACTAGAGAGTAGCACCTGCTCGCTGCAACTAGAGAAAGCCCGCGTGCAGCCCACGCCCAGCGCGATCAAAAATCAACAGAGTAAGGGCTTCCCTGGTGGCTCAGTGGTAAAGAATCTGCCTGCCAGTGTAGGAGACACAAGTTTGATCCCTGGTCTGGCAAGACCCCACCTGTGGCGGGGCAACTGAGCCCAAGTCCCACAACTACCTAGCCTGCGCTCTAGAGCCCGGGAACCGCAACTTCTGAGCCCGCGTGCTGCAACTGCTGAAGCCCGCGCACCGACAGCCCGTGCTCCACAAGAGAAGCCACCGCCGTGAGCAGCCCGTGCATCACACTAGAGAGTAGCCCCCACGTGCCGCAATGAGAGAAAAGCCCAAGCGGCAACCAAGACCCAGTAAAGCCAAAAATAAATAAAAGCATTTTTTAAAATACAATAAATAAATAATTAAAAATAATAATAATGAGGTGGCTCTAGGACAAGAGCTGTCATACCCATTTGTACCAGTGCTTCACCAGGCGAATTAAATCCTTCAGTTTGGGGGGCAGGCGGCGAACAAAGTTGCGCTGTAGCTTCGTGAAACACGCAGAAAATTCTCCCCCCAGGGAAACATCAGAAGATTCATACAAACAGATGAGTTCATCATAGGTCCTGGGGCTGGGTGTGGAGCCAGACATCAGTTCACCTAGCATGGGCAAGAAATTTACATTATGCTATAGTCTCTCTAGACAGTAACAGATCTCAAAACACCGTCAATACAATTTAATTCTGGGAGATTACTTTGAACTCGATTAGTGTATGTAAACTACTGATGTCTAATATCTCCAGAGTAATGAGTTATTAAAAATTATATGGTTTATATGACTATAGATGGCATTATTAAAGTGTTATCTAGATCTGCACTGTCCTATAGGGTAGCCATCAGCCAAGATGGCTATTTGCATTCAAACTCATGAAAGGAAAATTGAAAAATTTAGTTCGTCAGTAGCACTAGCCACATTTTAATAGATACAGATACACATTAATAGACAGATTAATTATTAGACATCTATTAATAGATAAATAGATACACATTGAATAGCCACATCTCCATAGATAGAGAACACAGATATAGGACATTTTTGTTATTGCAGAAAGGCTTTCTGGACAGTGCTAACCTGAACTTTGGAAACTATGGCCCCCAGATGACATCTGGCCCCTTTCTTGTTTTTATAAATAAAGCTTTATTGGAACACAGTCATGCTCACTTATTAATGTATTGCCTATGACTGGTTTCAAGCTACAAAGGCAGAGTTGAGTAGTTGTGATAGATACATCATGGTCCTTAAAGCTGAAAATATTTGCTCTCTTATCTTTTATAGGGCTTCCCTGGTGGCTCAGATGGTAAAGAACCTGCCTGCAATGCAGGAGACCCAGGCTTGAAAAAGTTAGCTGGCCTCCACTCTATATACTGTCATTTCCTCTCTAAAGACACTAAGAACCATTCAGAAGGAAAGTACCAGAGTCTTCTTGATTTTGATTTGGAAAATGCCTGACATACCCTTGGTTTCTTTTAACACATCACTGTGTATCTGTCACTTACAAACTGAATTTCTAAAAAGGAAATTTTTGCCTATGATTGAAGGTGAACACCCAGATTTCCTGTTTTTGCCTCAGAATTTCTCCCAAAGTCTATTTTTAAAATTTCCTTCCCTAATACTTGAGGCATTTTATCTATAAATGTGTACTGAATTCCTGTGTACCTCATTCTCTGATCGACTCTGCGAGGGACACCGTGGGAACATATGATGCAGGTTCTGGCTGCTGCTATTGTTGTTGAGTCGCTAAGTCACGTCCGACTCTGTGACCCCATAGACTGCAGCCCACCAGGCTCCTCTGTCCATGGGATTCTCCAGGCAAGAGTACTGGAGTGGGTTGTCATTTCCTCCTCCAGGGGATCTTCCCAACCCAGGGATCGAACCTGCATCTCCTGCATTGGCAGGTGTATTCTTTACCACTGAACCACCAGGGAAGCTCTCTGGCCTTCATTGGGATATTTAAATGAGAATGAAAATGCACACAGGTGTAAGATGTTGGTGACATTATGTCACCTGTTGGGGCACTGGACCCAAGACTGATGAGTAAGTTACGTGACTTTCCCTCTGCCCCGCCCCTGCCTCCATCACACCAGAATCCCTCTTCCTCTTTCAGAGGCTCAAATCTTGGGAGTCTTACCCAGGGCGTCAAATGCAGGCACCACATGAAAGTCAATGCTTTCGTTGAGGACTTTGGATTTCAGAGTGAAGCTCAGCACCCAGGGAGCCTTCCATTTTGAAATCTCAAACTTCACTTCAAAATCCTTCTGCTGCTGACAGGCTTCCAGCTGCTTATGGATTTCCCTGATGATGTTGCATCTCTCGTTTTTTGGGGAGGTGTAGCTTTTCAGCGAGTCTGCGAACACTACGAGGTTGGCATCGGAGCCAGTCTTCAGAGCCGTGCCTTTTGCAGTCGACCCCCACTAGGGAAGAAAGGCAAACCGAGATAGAGCATTTTGTAGAGCTTGAGCCCCTCGCCCCTGTGGGCTGGCACCCGTTGGGCTAATTGATAAGGCTGCCGGGGGTAGTCCCAAGTTTGTGTCTCCAATTAGGGCTAAGTCCTAAGCAGAGTGTTTCATTTTCCCAAGAAATAGAATCCTCTGATTCCAAAGGTGGTTTGTCTCACACTTTTTGATGTGTGAATTTACCCACAACAATGGATGGGTTAGTTTTAAATTACCTACTTCTCAAGTCAACGTCCTAAATACTTCTGGTAAAGACTGCATAGCTTTACAGACTCACGGACATAGAGAAGAAACTAGCGGTTACAGTAAGGGGAAGGGCAGGGGGAAGGGGCAATAGAGGTGGGGTGTAAGAGGTGTAAACTATTAGGAATACATACTGTACAACATGGGGAATAAAGCCACTATTTTATAATAACTATAAATGGAGGGTGCTCAGCCGCTCAGTCCTGTCTGCCTCTTTGCGACCCCATGGACTGTAGCCCGCCAGGCTCCTCTTTCTATGGAATTCTCCAGGCAATAATATTGGAATGGGTTGTCATCTTCTCCTCCAGGAGATCTTCCCAACCCAGGGACTGAACATATATCTCCTGGGTTGCAGGTGGATTCTTTACCAGGGAGCCACCATTTAATTTCCATTATCTTAAACAATTGCGAATCACTATATTATACACCTTGTGTGTGCTCAGTCAGTCGTGTCTGACTCTTTGCAACCCCATGGACTGCAGCCCACCAGGCTCCTCTATCCATGGGATTCTCCAGACAGAACACTGGAGTAGGTTGCCATCTCCTACTCCAGGGGATCTTCCCGGACCCAGGGATCAAACCTGAGTCTCTTGCATCTCCGGCATTGGCAGGTGGATTCTTTACCTCTGTGCCACCAGGGAAGCCCAACTGTATGCCTTATTGTGCCTTATATGATATAGTACAGTAACTACACTTGAAATCAATAAGTTTAAAAAGAGACCACAGTGAGAAAAAAGTATCTTCGACTAATAGTAAAAATCTAAAATTTTCCCACTACAAGTGATACACTACAAGCTAAGGATGGGCAGGGATGGCCAAGCAGCAATCCTTCACCTCTGTGTCAACCTTGGAGGTTAATGCAGAATCAGAAGTCTATCGTGAATGGGAATTCCCTGGTGGTCCAGCAGTTAGAACTCAATGCCGTAGGCCTGGGGTTCGATACCTGGTAAGGGAATAGAGATCCTTCGAGACACACCACGTGCCCCGCCCCAAAGTCTCTCGTGAACAACTTAAGCAGTGCCTCCGCATCCCCCACTGAGAGCTGGGGTCTCAGGCGTTGATCTCCCCAGCTTCCCTCCCGCATCCTTTGCCCTCACATTTCCGGTGGTCACAACCCTTGCCGAGACCCAGGGACTGCTTAGTTCCCCGACAAGAGCAAAGAAAAAGGCCAGGGCTCACGTGGATAACTTGAACCTTTGTAGTTGAATGTCGAAAGCAATTTTCTTCAAGGAATGAACAGATGGTTTTAAGAGCCTTCTTGATCTGGTCTTGGAAAGTCTGGTCAGGCTGGAGAAAGTCCTCGATGAACTTATCTAGCAGATGGCCTGGGGTCAGGTAGAGTGGTGCGGGCTGTGGAAGGAGCCAGCTGTGAGATGCCCCCTGCCAGCCACCACCTCCCATCCCGCTTCCTCCCCCGCCTCCTCTGTTCCACCGACCCTTCCCTCCTGCTCTCCAACCCTCCCACTGTACCTTTGTCATCTTGAGTTCTCATATCGACATACCCTGAGTTTCAGGTGGTAGCCAAGATCCGCCTGAAACAAAAGCTGCCCTCCTTGCTCCTCCTTACCCCCAGGAGGGATCTGGCTCCTTCTCCCAAACAGGTTTGTGATGCCCCGGGCTCTGAATCACTCTCCAGTTTCCACTTTCTGTTCTGGCTTCGTCTGCCAATGGCCAGTACCTCCTATGAATAGCTACTCCTACTGCCGTGTTCCTTCCTTATTTTCCCACTCATTGTGGGTATTGTTGACTCCTTATGATCACACTCATTCCTTTTTTCAAGGTTCTATCAGACTCTGTTAAACACCCTGCGCCCAGGTGGACTGGTTTCCGGGCGCTGCTGTAACAAACCACCGTTCTGGAGACTAAGCACTTGAAATGAAAGTGTGGGCGGGGCCGGGCTCTCTCCAAAGGCTCCGGGAAGAATCCTTCCTCACATCTTCCAGCTTCTGGCAGTGCTGCCGTCTTCCTTGTCTCGTGGCGGCATCACACCTACCCCTGCCTCTGTTGTTATGTGACCTCGTCACCTCTGCGTCTGTCCCTGAGTGTCTTCTTATAAGACCCAGTCATTGGATTCAGAGCCCACGCTGATCCAGGGTGACCCCTTAACCAATGATACCTGCAAAGACCCTGCTTCCAAAGAAGGTCACATGCTGAGGATCTGGGGGGACGTGAATTTTCTGGGATACTATTCGACCCTTCACGGCAGGGGATGTTGTTCCCTCTAAGTGTGTCGAAGAGAGGGATGTCCTGGGCTCAGAGGGGCTGTGTGCTCATTCTGAAGGGGACAGTTCCCTGCTCTCGAATCAAATGGGGTCGTGGAGGGTGGGACCTGCTCACTCCCTCGCACCTGTGGTCGCTTCTGGAAGGAAACCATGCTCTGATGGGTAAAGGGGGTCTGACACCCGCCCAGAAGCGCGGTTCTCTCCTCTTCAGTAGAAAACGTCAGATGGGATGTGCACTGTGGACCACAGCTCAAGACACCTCACCCGAGCCTCTTCTCTTTGCTGTTCTGCTCAGGCCTCAGTCTGCAGAGGCAGTTTGCTTCTTGCTCGGGGGAGGGAAAACAGCGATACCCCTCCCCAATGTTCGCGTCCTGCTCTATGACTCTGCCTACCTTATGCAGCAGATGGGACTTTGCAGATATGATCAGACTTGTGTGGATCGATGTGCTTCTCCTTTGAGGGAGGGGAGAGGGGAAGTCAATACATCTGGCCGTGTCATTAGTTCCCATCTCCAGCCTCACTTCTCACTCTCACCCCCACCCCCATAGTGTGTGAAAGGAGCTCAGGGCCTGATCCAGCATCTGCTGGGGGGGCCACCACCCACGTCTCCTGGGCTCTGCTCCATTTCACCTGTCACCACCTTCTCACCTGCTTCCTCTCTTGCAGAAACTAACCTCTCGTCTGCAGATGCCCCTGTTCCTCTTTGTTCAGCTTTACACTTTACCATCATTTTAATGGGAGGGAAGGCCCCTAAGGGTGTGTGTACAGACTGAACTGTGTCCTCCTAAAAACTGCATTGAAGTCCCAACCTCTAGGCCCCATGCATGTGACCTTATTTGGAAACAGAGTCTTTGCAAAGAGGTAATCAAGTTAAGGGGCCGCCCCTGGTGGTGCAGTGGTCAAGAATCCGCCTGCTAATGCAGGAGGTGCAGGCTTGATCCTTGGGTGAGGAAGATCCCTTGGAGCTGGAAATGGCAACCCACTCCAGTATTCTTGCCCAGGAAATCCTGCGGACAGAGGAGCCTGGAGGACTGCAGTCTATGGAGTCACAAAAGTGAGCAAACAATGAAAAGAATCGAGTTAAGGTGAGGTCTTGCCTGTCGGCCCCTTATTCTGTATGACTGGTGTCCTTATAAGAAGAGCAGAGAGACAGAAACAGACAAGCATGGAGGGAAGACATTGTGAAGACACAAGAGAGGTTCGTGTGACAACGGAGGTAGGCACTGGAGTGATGCTGCCACAAGCCAGGGGTTTCTTGCAACCATGAGAAGCTGGAAGAGGCATGGAAGCACTCTTGCTTGGAGCCTTCAGAGGGAGCACGGTCCTGCTGATGCCTTGATCTTGGACTTCTAGTCCCCAGAACTGAGAAGGAATACACTTCTGTTGCTTTAAGCCACCAGTGCATGGTACTTTGTCACAGCAGCTCTGGGAAACCAACTTAGGGTGATCTTGGATAGGCTGTAGTCCAAGTGTCAGGCGGGCCCTGTCTGCAGCAGCACACCAGGTCTCACCGGAACATTCCAAGATGGTCCAGGTGACTCGTTCTGCCTGAGAGAATGCAACCGGTTTTGAGCTTCGTTTTTTAGCAGTGGCCAGTAGGTGTTATCTTTGCTCACATTATTGGTTGGGTCAGTTGGATCCAAGATTACCGGCCTATAAATTTCATTTGGTTAAAAAAAAAAATAATCAGTTGGGTTGCTTGTGGGAGAAGAAATCAGTTTAAGGGAAAGAGGGCTGGATTGGGCACCCAGGAATCTGTATTTTACCTCCTGCAGTTCCTCCCAATTGCTGAAGTGCTTTGTCTAAGATGTCTAGCCTCTCTGGTCTTGTTTACTCTGCTTCATAGACATGTTCCATTCATAAACTAATAAAACAGTCTCCTCTTTTTGCTGACCCGTCTCCTTAGCCCCTTCTTTCTATGAGGGGAAGTGCTTGCTTTGAGGACAAAAGGTGACAATGGTTTAGAATGTGAGGAATGCTGAAGCATTCCTCTTTCAGACAGACCTCTCTTTGCCTCCCTAACCACTGCAGCTGGTGTTCTTTTGACAGATCCCCTGGCTGGGGAAAGTGGGGATGGACCCTCATTCTAAGGGGGCACAGCCTGGCATGCAGATAAAGAGGGAAGGAGACATGGAATGGGAAGCTTGGTACCTCGGGGCTTGGAGCTGGCTCAGCAGGATGTTGCGGATGGTCTCATCTCCAAAGTTGTAGTTGACCGTCCAATAGACACATAGCTGCTCCTGCTTCTCGATGAGCCCCAGAACAGTCCTGACACCTTCAGCCATATCAAAGTCCTCCACTCCACAGCCCTGTTCCCAGGCATAGACTGTAAGCAGCTCCAGTGCATACAGAGGCAGCAGGGAGGAATTGTTCAGCTTTTCCTGGCACTGTGAGAGGAGAGAAGGCTGGCGGGTAACTCGGGACCCGTGCCAGGGGTCTGAAAGCAAGAAACTAGAAGTCTATAGGAAGTCGCCATCCCCTGCTAGTGATCGAAATGATATGTGGCTAAAATTCCATAGACTGACAATAGCAAGTGTTGGCAAGAATGTGCAGCACCTGAAACTATCATACACAGCTGATGGGAGTGTGAACTGGTACAAGCATTTCGGAATGCTATTCAGCTATATTTACTAAAGTTAAATTTATATCTATATAGTCCATATATTTATTCATATATGCCATGTGTATATGTATACACATATACATACATATTCATATATGTAGCTAAGTCGCTTCAGTCATGTCTGACTCTTTGCGACCCCATGGACTGTAGCCCACCAGGCTCCTCTGTCCATGGGGATTCTCCAGGCAAGCATACTGGAGTGGGTCGCCATGCCCTCCTCATTCATATATATATATATAATATATAAATATATATTACATATATAAGGTATGTGGACTTCCCAGGGGAGCAGTAATAAAAGGTTCCACCCCACCTGCCAATGCAGGAGAAGGAGGAGAAATGGGTTGATCTCTGAGTCAGGAAGATTCCCTGGAGGAAGAAATGGTACCCCACTCCAGTATTCTTGCCTGGGAAATCCCATGGACAGAGTAGCCTGGTGGGCTACAGCCCATGGGGTCACAAAGAGTCAGATACAACTGAGCAACTGAGCATGCATGCGCGTGCACACACACACACACACACACACACACACACAGTATACCTTATAGCACAGAAGTTTCACTCCTGCATTTTTACCCAAGAGGAACTGACTGCTTAAAGTCACCAGAAAAAAAAGACTTGTGGGGGAATATCCACTGTAGCCTCATTCGTGATAGCCCCAATTTGGGAGTGACCCACATGTCCCTTAGCAGTGGAATGCAGCCGAGTACAGTGTATCAATGCAATGGAATAGTATCAGACAATGAAGAACCATTACTCCCTGCAACAACAGGGAAAAACCTCTCAGGCCTAACACTGAGCAAAAGTACGTTTAGTATGATTCCACTGCCACCGAGTTTAAAGACAAAACTAATCTGTGGCGACAGATGTTAGGACAGAGGTTTGTTTGGGAGCAGTACGGACTGGGGTGCAGGAAATGTGCCCTATTTCGATCTGAGGATTGCCTAAAAGGCTACAGGAATGCACTGAACTGCATTCCTTTGCGTGTTGGGGGGGCACATGGGGTCTTACTTCCCCTACCAGGGTTCGAACCCGCACCCCCTGCATTGGAATGGTGGTATCTTAACCCCTGGGCCACCAGTAAAGTCCTGAGCTGTATTCTTGAACGTGAACATGTCAGTCACTCAGTCATGTCCAACTCTTTGTGACCCTGTGGACTGCAGACCACCAGGCTCCTCTGTCCATGGGCTTCTCCAGCCGAGAATACCAGAGTGGGTTTCCTCCTCCAGGGGATCTTCCTGACCCAGCGTCTCCTGCATTGCAGGCAGCTTCTTTACTGTCTGTGCCACCATTCTTAACGATGTTGTATTGACACTTCACCCAGGATGAATCATCTCAGTCAAAGGGAAACAGATGACAGATTGCAATAGACACACAATTTGAAATTCACCTTTTGACACCAGTACTTTACCAAGAGGATCAAATCCTTTAGTTTGCTGGGATAGCTGCTAAAAAACTTCTCCTGGAGTTCAGTGAAGCAGACTGAGAACACACCGGGCCTGGCTTTCAGCATATCCAAGGATCTTTTGAGTTCCCGATAGCTCCAGAGGCTGGGCTTCTCACTTAAGCCTGGTGTGAAAGAGAAGCAGAACGTCTGATTTTCAGGGAGCCTGGCCTTGGAGAGCCCACAAAGAAGGCTGGATGCGGCTAGGTAGCACACGTTCACCGCTTCATCTGTAAGAGGATGGGGTATTTGCATAAAAGGTGAGGGGTGGTCTGTCCTGCTAGATAATAAAATGTAGTTAGGCTAATGTTTAGTAAAGAATGTAATTTAAAAATTCCCCTGTAGTTTCCTTTTCTCAGAAATGAAATGAAATGTCAGTCGCTCAGTCGTGACCAACCATCTGAGCCACCGGGGAAGCCCTACTTTTCTCAGAAAGCAACCACTGTTGTATCCTCTAAGGAAAAAAAAAAAAAAGAGAGATTCAAGTTTGGAATGTGTCGCTCCGCCGCCATCTCGTGGAAACTTCTGGATACTTGATGTGAGGAAGACCTGGTCTTTCGTTCTCACATCATCCTTGCATGACGGGGTGAAGCCAACAGAGGGCGCTCTGGCCTTATCTCCAGCCACTGTGCTCTGAATCAGAGGAGAGAACATAGGATTTCCTACGAATTCTGAGTCACAGTTATTGTTTCGTCTAGGAAAAAAAAAAAAGAGAGATTCAAGTTTGGAATGTGTAACTCTGCCGCCATCTCGTGGCAGCTCCTGGATACTACATGTGAGGAAGACCTGGTCTTTCCGTTCTTACATCATCCTTGCATGACGGGGAGAAGCCAGCAGAGGGCGCTCTGGCCTTATCTCCAACTGCCCTGCTGTGAACCAGAGGAGTTCAATTCAGTTCAGTCGCTTAGGCCTGTCCGACTCTTTGCGACCCCATGAACCGCAGCACGCCAGGCCCCCCTATCCATCACCAACTCCCGGAGTCTACCCAAACTCATGTCCATTGAGTCGGTGATGCCATCCAACCATCTTATCCTCTGTTGTCCCCTTCTCCTCCTGCCCTCAATCTTTCCCAGCATCAGGGTTTTTTCAAATGAGTCAGCTCTTCGCATCAGGTGGCCAAAGTATTGGAGTTTCAACTTCAACATCAGTCCTTCCAATGAACACCCAGGACTGATCTCCTTCAGGATGGACTGGTTGGATCTCCTTGCAGTCCAAGGGACTCTCAAGAGTCTTCTCCAACACCACAGTTCAAAAGCATCAGTTCTTCTGCACTCAGCTTTCTTTATAGTCCAACTCTCACATCCATACATGACCACTGGAAAAACCATAGCCTTGACTAGATGGACTTTTGTTGACAAAGTAATGTCTCTGCTTTTTAATATGCTGTTTAGGTTGGTCATAACTTCCATTCTAAGGAATAAGTGTCTTTTAATTTCATGGCTGCAATCACCATCTGCAGTGATTCTGGAGCCCCCCAAAAACAAAGGCAGCCACTGTTGCCACTGTTTCCCCAGCTACTTGCCATGAACCAGAGGAGAGAACATAGGATATCCTATGAATTCTGAGTCACACTGTCTCTTCACCTTGTCTCCAGCCCTCCTGCTGAAATGGAGCTGGACACTATGGTCCTTGCCTCCTCCCACCCCGACCATGTTCTCTGTCTGCCTTTTGCCTGTGGAAAACTTTAGTCAAAGGATAAGTGTAACCAGAGAGAAGAGAACATGCAGAAATAAAGGAAAAGAGTCAAAGGAGACCAAATAATAATAATGTAGTCATTAAACATAATTGAGCTACAGTCCATGGGGTGGCAAAGATTCAGACTTAACTAAACGACTAACTCAGCATTAAGCTTAGCTAAGGACCTTTGAGAGTTTCCTTCTCAAGGATTATAGATAACATTCTGAGCCATATCTGTGAGCTGTCATATAGATACTAAAACTCCAGGCGGAAGAACTTAACTTGACCAGACTATACCCATGACATGAGCTGCC
This sequence comes from Cervus canadensis, assembly GCF_019320065.1. Lineage (NCBI taxonomy): Eukaryota > Metazoa > Chordata > Mammalia > Artiodactyla > Cervidae > Cervus > Cervus canadensis. The sequence continues at coordinate 118,598,537 of NC_057386.1, read as the reverse complement.
ACAGTTCTGAGAATGGACCCCAAAGCAAATGGAAATAAACCGACCCTGGAACTGAAGATAAACTGCACCTAAAACCATTGAGATGATGCTGGTCAGATCACTGATGACCAATTTGAAGATGACTGTCAGAGCTGACTGTACTTTTTCTTCATGTAGCGCCCTCCCTTGGTCTATAAAAGCTTGTCTCCACTATCAGCGGGAGGAGTCAACCTTTGGACAGATGTCTGCCCTCCCCCAAAGTTGCTGGCATTTGAAATAAAGCTAACTTTCTTTTCCATCAGCTTGGCCTATTTATTGACTTTTGGACGGTGAGCAGTTGGACCCACACACCTTTCAGTAACACTGAGTCAGGCATGTATTCTCAATTCTTACTGTCCGAAAGGCCCTGGAAGTTAGCTTTTTCTAGCTTTGATCTTACAGTTGGACACAGGTGAGTTAGTAGGAGGATCAGGGTGAGAATTCCCCAGGCCGCCTAACTCACAAACTGCTGCATTTTTTCCTCTGAACTAGGTCACCTTTCTGTGAATGTGAGTCATCAGGTTTTGTGTGTGTGTGTGTCCACCTTGAAGGCACCAGGCCTGACACTTAAAAGACTCTGGCTTTTATTCTATTTCTGCCAGTAACTGGGTGTGTGGCCCTGGATACAGTCATTTCTTTCTGATTCCATTTGTTTAATGAGGGGTTGGATGTCAACACTGATATTTAAGTTTATGATAATCTATGTACCTAATGCTTGAGACTAAGCTGTGACTATGGTGAGTCTTTTTTTTTTTTGGAACGAAAGGTCCGAGGGTTTTTTTTTTTTTTTTTGGATATGGTGAGTCTTATTCACTCAGTCAACCAACCATCCATCCATCCAGTCAACCATCCTTTCATCCATTCTCCCAGTCAACCGTCCATTCCTCCATCCAGTCAACCATCCTTCCATCCAACCACGGATCCATTCAAACAGTTGCCCGTGGAAGAGCCTTGCCTTGATGTTGACCTCATTAGAGGGCAACTCCAGGCCTGCTCTAGCTGAACTTTTCTCAGATGTTTTCCCCATTCTCTACCTCTAACCAACGTTTATTCTAGTTTACATCTTCACTATGGTCCGCAGAAGAGCAGCAACCACCATGAAGCTGGTTGGAAATATAGAATTCTGGACCCCAATCTCTTGAAGCAGAACCATCATTTTAACAAGTTTCTCAGGGGATTTGTGTGCATATCACAGTTTGAGGAACTCTACTGTAGGTTTCAGAGTCTAGAACATTTCCTCCAAAGTCAGTTAGGAGTTAAAGGAGAGGTTCTAAAGAACAGAGTAAGCTCAAGGTAGGAGGAGTCTTCTCTGGTGGCTGAAACAGTAAAGAATCTGCCTGCTCTGCAGGAGATGAGGGTCTGATCCCTGGCTGGGGAAGATCCCTTGGAGAAGGGCATGGCAACCCACTCCAGTGTTCTTGCCTGGAGAATTCCATGGACAGAGGAGCCTGGCAGGTTACAGTCCATGGGGTCACAAAGAGTAGGACACAACTGAGCGATTAACACTTTCACTTTCTTTTCGATTCTAGTGGTATTTATTCCATCCCCACGCTACTCACCACCTCTTTCACTGGCTTTGTTCTCTTGACAAGCCCTTCCAGACCCACACCTCCAACCCTCCCCACCACCCTGCACACACCCAGGAGGGCTCACCCAGAGCATTGAAGGCAGGCAGCACGTTGAAAGTGATGCTCTGCTGTTTTGTGGAAAGCTGGACAGTGACCCTGGAGCTCCTATTGGTGTTCTGGAGCTCCATCTTGGCTGCCAGATTCAGTGTGCACTCACAATGTTTCATCTGTGCCCAGATTGCCCCGAGAAGTTCATATTGTCTTTTTTCCTGGTCCTGGAATTGCTCAAGGTCCCCGAAGAAGACGACCAGGGTACCATCCGAGTTGCCTCTCAAGACCGTTCTCCGGCCATAGGAGCCACCCTACCAGCAACAGAGAAGCAGATGTGAAAGTCTGAACCCTCTGAGGTCACTGGGCACCCCAACAGGCAGACGTATCTCTCAACTGGAGCAGAAGTCCCACATGTCACCGTCATCTAAGAGTTGAGTTGGCGGGTGGTCATCTCTCCACCCAGAGAGCTGAATCAGGGCACCCACAGCAACACTTTCCCTACGAGCCCCGGACAGAAGGCCACTTGGATGAACATCAGCAGTAGAGCAGACAAGAGTGGTGTGCCCACACAAGGGAATACATGGCAACAACGCAATGAGAAAACAACAGCTGCACACAACAACGTACGTTTCATCAACCGGTGGGTCAGAAACAAAGCCCGCACATTAACGCCACACCGTGCATGACGTCTTTTAGACAGGGAGACCAACCTGCTCAGTCTTAGCCCCGAGACGTCCATGTCCCAGAAAACCCTTCAGTCGCAGACAAACCTGAAAGGTTGGTCACTCTACACAAAGTTTAAAAATAGGCAAAACTAATCTATGCTGTTTGAAGTCAGGAGCATGGTTGGCTGGGGTTGAGGGTAATGACTAGACAAGGGGCCCAGGGACTCTTGGGTGGGGGCTGGGAAACTTTTATTTCTTGATCTGGGCATAGGTCACACATGTATGTTGTCTGCAGCAATCCAGCAAGCTGTACTGTACACATATGTGCACTTGTACATATTATTTTAATGAGAAAAAAGTTAACAATATTGAGAGGTAGGATTGCACAGTGGTTAAGGGTGCATGCTCCCAAACACATTGTCGCCATTGTTTAGTTGCTCAGTCGTGTCCAATTCCGCGACCCCATGCACCAGGCTCCTCTGTCCATGGGATTTCCCAGGCAAGCATACTGGAGTGGGTTGCCATTCCCTTCTCCAGGGGACCTTCCTGACCCAGGGATCGAACCCAGGTCTCCTGCCCTGCCGTGTGGACTCTTTACCATGGAGCCACCAGCGGGGCCCTCCCAAATGGGTTACCAGAGCTTAAAATCCCGGGTCGAATGCCAACGAATAATAACTTCCCCAAGCTTCATTTTCCTTATCTGGGCCAAGAGAGGAGACACCACGTGCCTATGTGTCTATTCTTAGGGCTAGTGGGTGTGTAAAAGGGTAGAGGCCAGGAAGCACGTGACTGCAGAGAAGTGCGATTCCCGTGCTGGAGAGCGTGAGGGTGGGGTTGGGCAAACGTGATCCCCTCCCCACCCTAGGGTCCTGGCACCTTCCCAGCATCATCTCTTCCTCAAAATTCCAGAATCTTCAGCCTCCACCCTAGGGTTTGTGCCAGAGCACCAAACATGTCTTCACTGATGAGGCCTCCCACCTCCTTGGAGTTGAGAAATCACAGAACATCCTTGAATAGTTTTACTGAACTCTTGTAGGCTCAGTTTACTTGTCTGTAAGACGGGGAGGATAAAAATGATACAAGTAACCACAGCTAATTTACTGCTGTAGCTTTGTACCAAGCTCTTGCCAGAGCATCATGCGTTTAAGCCTCTTAACTCTTGGCACTGAGTAATATTCCCCTCCCATTTTACACGTTCAGACACTGGGGCACAGAGAGGTTAAGCAACCTACCTCAGGTCACACAGCAGCAAGGGGCAGAATCAGCGCTCTCCCCGCCTGTACCCCTGAACTCTACACCTGTTCCATCAGGTCACCCCAGTGTGGGCTCAGACAAGGTGATGTCTTGCGCGCCCAGAGCCCAGAACACAGCGGGTGCTCAGTGCCAAGTCCCTCCTCCTCCCGGGTCCCAGAAGCACTGAGCCCAGCCATCTACTCACTTTGGCCACCCCTGTCACGGTGAGGGACTGGCAGGGTCTCTGCAGGACCGCACAGATGGTGTCCACTGACTGGTCGATGTCTTTCTGACAGTCTTCGGAGGGCCTCAGGTAGTTCTGGATAAACTCCTCCAGTTTCTCAGAAGGCTGCTCATAGACGCGGGACTTCCAGCTGCCCATGGCTCTGACTGGCTGCTGAGATGACAGCTGGAGGCAGAGCGGGAGGCTGAGGAGAATAAGGAACTTCTGTGTGCAGGGGGAGGAGAGGGGAGAAAATCGAAACTTACACCAGGGGAAAAGGAAACTCACAGAGTTTTCCGGCCCAATCCAGGCTTCAATCCAGGCCTCGCCCCCAGCCTTTCCGCTGCTCTCAAGGGAGGCTTGTAGTTAAAAACATGGCCCCTTGAGCTGGATTATGAGGGCTTGATATGGGTTATGTCTGTGTCTTTGAGCACACTGCCAGCCCTTTTTGTGCCTTGATTTCCCCATCTGTAAAATGGGGGTAACAGTGGTACCTATCTCACAGGCTTAATACAAAGATTAAAATACTTGCAAAGTGCTTAGAACAGGACCTAGTACATGGCTAGTGCTGTAAAGTGTTTGCAAAGCAAATAATTTCATAGGGGGCCAGAGGTCATCTTTTTTTATATATATAATTGAAGTATAGCTGATTTAAAATATTGTGTTAGTTTTCAGGAGTATAGCAAACTGATTCAGTTATATTTACATCTAAATATGTAATATATATATACAATGTAAAAAATTATTTTCCCAGAGGTCATCTTTTGAGGCTCTTTCCCCTTCTCCCTGTTCCCAATGGCTTGGGAATTCAGAGTTGATGAGAACAGTGAGGAGAAGAGACCAGAGAGGGCCCTGACTTGTTTAGGGACACACAGCAAGGCAACAGCTGAGCCACTCGGGTTTCAGTTCTGCCCCTGAACAAACACAGGTCCCCAGAGGCCTGCTCCTGTGGGCCCAGTCCCTCAGCACACACATGACCACCTGGCAGGTTTCATCGGGCATTGAGCCACACCCAGCAAGGAAAGAAAACATGCCCAGTAGCACACAGGCCAGAGAGGAGACAGACGTGCAACTCTTGTGTCCAGAACCATGAGAACGAAACTCCTGGGCAGCTCCCACTGGCTTCCTCTGTAACACAGAAGGCAAACATCTCCAAGGGGGACAGGAACAGACAGACCCCTTTCTCTGCTGTGATGATTACTTTTATTATTATTATCTTTTAAATGGTATTTATTTATTTGTAGTTTTTGGCTGTGCTGGGTCTTCATTGCTGTCAGCGGGCGTTTTCTAGTTGCGGCGAGTGGACACTACTCTCCAGTTGTGGTACATGGGCTTCTTATTACCTTGAATTCTCTTGTTGCAGAGTTCGGGCTCCAGGGTATGCAGGCTCGGTAGTTGTGGAACATAGGGCTTAGTTGTTCTGTGGCATGTGGGATCTTCACAGACCAGGGATTGAACTTCTGTCCTCTGCATTGGCAGGCAGATTCTTAACCACTGGACCACCAGGAAAGTCCTGTGATGATTAGTTTTGTATGTCAACTTGACTATGATCATGGTACTCAGATATTTGGTCAAACATTCTTCTCGAATTTTTTTTTTTTTTTAGTATATTTTTAAGATGAGATCAACATTGTAAACTTTGGGGAAAGCAGATTATTCACTATAATGTGGGTGGGCCTCATCCAATCAGGTGAAGGGATGAAAAGGAAACGGTCTGCTCTCTCCCTGAGGAGGAGGCAATTCCACAAGCAGATGCTTCTTTGGGTTTCCAGGTATCCTGGCCACCCTACCCTGCAGAATTTGGACTCACTGGCCCCTGCAGCCAATTCCTTAAAACAAATTTTTCTCTAAATCTAGATTTATAAAACCAATTTGTTCTATTAACCTCAAAAGTAAAGCAACCACTGTTTTACCAGCAAAATGGGTTTATTTGGGAACAGCGAAGAATTTCAATTTTGGACAATCAGGCAATAGCAAAAAGCCATAGGCAAGTTCAGCCAACAAAGAAGAGGAATATTACTTTATAGAGAAAAAGAGGAAGTTAGGAGGAGTTGTTTGAACATGTGTCCGTTGGAGGAAAGCAAGAATTCAAGGTGATGATGGGTTCTCATTGGCTCAGTTGCCAGGGGAGTTGGCTTCCTCCAGGAGAGATGCAATGTATATCTTTCCTGTCCTGGCCTGTCATTGACGATTTTTCCCTGTTGATCATTCTTCCTGTTAGGGGTGTGTTAATTAACTTGTCTTTCCTGGGATTGACCTCAGAGGTATTTGAGGTGTGAGAGCTCCCTCTCTGGTCTTCTAACTCCATAAGGTTTCCGTTTGTGAGTTCATTTTCACTGTTTGGTTTCTCTGGAGAAACTTGATGATTGCTCCTGTCCATAAAGGGCCCTTCCTTGCCCTTATCCGACTTCTAAAACACCTAGAGGTAGGCTGGGCTTAGGCTTCTTTTCTAAATGAAAATATAGAGGCTCAGAGAGCTGAAAAATATTTGTCCGAGGTCATAACAGCTTGTAAGTTATCTGGCTAGCTTCTAACTACCTGCTTTCTAAAGTCTGTGTGTTTTTTATTTAAAAAAATATTTTATTTTGAAATCATCTGAAACACAAAGAACTCTCTCATATTCTTGATCCTGAATATTTCACCATATTTGCTCCTCATTCTCTGTGTACATTGTATTATCAGTACTGAGTCATGTGAGTTGTATCTTTCCTGTCCTGGCCTGTCATTGACGATTTTTTCCTGTTGATCGTTCTTCCTGTTGGGGGTGTGTCTTTTCTAAATGAAAATATAGAGGCTCGGAGAGCTGAAAAATATTTGTCCGAGGTCATACAGCTTGTAAGTTATCTGGCTAGCTTCTAACTACCTGCTTTCTAAAGTCTGTGCGTTTTTTATTTAAAAAAATATTTTATTTTGAAATCATCTGAAACACAAAGAACTCTCTCATATTCTTGATCCTGAATATTTCACCATATTTGCTCCTCATTCTCTGTGTACATTGTATTATCAGTACTGAGTCATGTGAGTTGTATGTTGCAGGTATTATGTCTCTTTACTCTTAAAAAAAAAATATATATATATATATATGTATATAAACTTCATTTTTCAGAGTGGTTTTAGGATCCCAGAAAAACTGGGCAGAAGCCAAGAGATTTCTTATATACCCCACTGCCACCACCCCACCACCCCACCACCCCACCACCCCACCACTCCACCACCCCACCACAACCACCATCACGCCAGCCTTCTCCCACCCCCAACAACATTCTGCAGTGGTGTTTGAGCTGAGCCCCAAAGAATTGATGCTTTTGAACTGTGGTGCTAGAGAAGACACTTGAGAGTCCCTTGGATTCCCAAGGATGTCAAACCAGTCCATCCTAAAGGAAAACAGTCTTGAATATTCTTTGAAAGGACTGATGCTAAAGCTGAAGCTCCAATACTCTGGCCACCTAATGCAAGGAACTGACTCATTGGAAAAGACCCTAATGTTGGGAAAGACTGCGAAGGCAGGAGGAGAAGGGGATGACAGAAGATGAGATGGTTGGATGGCATCACCTACTCGATGGACATGAATTTGAGCAAGCTCCAGGAGTTGATGAAGGACAGGGAAGCCTGGTTTGCTGCAGTCCATGGGGTCGCCAAGAGTCGGACACGACTGAGCGACTGGACTGAACTGATTTGAGAGGTGAGAGCGCCCCCTTCTGGTCTCCTGGTTTCACTTAAAACGGGGTTTCCCGTTTCCAAGTTCAGTTTCAGTTTCACATCAGTATCCCCTAGCAGGGTGGGACGCTTGTTAACAACAGAGTAACCCACAAGGACACATCATAACCCCCCAGACTCCTTTAAGTTCAGTTCAGTTCAGTTGCTCAGTCGTGTCCGACTCTTTGCGACCCCATGAATCGCTGCACGCCAGGCCTCCAGGTCCATCACCAACTCCCGGAGTCTACCCAAACCCATGCCCATCGAATCGGTGATGCCATCCAGCCATCTCATCCTCTGACGTCCCCTTCTCCTCCTGCCCCCAGTCCCTCCCAGCATCAGGGTCTTTTCCAATGAGTCAACTCTTCGCATGAGTGGCCAAAGTATTGGGAGTTTCATCTTAAGCATCAGTCCTTTCAATGAACACCCAGGACTGATCTCCTTTAGGATGGACTGGTTGGATCTCCTTGCAGTCCAAGGGACTCTCAAGAGTCTTCTCCAACACCACAGTTCAAAAGCATCAATTCTTTGATGCTCAGCTTTCTTCACAGTCCAGCTCTCACATTCATACATGACCACTGGAAAAACCATAGCCTTGACCAGGCAGACTCCTTTACTCTTTTAAAAAAAAAAACAATTTTATCTGTTTATTTGTTTGGTCGTGCTGGGTCTTTGCTGCTGTGCAGGCATTTGCCTGGTTGCGGCGAGCCGGGGCTGCTCTCCAGTCATGGTGCTGCGGTGTGCGGGCTTCTGGCTGCGGTGGCTTCTCTTGTTGCAGAGCACAGGCTCTGGGTGCGCGCAGACTTCAGCAGCTGTGGCTCGTCGGCGCTAGACAGCAGTCTCAATAGTTGTGGTGCACCGGGGCCTGGCTGACCCGAGGCATGTGAGATCTTCTGGGACCAGGGATCGAACCTGTGTCCCCTGCCTTGGAAGACGGATTCTGAACCACTGGCCCACCAGGGAGGTCCCTCGCTAGCGTATCCTTTATGGCCTCAGTAGAGCTGTATTCTCTGCTTTTCCACGGGAGATAATTTGGTGGGGTTTTTTTTTTTTTTTTTCTTTCTGGATTTATATAGCACATCGGCCCCCAGCACATCCGCTTCCCTGACCTTTTAATCCCATCTCCCACCATCTCTCATGGGAATATCACCAGCAAAGGCTCGCATTTGATCCGTTCTAAGAGCCTGGCTAAGAGCGAGTCTGCGCCTTCTCCTGGGGTCCTTGCCAGGGTGTGAAGTCCTGAAGTCCAGGAGGGGACTTCCAAATCAATAAGCTGTTGGTCATCTGATCTGACTCTGCCGCCCCTTGATGAAGTGCCCTTGGGGTCACTCCCCCACACACCCACCTGACTTGTGCTGGTACATGCTGCCGGGTCTTCCGGCTGTTACGGATACAAGTCCATTCCTCCCTCAGCAGGCCCAGCATGTCCGCAGCTGGGCTGTGTTGGGACTTGACCATACTTACAGTCCTAGTGGGCAGGAGGGGAGATGGATACTGCTCCTCGGAGTTGGGGAGTGTCTTATGGACGAGAAGCCCTTGCAAGGGGGCAGATGCTAGCTTTTAATAGCAGGGGTGGATAGGATAGTTCTGAACCAGAAACCTTGCTTTACTGTTTCTTGTGGTCATACAAGCAGTATAAATTACAGCCCAAAATTAATAATAATCTGAAAACTCAGGGAAGTATAAAGATGAGCACCTCTCGGTTGGGTTCAGCTACATCTCATGTACTCAATAGCCATCCGTGACTAGTGTCTACTGAATTACACAGGGCAGTTCTAAAATTTTTCCCAGGTATATAATCAGAGATGTGGACAAAGGATGAACTAAAGATGCTTGTCTCAGGATTATCTGTAGCTGAGAATTGAAAGGACCCTCATCTCTCGAATAGTAGAGTATTCCACAAAATGTCAGCTCCACGAGGCAGGGAGTTTTGTCTGCTTTACTCATTGCTAAGCTCCAATACTTTGGCCACTTGATGAGAAGAGCTGATTCATTGGAAGAGACCCCAATGCTGGGAAATATTAAAGGCAAAAGGAGAAAAGGGTAGCAGAGGATGAGATGGTTGGATGGCATCACGAATTTAATGGACAATAATTTGAGCAAACTCTGAGAGATAGTGAAGGACATGGAAGCCTGGTGTGTTACAGTCCATGGGATCACAAAGAGTCGAACACAACTTAGTGACTGAACAACAGTGATCCAGTGGCCAGAACAATGCTTGGCACAGAACAGGTGCCCAATTAATATTTTTTTAATTGAATCAGTGAATATGCTCACACACACATAATATGTAGATATACTTCTTGGCTCTGTACCTTGAGGTTAATTAACACCCAACAAATGGCATTTGCTACCATTTTTGTTATTACTGACAATAAATTAGACCATCACCTTTCCCCCCAGGTTCACAGAAGAAAGTCAAGGCTGGGATTCCACTCTTTTGCCTGAGTCTCCTGGTGTCTCGGAGAGGCTATTGTCAGGCTCCAATGGGGAGCGGGCTGTCTATGAAAGAAAAGAGAGCACAGAATAGTGGGAAGGCTGGGGGTCAGGAGACTTGGGCTCTGGTCCCAGGTCTGACATCAATTCATGGCTGTCTTTGGATCCAGGCCCCCTAGCCCTAGACATGAAGAGGGCTGGCCCAGATGGCTCTGGAGACCTTGCCTCCAAGATACTCTGGCGTTCAGAGGATGGTACATGTCCAGTTCTCTTCCACCTGGGGAGGGGCTCCTTCATGGAGCTGGGTTCTTGGAGAGGATCTATAAGGTTGTCTAAAATCATAGGCCTGGAACATCAGGTCGCTGTGTTCTTGGGGCTGAAAAGGAGAAGCAGGTGGTCACATTGGAGAGCTGGGCCTCCCCGCTTGGCATGGGTCTCAGTAAGCATCCCCGGTGGACGCTGTGACCTGCCACCTGGATGCCCTTTGAGGAAGGCCATGCCCCCTCCTGGGTTGTCCACATTCAGCAGCTGACCGGTGTTGGGGCTATAAAGGCCTGGCCACCTCAGTCTTCTGTAGGACAACTCTGGAGGCTGTTGGGGCCCCCAGGACTCCCCGGGGGGATGGTCTGAGATGGCCAGCATCCCGTCCGCCCCTCTCTTCATGTTGGTACCCGCCTCGCTCCCCTCCTTTACACAGGTGTCGGTTCCAGTGGTCCTCCCCAGAAACCTCCTGCATGTGAACTTCATCCCAGAGCCTGTTTCCTGGGAAACCCATCTCTGGCATCATCAGCCCTCCCCACTCCAGCTTGAGAAAGATCCCTACTCTTGGAGTGGAAAGATGAGGCCCTCAGCCCTGACTTAGCTGTGTGATACACTCACATCCTCACCTACTCTGAGTCACTCGTTTGTCCTGTGATATGGAGGGGGGAGGGGATACAAGGCAGGCTGTTTAGCTCAGCGGAGTAAGCCCTGGCATTGGAGTCTGCTGAGTGGGATTCCCGGTTCTGGGGCTCCCTAGCTGAGTGACCTTGAGCAGGTGACTTCACCTCTCTGAGCCTCCTTTTCTCATCTGTAAGATGGGAGTAGAAATCAGGGCTCATGGGGTGTCGTGAGGATTTAATAAAACAATTAAATTTAAGGGGCTAGGAACAGAGCCTGACCCCAAAGCAGGTATTCATTAAGTGGTGGTTGTTATTCTTTTTCTTCTTAGTGAAATGAGCCAACTGGAGCTGTTAAAAAAAGTTACTTCTGGCCAAGGAGGCATTAATTAAAGAATAAGCTCTGGATAGGGATGTGAGAAGTCTAGGAACCCTCTGGGGTGAAGATGACTATAAATCAGGGAGCATAGCCTGGCATGGTGTGAATGGAAGTGACCTCTGTGAAAGTGAAAGTCGCTCAGTCGTGTCTGACTCTTTGCAACCCCATGGACTGTAGCCCACCAGGCTCCTCTGTCCATGGGGATTCTCCAGGCAAGAATGCTGGAGTGGATTGCCATTTCCTTCTCCAGGGCATCTTCCTGACCCAGGGATTGAACCCAGGTCTCCTGCATAGGCAGGCGGATTCTTTACTGTCTGAGCCACCATGGAAGCCCTAGTGACCTCTAGTAAGAGGCAATTTCTTTGGAAGGAATGGTCTCTAGCTACACACCCCATGATGTGTGGAAGGGATGGGGGCAGGGCAGCAGTAAAGAAGCAGAAGTTCTCACCGACACATCCCAGGAGCCCACTGGAGACCCGTCCCATTTCTTAAAGCATGGGTAATCCAGCCAGACCAAAGCCGCTTGTGCCAGCCGCTTCCAGCTATCTAGGTCTCCACCAGCAACATTTCCTGTAGGGTCCGCCGGGTCCAGAATCACAGGCCTGAAGAGTAATATTTAGAGAGAGAGAAATGAGAAGCTGGGTTCTCTCTGGTGGGTGGTCTAGATGCTCCAGGAAGGGCAAAGCAACCAGCCTGGCACAGGCTGAGACTCAGGCAGCATCAGGGCTCCAGCAGAGCATCACTCCCTAGGGTGTGTCCTGGGTGCCCTGCTCCAGGGAGGACAGTGAACAGAAGGAGGAGCCTTGCATTTGGGCTTTGATAAACCTGGGCGTGAATCTCACCTCTGCTCTTCTGTAGGAGTGTGACCTTAGGTAGATGTCTTGGTCTCTCTAATTCTCTGTATGCTCATCTGTGAAATGGGCAGATTTGAACATCCCTACTTCAAAGGATGTTCTATGAGGATCTAGATAAGCAACATGGAATACTCAGCACAGTAATTGGGCCATCGTAACGGGTTAGTGCATGACAGTTACAATAATCATAATTTTTACTATACTATTAGAGTGTGTTAGTCTTATAGCAAGCTCTTACTTCCTGGGAGGAATTATTATTGTTCCTGCAGCTGTTGTTATTTCAGTTGAAATTTCAGCTGTTTCACTCATTTTCTGTTAGGGTTTGAACAAGCTCTTTACTGCTCAGAATCTTGGTTTACTCATTAGTGAAGCAATTAACATAGTGCCTGCCTCACATGGTCGTTTGCACATTGTTTTTAAAATTAGATGGTAGTAGTAAAGTGCCCAGTGGCATGATAAGTATCAGAAGATGATCAATAATTCCTTCGTTTCCGGGTGCTGCAGCTGTAAGCAGGGGTCCATTTACGTGGGGAGCTGAGCCAAGAGGGGATGGAGTACCTGGGTTTTGCAAGTTGCCTTGTCAGGTATTCTTCAATAATAGGGTTTTCAGAGTTATAATTCCTTTTCCAGTAGATGCAAAGCTTCTGATACTTCAGGACTAATTCCAAGACAGTCTGAAATCCCTGAGCTGTGATGAATCCTGTTTCCTGGCACCCTTGCTCCCAGGCATAGACCGTCAGAAGCTCCAGGGCATATTGTGGGGGCAATGGCTTTCCAAGCTGCTCCTTACACTGAGTAGATGGAAAACAATCAGAAAAATGGGCTTGTCTAGCATTTGTGTAAAGCACATTTCTCATGCATCAAATTCAGCCTGCCACTTGTTTTAGGGTATAAAGTTTTCTGAGAGCAAATCCACACCTATCCATTTAGGTATAGTCTATGGTGGCATTCACAGAGCTATTAACTCACTTGTTCAAAGCCAGATGGCTAGGAAGTGAACAGAAGTGTGTGTATGTGTGTGTGTGTGTGTGTGTGTGTGGTGTTGGTGGAGGATATAGCACTCATTAATTCACCTAACAATCATTTTTTGAACTCTCATGTGCCAGGCACTGTTCTAGGTTCCTGTGATGCAGCAGAGAATCAAACATATAAATCCTTCTGTTCTTGTACATTTATAGAGGGGAAAGTGAAAGTGAAGTCCTGTCTGACTCTTCGCAACCCATGGACGGTAGCTCACCAGGCTCCTCTGTCCATGGAATTTTCCAGGCAAGAGTATTGGAGTGGGTTGCCATTTCCTTCTCCAAGGGATCCTCCTGACCCAGGGATCGAACCTGGGTCTCCCACGTTGCAAGCAGGCGCTTTACCATCTGAGCCACCAGCGAATAGTGGGGAGACAGACAATAAATATGACTACTGGAAAAACCACAGCTTTGATTAGTTCTGAACAGATGTGAGACTTGCACCATAAAGAGAGCCGAGCACCAGAGAACTGATGCTTTTGAATTGTGGTGCTGGGCAAGACTCTTTGAGGGTCCCTTGGACTGTAAGGAGATCAAACCAGTCAATCCTAAAGGAAATCAACCCTGAATATTCACTGGAGGTTCTGATGCTGAAGCTGAAGCTCCAATACTTTGGCCACCTGATGCGAAGAGCCAACTCATTGGAAAAGACCCTGATTTGGGGAAAGATTGAGGGCAAGAGGAGAAGGGGGCGGCAGAGGGTGAGAGGGTTAGAAAGCATCACCGACTCAATGGACAGGAATCTGAGCAAGCTCTGGGAGAGAGTAGAGGACAGGGGAGCCTGGCATGCTGCAGTCCCTGGGGTCACAAAAAGTCAGACATGACTTAGTAACTGAACAAACATGAGACAATAAACAAACAAATAGGCACATGCAAAGGCCCGGAGGTTGGAGTGCAGACTTTCTCTCCAGGAGGACTAATGAAGAGAAGAGCATGGCCTGAGGGTGGTGGTGAGGGGGCAGAGATGGGGGTTCAGAGAGGTCAAGGGCAGATCCTTTGAGCCTCCAAAGATGATCTGGACCAGGGGGTAACAGAGGTGATGACCATGGATGAATCATAAATGTATTTTAATATGGACCAACATTTGCTGACTAGTTGGATGTGGGTGTCTGTGAAGAAGCCAAGGATGACCCTTGGTTTGGCCACAGTAACTAGAAGGATGGATTTGTGATTTCCCTTCCTTCCCCTCTGCTCTCCCCTCCCCACTGTTACCTCTCCCTCTTCCCACTGCCTCATCCTGGCTCCTCCCCACGCCTCTCCCTGCCCCTTGCATCCCTCCACACCACCCCTCCCGCCTCACTCTCTCCCTTCCTCCTCCACTTCCTCGGCTCTGCCCACATAGGACCGGCCATACCTGTTGGTACCAGTGCTTCACCAGGCGGATGAGGCTCTTCAGCTTGGTTGGACGACTCTTCAGGAAGTCTCGCTGCAGCTCTGTGAAGCAGGGGGAGAACTCGCCTTCTTTCCCCAGTTTCTTGCACTCTTGGATGAGCTGGACATAGATTTTAGGATCAGGTCTGTAACCTTTAGTCAACTGACCTGTTGGGAATGGATTCAAATTTAAATGTCAGCTCTTTTCTGAGCTTCTTTCTGTCGCCCCGGGGACACAGACTCACTGGCCATGGAGGGCAGTGGGGAGGTGAGCAGGCCCAGAGCCAGGAGGCGTGAGGTCCTACCCGGGCCTCCCTTCTCCCGCCTCCACCGCCGTCACCCATCGTCTCTCACCTGGACTCAGCAGAGGTGGCGGCACCCTCCTCCCTGGATCCTCCACAGCCCATACAGAGGCCTTGAAACCTGATCCTTCCACTTCTTGCTTCCCAGGACCTCTGGGTAAAATCCCAAGTCCTCACAGAGGCCCACGCGGATGGTGAGACCCGTCTCCTCCCTCGTCTTACCTCCTGCCTCAATCCCTTTGCCACTGACTGCCCTGGTTGCTTCTCTTCTTCAAACATGCCACGTTCATTCCTGTCTTTGCACCTGCTGTTTCTTCTTCCTGGGAGGTCTTCCCAGGCCTGGCTCTTTCTCATTCTTTGGGCCTCAGGCCAGAGGTCACCTCTCTTGTCGCCCTATCTACCAAAGTCCTCTGATCCCCTTTGCTCTCCATCGAGTCACCATATTTAGCTGTGGTCACAGCGAGTTATCATTTCCTTCCTGGTGTTCTTATGGTCAGGCTCCAGGAGAGAGGTTCTCTGTCTGTCTCGTTTAGGGCCATGGAACACCTTGGCCTTGCACCTCCACGTCTGTGTTCCTGCTCAGTCGCTCAGTCCCGTCTGCCTCTTTGAGACCCCATGGACTCTAGCCTGCCAGGCTCCTCTGTCCATGGAATTGCCCAGGCAATACTGCTGGAGTGGGTTGCCATTTCCTTCTCCAGGGGATCTTTCCGACCCAGGGATCGAACCTGCATCTCCTGCTTGGCAGGAGCATTCTTAACCCCTGAGCCAGCAGGGAAGCCCCGCATCTAAGGTGCACACTGGAGACTGACCCTCAGAGAATGCATTGCTTCCTGTCCCAGTGTCCCTGCACACGATCTCTAGATTCCAGCCCCAGTATAAGTTTGATGTGGTTGCCTCACATTTGCATAAAAATGAAATTAACATATTGAATTTACCCGAGACCTCATTTTTAGAAAAAAGAACATCACACAGTTTGCAAAAAGTCGAACTAATAAGCCTGGTAGGTGTTCTATACAAATATCTTGACCCCCAACTGTACCAGTTTGGTGTTTAATGTCACTTCAGTGGCTGAGCGAGACCCTAGGCATTCTTGTCCCAGGAGAGATGCCTGGGTCTCCTCCCACTTGAAGGGATACCTTGGTTACTAAGACATTTTATTTCTGCTCAGAGACAAGAAAAGAGAACGGAAGAAGCCCTGACATAGGACAAAGACTGTAGGAACTCGTGGCTGGGAGCACTCACCCAGGGCATCAAAGGCAGGCAGGACATCGAACTCCACCGCCTGGTTGAGCTTGGGGGACCTCAGGACAAAGCTGAGGACGCGGGGATTCTCCCATCGTCGTTTCTGGACCTCAAACTTCACTTCAAATGTTTCCTCTCTTTGACAAGCTTCCAGCTGTCTCCTAATTTCTTCGATGAATTCTCCTCGGCGCTCAAGCTGTTCCTGAAAACTTGTGAGATTGGTGAAGAAGACGACGAGGTCAGCATCTGATCGTCCTCTGAGGGTCGTGCCTTTGCCTGAGGAGCCGCCCTAAAACAGGTAATAAGAGTAAAACTGACATTTTTCATTGAGAAGAGCCTCCCTTAATAAAATGCTGAGAACAATCACTAACATTTTGAGTGCTAGCCACTGCTCTGAAGGCATCAGCAGCTGGAACTCCTAGAATGCTCACAAGAACTCTGGGATCTAGCTGCTGTTATTATCTGTTGTTATCTTCCAGATGGCGAAACAGATGCTGAGATATCATGTATCAGTCCAGTGACACAGCTAGTGGGTGGCAGAGATACAGTTCACATCCTGGTTGTCTTTTTCCAGGGTCCATATTCTTTCCTCCCTGTAATTTACGACCTTATATGATTAATACTGTAAACTGGCCCATGGCTGACTTTACTTGATCTGCAAGCCTGATGAGGTGCTGAAAATTCTGGATAAGGAAACTGAGGCACAGAGAGGTTAAGTGACTTGCCCAAGATTTCACAGCCAGCCGGTGCTATCTGCTTTCAAAACGTATACTCTTAACCAACTCGAGACTCTGCAGAAATGGTGAGATCCCACCCTGGTAAAGATTAGTGAACTGCAGATGCTGCCAGGATTCAGATTGCTTATCTCCAAAGCAGTCATGACCTAGGTGGTTTATACACTTCCCCAGGGAAATTGTTAAAAACCTACAGATGGATTCCCTCTCCCCAGAAGCTATTTTCACAGATGTGATTATAGTTCCGGCATGGATAAATCAGAACCAGCCCCAGAGACCTCAGCCTCTTGCTCTCTGACTGTCCCTGTGCAAACACTTGCAAACCAGCCCCCCTTCTCCCCAGCCAGGCAGTTCTGGACTCACCTTCACAACTTTGGACACTCGAACTCGGTGAGGGGCATATCGGAAACACCTCTCTTTCAGGAAAGTGCAGATGATGTCAATGGCTTCTTTGACCTGCGTGCCGAACTCCTCGTTTGGCAGGAGGTGGTCTTCGATGAACTTGTCTAGAGACTTGGCCGGGGTATGGCTGAGCTCCATCACGACGCTGGGGACTGGAGACCCAGAGGCAGCAGAACTAACTGTGTCCTGAACCTGTGAGCTTCTGTCTCCTCTGCTGCCTGCGTCTCAGTTCAGTTCAGTGCCTGCCTCTAGGGGACTGTTAAGTTTCATTTCACAGGCAGGGAGGAGCTATGCTGCTGCTGGTTTCAGTTCCTTGCATGGGAGGAGTTTTGTCTTGAATCTTTGTTTCTATTTTGCCTCTCTGCAAATGAAAGGCTCCTGCCACCCCACAGACCTGTCAGATCTCTCAGCTCTTTCCTCCAGAATCCCAGAATTCCTCCCTGCCTTTAGCAGGCCGACTAGAATATCTGGTCTGTCTTCAGACTATACTCTGAAAAGCTGCTTTTAAACCCACCTTAGTACTTCACCCAAGAGGAATCACAATTACAGATAGATTTCTGGTTTCCTTTTCTTCTTTTCACTGTGGACGAAATTGTTTTATAGTCTCCTGGGATCCTGGCAGCAGGACATGTATATTGCAAACAGAAACAGTCAGAAAAATCCGGAAGCATTGTTTAGTCCACCCCTAATCCTAAACCTCAAAGACGACAACTATGACTACTTTGGGGTAGTCTTGTGAGATATTTTTCTAGGTTTATGCACACATACACACAAACATAATTTCTCTCTGTCTTTTTTTTTAATGGCATGAATCAATACGTTGTACTTTTTCATGAACTTTAGTTCTTTAGGTCGACAGAAAAATTGTGAGCTGTCCCTAGCTGTGCAGCTTTGAACACGAGTGTAACTGGGCAGCCTCTCTGTCCTGATTTGTAAAGAGGTCTTTCGACCTGAAAAGTATTCACAGCATAAAAGTTGAGAGTTATGTTTTATTCGATGGGAATTTTTAGCACTTTAAGCCAGGGAGACAGCCTCTCAAGTGACCCTGAGAAGACTGCTCCAAAGAGGCGAGGCGAGGAGCCAGGTTGTAGAGAAGTTTCACAACATAGGTCAGGTAGTCTGGACATCAAAAGGGTTTGGGTAAATTAAAGAAAGCCAGATATCCCATTGAGGCAAAAAGGGGAAAAACAACAACAACATAAAATAGAAGAATGAGCTTTTTTCTTTCCATTTCCAGAGAACAAAGAAGATAAAGAGAAGAGTGGGCAGGCCTGAACATTCTTAGTCTTTCTACTTTGTCAGTTCAGTTCGGTTGTTATAGCCACGCTTTCTGGGAAACAGACTCACTCAGAAGGACAATGCAGATAGTGGAGTGCAGTTTATTACACCGGCGGGCCCAAGGCAGAGTCTCCTCTTAGCCAAGGACCCCGTCCACCATTTGTGAAAATCTTTTATACCCCATGCCTACGTGTCTAAACCCACCTCCTATCCCATGTGTACGTGTCTAAACCCGCCACTTGCCCCATGTGTACGTGTCTTAACCCGCCACTTGCCCCATGTGTACGTGTCTTAACCCACCACTTGCCCCATGTGTACGTGTATTAAACAGTCAATAGTCAATAAGCCCGCAGTTACATTCCAACCAGTTAATAATCAATAAGCCTGTGATTACATCTTGACAGATACGAAAAAAAGTTTATGACCTGTCCGGAGAC
Organism: Cervus canadensis; assembly: GCF_019320065.1. NCBI lineage: Eukaryota > Metazoa > Chordata > Mammalia > Artiodactyla > Cervidae > Cervus > Cervus canadensis. Next base: position 118,579,751 of record NC_057386.1, on the reverse strand, counting down.
AGGTGTGATTACGGTATGCTTCCTCTTAGGCAATGAGTAGCCTGGATGTGATCTTCAGGATTCCTCTGTCTGGAGGGGGTCTTATCCTTCCATTGTCGTCCCCACAGGCACTCAGCAGAGAGTTCAGAGTCCACTGGAGAGGCAGTCGAGCACAGCCAGCACGGACAGGCCTGAGATGGAGTCCAGGCCCTATGAATTCCTTCTTCATTCCCCCCTCTTGATGCTCTTAGTTTCCATAACGAGCATCATTTATTGAGACATATTGTACCTTGGCCCTCCTGTCACCCACATGAGAGAATGCTATCAACCTCTGGGTTACAAAATTCACAAGGCATTGTGGGAAGCAGGGCCCACAGAGCAGTATGATGAAGAGTACTATAACAACAGTCACAATGGTTTCCCACCAGTCTCCCTTTACCCAGGAGAGGACTGAAGTCCAAAAGGGAATATTTGCATTAGACATGGCTTTCACTTGATTTTGCATATCCTTCAAGGCAGTAGATACATTTCCAGACAGGTCAGGGATGTACACACAACATTCGACTTTAATTACGGCGCAAGTCCCTCCTTGGGCTGCTGTGAGTATGTCTAATGCCATCCTATTTTGAATTACTGCCTTCCTCATCTGAATTTGTTCTTCATTCAAAGCTTGAATGGCTTTTGTGCTGTCTAAGAGGGCCTGTTTAGTGAAATTAGTTAAGGCCTCTACCTTAACCATGATATCTGTTGTCCCTATAGAGGGTACAAACAAGGCAGCTAGATAGTCATACCATTGGAACACAGATCGTGTCCATCTTGCATGCAGATAAGGCAGGTTTACTGGAGGCTGGTGTAGGCCAGGCTTAATACTGCCATGGGCGAAAGCAAATCCTAATGTGCAACGCCCCACCCAGCCAACTGGTAACCATGGCCATAAGTTAAGCCCACAGAGCCACTGGGTCCCATTGGGGGCTACCCAGCGGATTCCAGGATTATATTTCCAGTCGGAACCGGGCCACTGAACAGACTGATTGGGGTGATAGGTAACTTCCAAGATTTGTTTACATTGTTCAGGGGGCAAATAACCCATATATTTTAATTCTTTTGGGTCTAGGGGGTGGTCTCCAAATCCAACTTTCTGTTCTTTTTGTTCCCAGCAAATAGTAGCAGGGGTAATCAACTGTCCTTTCTCAGGAGTCATCCAGAAATATTCATCCCAGACCTGGTAGTATTGCTCAAGGTACCGGGAGGCCTGTCCCCCTTTTGTTAAGGGAGCCCTTTTCCTCTTTAATTTTCATATATGAGGTATAAGCCTTTGTTATCTCCATAAGGCTGGTGTTCATGTTAAATGTAACCCTATGTCCCTGGCCCATTGATGGCTTCTTCTTACACCAGGAGAGCAAAGAAAGGTTATGGTTGGTGAGAGAGAGAAAAGTTCCTTTCTGTTGCTCTAAGAAGGAACACAGTGGTATAAAATCCCTATAATGGAGTGGCGATACCCACCAGGGGAGTCCGTCCATTACTGACAGGGGCATGGCCCCACATACCCAACAGTTGGAGGAGTTGTGGAAGTTCGCGTAAGAATGTGCCCACGAGATGAAGACGTTGTCCTGTGCAGGAACACTGGTCAGGTTCAGGATTGCGTTGAAGAGGCTGAGCAGCAGGAGTCGTTTACCCAGCTCCATCCTGTAGAGGGCTCGTCCGGGATCTCCTTCTCTTCTTCCTCTTCAGAATGATCTTGGTTCCCCGTGAGTCAGTGGGGTCCTTCTGGGTGGTCCACTCAGCGTCTTCCGGGTCAGCGTGGTATGCCTTCTTCGCTCTGGTGTGATGGATCAAGGGACAATACCTGCAACTTTAACTGCAGTAGGGGTAGTTAGAATAACATAAGGGCCCTTTCACCAAAGGGCTAGCAAATCATGTTTCTAATCTTTGACCCATACTTGGTCACCAAGTGTAAACTCATGAATCTGTTCCCCAAGGGGGAACGGCACCCTTTCTTGTACAAACTTAGTTACCCGATTTATTACCTTACCCAGTTCCATCTGCTGTGAAATCCTATCCCCCCTTACCTGAGGCAAATTTGTTGACACCTGTTTTATTATGGGAGGAGGCCTCCCATACACAATTTCGTGCGGAGAATAGCCTTGGGACTGTGGGGTCATCCTGAGTCTGAGCAGAGCCATTGGAAGCAAGTCCACTCAGGAGCAGTCAGTCTCTCTGATCCACTTGGAGAGTCCCTTTAAGTGTCCAGTTGGTTCATTCCACCATCTCAGAACTCTGGGCCTATATGCAGTGTGCAGTTTAAAGTTTTGCTTACTTGTTATACTAAATCAGCTACAAAAGCCGGGCCATTGCCTGATTCAGTGCTGGTAGGAAATCTAAATCTAGGAACCATTTCCCTAATCAGGCACTGGGATACTTCTGATTCTCTTTCAGTCCAGGTAGGAAAAGCTTTTACCCATCTCAAGAATGCACATACCATGACCAGCAGGTAACGGTAGTGTCGGTGAGGTTTCATTTCAGTGAAGTCCACTCCCAGGTGTTCAAGGGGCAGTGTGCCTTTCAGTTGAATACCCGGAGGTTTTTGTCTGAATATCCAAGAGGCAGCATTAACCTGTGAGCAGGCAGCATGGCCTAGGTGGGTCACTTGGTGTGTCTGGCTTACCAGAGTGTGTGCCAGCTCCTCCGGTACCAATAATTTGCCACTTGGCAATTCCCACCCTCTCTTTTCAGTCTTGATGGCCCCTTCCGCTTTGGAATACCCAAGAGCTGTTGTCCTTGTTTTATCAGGCTAGTGCCATCAGTATATAGGACCCAGTTAGGGTCTGGAACCTTGAGCCCTTCTTTAAAATAAACCCCAGATACCTTACCTCCTCTTTGTAGATCTGTGCCTTCTTCTTCGACACCCGGTAACCTGCTTTCATCAACAGCTGGAGCAGTGCATTTGTCCCTTTCCAGCATTTTTCCTTGGTCTCAGGCAGCCAGCAGCAGGTCATCCCCCTATTGTAGGAGCTGACATCCATACTCTTCTGGATGGAATGAGTCCAGATCAGAAGCCAGGGCTTCCCCAAAGATGGCTGGGAAGTTTTTAAACCCTTGTGGGGGAGTCCAGATGAGCTGTTGTTTGGTGCTCCCCACTGGATCTTCCCATTCAAAGGCAAAGATGGGCTGTGACGCTGGGGCGAGGCGTATGCAGAAGGCATCCTTGAGATCTAGGCAAGTGTAAACTTTAGTCCTCGGTGGGAGGAGGCTAAGCAAGGTATAGGGGTTTGGAACAGTGGGGTTGGTTGACTAGCCTGAGATCTTGTACAGGCCTACAGTCCTGTCCTCCTTCCCTGTTGACTGGCAGGATTGGCGTATTCCAAGCCAACTGTCACTCTACTAGAATGCCTGCTTGTTTCAATCTATTGATGTGGGGCAATATGCCGGCTCAGGCTCCATCCATAGCGGGTACTGGCGCCCTCTAACCGGGATGGTGCCTGGTTTGAGTTCCATTATCACTGGGGCGTGATGTTCAGCCAGCCTGGGGGGAGGGGGTGTTGTCTTCCACCCAGACCTCAGGGAATAATTGAGTTAACTCCCTCATGCTCTTCTGGCCCACCCGGTTCTGCCTTCAGAGGCTCATGCAACCTCCACTCATCTTGGGTTGGTATTGAGAGAGAGGGCAAATAAGTCATAGAGTCCGTCCAGAAGGTGGGCCTCTCCTCAGGGGAGAAAGTCACTTGTGCTCCTAGTTTGCAGAGCAAGTCTCTTCCCAGCAGGGGTACTGGGCACTCAGGAATGTAGAGGAATTCATGAATCACTTGGTGCCCACTCCCCCCTCATCTGACATTTTCTGGGTTGGCAAAACGATTTAGTCATCTCTTCTCCCGATACCCCAGTTACAGCGGTAGTCTTTGTGGACAGTGGTGCCACAGGTTTTGTTACTACCGACAGTTCTGCTCCTGTATCCACCATGAAGTCAATGTTTTGGTCCCCCGCTTTTACGGTTACCATGGGCTCTCAGGGACCTGATATCTCTGAGCCCTGGCAGCCCTAGTTAATTTCCAGGTCAGCAAGCCCCACAACTGCGGGAGCTTCCTCTTCCTTCCTTGCCTTAGGGCATTCATTCTTCCAGTGGCCAAAAGCTCGGCGCCAGGCACACTGGTTTGGCTGTAACGGGCCCAGGGCCTCCCGTGGGACCGGCTGAAGGACTGTCCTGTCCCTGGGGCAGATGAGGTTTTCTGGAGGGCCCGAGGTAGACTTTCCCAGAGCAGCAGCTTGCACTATAAGTCTCTTGTCTGTTCTCTTTCGTTCCCTCCAGCTCTCTGGCAGAGCGCGGTCTCTGCTTAATTCCAATGTCTCCCTCCCCCTCTTGTCAGTACTCACCGGGAGAGGCGGGTATAGCTTGGGCGGTTCGGGTGGAGCGGGATCCTGGAAGTGTTGGCCAGAGGCTTCTGTCACCGGGATCGGAGCCTGCCCAAATGGCGGCTCTACGAACTCCGGGAAAGCTGGCGGAGGAGCAGCGGCTGTTGCAGAAACTTCACCTGGCCCTGGATCGGGCATTAAGGAGGCCTCCGGTCCTGGTGAAGCACTGGGAGGCAGGCGCGTCATTATCCAGCATGGGGGAGGGGTCAGGTCATCCCCTTCCAAATCCTGTAGAATTTCCTTTTTTATCATCAGTCAATTTTTGTGCCCTTAATATTTTTCCCTTTCCCTTCTGGATACAGAACCTTGTCCAAGTAGGAGGGTCTCAAGCTAACCCTAGCCATGAGTCAATAGATGGATATCGATCCAGGTGTCCTGGCTCTCCTGTGACTACTGTGTAGATTGCTTCCACTATTTTTAAGTTCACGGTGTTCTCTGGTGGCCATCCTGCTCCCATAGGGGGCCATTCGACCTCACAGAGTATGTGGAGGCAGTTAGGCTTCATCTTCACCCCATAGTCTCCTCCTAATCCCTTCTTTAAATTTTTCACTCCAATACAGTTGCCTTAGATTCACTTCCCCCCATCTTGCTTACCTTCTCAGACCTTCTTCTACTTTTCCTTTTCGTTCTGTCTACGAAGTTCTCAGTACCCTATGTACTTCTGATATTTCCACTCAGTGACACTTAAATTGCCATTCTGCCTCCTTCCTAATTGGGGTGAGAAGAGCCTTACCTGCCATATCCCAGAGGGAGAAGGGGGATCAGCGTGTCTTCACCTGCTGGTCAGCACAGCTGAACCAGAACATCACATGGTCCAAGACTGTTTCTCCCTTAAAGTCCATTCTGCCTTGGTGGGCTTGATCAGGTGTGGATGAAAACACAGATGGGTTAAATATCTCATGTCCCAGGCCATCTCCGGAAAAGCCAATTCATACTCACTTCTGTTTCCCCCTCCTTCTAGCCTAACAATTCCGGGGGCGGGGGGGTCAAGAATTTCACAGCAGACGGGACACCTCCTGGGGGAGGGCAGAATACGAGCATACTAGGACCAGTTTCTTATCCTAAAAATCCCTTGGCGATCGCTTGGTAATAATTTTCCCTGAGACGGCGTGGACGCACCTCCTAAATGTCCTTCACAAATTTCCTTCCTAAACCCTAGCACGCTCGTCGACCTGTGTACCAAGCAATCGCCACCTGCCTATTCCAGGCTCCTGTGGGTCCCCGCTCCTTCTGGTCCCTCCCAGGGGGGTGATCAGGCCCCCTCTTCCACCCTGCTGGGTGGGCTCCTCCTCACCTGAGCGCTCAGTTCCCCTGCTGCCGTCCACTACCTGCCAAAGCGAAGAAACCGGGCTTTGAAAGGCTGAATTCTTCCAGAGGGGCGAGGCGCCTTCCCCCCTCTAGGAGATTCAAGCCACAAAGCCTCGGGGTGGCCTCAAATGAGACCTGTCTCCTCAAAGTGAAGAGTTTCCCGGCCCATGCACCAAATGTTATAGCCACGCTTTCTGGGAAACAGACTCACTCAGAAGGACAATGCAGATAGTGGAGTGCAGTTTATTACACCGGCGGGCCCAAGGCAGAGTCTCCTCTTAGCCAAGGACCCCGTCCAGCATTTGTGAAAATCTTTTATACCCCATGCCTACGTGTCTAAACCCACCTCCTATCCCATGTGTACGTGTCTTAACCCGCCACTTGCCCCATGTGTACGTGTCTTAACCCACCACTTGCCCCATGTGTACGTGTATTAAACAGTCAACAGTCAATAAGCCCACAGTTACATTCCAACCAGTTAATAATCGATAAGCCTGTGATTACATCTTGACAGATATGAAAAAAAGTTTATGACCTGTCCGGAGACAGGTGTGATTACGGTATGCTTCCTCTTAGGCAATGAGTAGCCTGGATGTGATCTTCAGGATTCCTCTGTCTGGAGGGGGTCTTATCCTTCCATTGTCGTCCTCACAGGCACTCAGCAGAGAGTTCAGAGTCCACTGGAGAGGCAGTCGAGCACAGCCAGCACGGACAGGCCTGAGATGGAGTCCAGGCCCTATGAATTCCTTCTTCACGGTCACTCAGTTGTGTCCGACTCTTCGGGACCCTGTGGACTGCATGCAGCACACCAGGCCTCCCTGTCCATCGCCGACTCCAGGAGCTTTTTCAAACTCATGTCCATCGAGTCGGTGATGGCGTCCAACCATGTCATCGTCTGGTGTCCCCTTCTCCTCCTGCCTTCAATCTTTCCCAGCATCAGGGTCTTTTTTTCACGGAAACTGCTCCTAACTCTCCATGTCTGTAAATTTCCTTTTCTGCCTCCTAACTCTGCAGGAGCCACAGCTCACCCCTATTTCCCTCTGTGTGCGTGTGCTCAGGAGTGCTGAGTCAACGCCAACTCTTTGAGGCCTGGCGGGCTAAATGTTTCTGGTGTTTACGCTTGCAACACTCTTCCCCTTAAAGTTTTTCTTTTTATATATCAGACACGGCCGCATTGCCGCCAAACTGCCAGACTCAATTACTGGATTACTGATGCCAGCCCTTGACTGTGTCTGAAACAGTGCAAGAGGAAGAAGTCAGGAGCCTATCACCTTTGTTCCTCATCATTGATTCCTGACTGGAAGCCCTCATCTTAGTCCCTGGACCCCTCATGCTGGGGGGCGCAGTGCTTAAGGCATGAGTTTACGGAGCTCCCCTCTCTGCCCGCTGAGAATTAAAGCCACCTTTCTGTTTCCTCCAAACTCCATCTCTGTATTTTTTATTTGGCTTTGCGGGGCTGAGAAAGCCAAGATTCTGGCCAGCAACTACCCCAAGGTAAGAAATAGAGTGCTCTTCTATGGATGGGACGATGTCAGAGTCAGGGCTCACTGAAATCATTCCTTTGACAGGCACCTCAGCTGTCTGGGGCTAGCGTTGGGACGGTCCCCGGAGAAGGGAATGGCTCCGCGCTCCGGTGTTCTGGCCTGGAGAATCCCAGCCCCACGGCTGCAGTCTGTGCTGCGCTCAGTCGCTCGGTCATGTCAGATTCTGTGCGACCCCATGGACTACAGCCCACCAGGCGCCTCTGTCCATGGGGGTTCTCCAGGCAAGAATACTGAGGTGGGTTGGAAGCCCTCCTCCAGGGGATCTCCCAACTCAGGGATCGAACCCAGGTCTCCAGCCTTTCAGGTGGATTCTTTAAGGACTGAGCCCCCAGGGAAGCCCAGGTTATAGTCTGTGGGGTCACACAGAGTCAGACCCAACTGAGTGACTAAGCTCGCACGTCCTGCTCTCCCATTCAGAGCTTCCTCTCCTCAGGGCGCACCTTTCCTTCCTGAGTTTCCTCAGGGCTCAGCGGATCACAGGGAAGGGCTGTAATTGCTGATGACTGGAACAACCTTGTTTACTGATATCAGTTCAGTTGAGTTCAGCTGCTCAGTTGTGTCTGACTCTTTGCAACCCGATGAACTGCAACACACCAGGCTCCCCTGTCCATCCCCAACTCCCAGAGCTTACTCAAACTCAAGGCCATCGAGTTGGTGATGCCATCCAACCATCTCATCCTCTGTTGTCCCCTTCTCCTCCTGCCCTCAATCTTTCCCAGCATCAGGGTCTTTTCCAATGAGTCAGTTCTTTGCATTAGGTGGCCAAAGTATTGGAGTTTCAGCTTCGGCATCAGTCCTTCCAACCAATATTCAGGACTGATTTCCTTTAGGATGGACTAGTTGGATCTCCTTGCAGTCCAAGGGACTCTCAAGAGTCTTCTCCCACACCACAGTTCAAAAGCACCAATTCTTCAGTGCTCAGCCTTCTTAACAATCCAACTCTCACATCCATACATGACTACTGGAAAAGCCATTGATTTGACTGGACAGACCTTTGTTGGCAAAGGAATGTCTCTGCTTTTTAATATGCTGTCTAGGTTAGTCATAACTTTTCTTCCAAGGAGCAAACATCTTTTAATTTCACGTCTGCAGTGATCATCTGCAGTGATTCTGGAGCCCCCACAAAATAAAGTCTCTCACTGTTTCCATTGTTTCCCCATCTATTTGCCATGAAGTGATGGGACCAGATGCCGTGATCTTAGTTTTCTGAATGTGGGGTTTTAAGCCAACTTTGTCACTCTCCTCTTTCACTTTCATCAAGAGGCTCTTTGGTTCTTCTTCACTTTCTGCCATAAGGGTGGTGTCTTCTGCATATTTGAGGCGATTGATGTTTCTCCCAGCCATCTTGATTCCAGCTTGTGCTTCATCCAGCCCAGCATTTCTCATGATGCACTCTGCATATATATAAGTTAAATAAGCAGGGTGACAATATACAGCCTTGATGTACTCCTTTCCCTTTGGAACCAGTCTGTTGTTCTATGTCCTGTTCTAACTGTTGCTTCTTGACCTGCATGCAGATTTCTCAAGAGGCAGGTCAGGTGGTCTGGTATTCCCTTCTCTTGAAGAATTTTCCAGAGTTTCTTGTGATCCACACACTCAAAGTCTTTGGCATAGTCAATATCAAGCAGAAGAAGATGTTTTTCTGGAACTCTATTGCTTTTTTGATGATCCAACAGATGTTGGCAATTTGACCTCTGGTTCCTCTGCCTTTTCTACATCCAGTTTGAACATCTGGAAGTTCATGGTTCATGTACTGTTGAAGCCTGGCTTGGAGAAGTTTGAGCATTACTTTGCTAGTGTGTGAGATAAGTGCAATTTTGTGGTAGTTTGAGCATTCTTTGGCATTGCCTTTCTTTGTGAATGGAATGAAAACAGACCGTTTCCAGTCCTGTGGCCACTGCTGAGTTTTCCAAATTTGTTGGCATATTGAGCTGGCATATCCTCTTTTAGGATTTGAGATAGTTCAGCTGGAATTCCATCACCTCTACTAGCTTTGTTCATAGTGATGCTTCCTAAGGTCCACCTGACTTCACATTCCAGGACATCTGGCTCTAGGTGAGTGATCACACCATTGTGGTTATCTGGGTCATGAAGATCTTTTTTGCCTTGTTCTTCTGTGTATTCTTGTCACTTCCTCTTAATATCTTCTGCTTCTGTTAGGTCCATACCATTTCTATCCTTTCTTGTGCCCATCGTGCCTGAAATGTTCCCTTGGGATCTCTAATTTTCTTGAAGGGATCGCTAGTCTTTCCCATTCTGTTGTTTTCCTCTATTTCTTTGCATGGATCAGTGAGGATCGCTTTCTTATCTCACCTTGCTTGCTATTCTTTGGAACTCTGCATTCAGATGGGTATATCTCTCCTTCTCTCCTTTGATTTTAGCTTCTCTTCTATCCACGGTTATTTGTAAGGCCTCCTCAGACCACCATTTTGCCTTTTTGCATTTCTTTTCCTTGGGGATGGTCTTGATCTCTGCCTCCTGTACAATGTCACAAACCTCCGTCCATAGTTCTTCAGGCACTCTGTCTATCAGATCTAATCCCTTGAATCTATTTGCCACCTCCACGGTATAATCGTAAGGGACTCGATTTAGGTCATACCTGAATGGTCTAGTGGTTTTCCCTACTTTCTTCCATTTCAGTCTGAATTTGGCCATAAGGAGTTCTTGATCTGAGCCACTGTCAGCTCCTGGTCTGGTTTTTGCTGAGTGTGTAGAGCTAATGGTCTACTGTTCCCCTTTTCACAATGGTCACCAGGGCAGCTCTTTCACTGGTAGCCACTGTAACTCCTTTTCCTGGAGGGTTGGGTAGATGGGGTGGTAGGGTAGTTGGTGAAGAAAGCATTTTGCATGTGACTGGGATTAAAGGAGCCCAGGAGCTAATGTTCTCTATTGGACTGTATGAGAAATTACACCGAATTGTAAATGATCAGACTCATTCCTGACATCTATATTCTTTTTGAAGGAACTTTTTATTTCTAGAAAATCTGTTGTCTCGTCTACACTGGACTGATTCTAGACATGACCTCAAAGGAAGCACTGTTTTCTATTGACAGAAGCACTGTGGGGGCAGGGCATGGGAGGGAATGTCGACAAGGCTGGATTGTCGCTGTTCGATCGCTATTTCGTGTCTGACTCTGTGCGACCCCATGGACTGCAGTATGCCAGGCTCCCTTGTCCTTCAATATCTCCTGCAATTTACTCAAATTCACATCCTGCATTTCGTCGTTGATGCCATCCAGCCATCTCATCCTCTGTCATCCCCTTCTCCTGCCCTCAATCTTGCCTAGCATCAGGGCCTTTTCCAGTGAGTCAGTTCTCCCCATCAGGTGGCCAAAGTATTGCAGCTTCAGCTTCAGTATCAGTCCTTCCAATGAATATTCAGAGTTGATTTCTTTTCGGATTGACTGGCTTGATCTCCAGGCAGGCAGTCCAAGGGACTCCTAACAGTCTTCTCTGGCATCACAATTTGAACCAGGCTGGAGAGATCATTAATAAACACTCTTTGCTGTGAGTAAGGTAGTGATGGTAATTATTTATAATCATTATGGCAGGCATTAATTGAGCACTTCCTGTGTGTCAGATCCCACAAAAGTACACCTCTAAAAAAAAAGAAAAAGAAGGGTACCTCTCAGGTCCCCAACTGCAGAGGATCAATCTATGCTGCCCCGTTGTTAGAAAAATAGTGTTCACACACTTTGCCATTAAATCAAACAAGTAAGGCTGGTGGGGGTTCCATAAAGAATGTCTGGTCCCCAAATTGTGCCAATTTCCCGTTCCTCGTTGCCTGCTTGGTTTAGGCATGACTGTCCCAGGAGAGATACGATGATCTCTGCACCACTTTTTAGAGACACCTCATTTTGGTAAGGCTCTCGAACTGTGGGAGACATGTTCAGAAACATGAACAGAGAGAGACAGAAGCCCTGAGACAGGACAGCTCCCATGGGGCTGGGAGCCCCGAAGGCAGGTAGTAAGCAGACTGCACCCCTGGTGGGGCTGGGGCAGCTGACAGGATGCTGAGCCTCCAGGCAGGCTCAGAGAAGCCCACGCTCATCTCTCCAGCTCCAACCTCCGTTCTTCCCGGTTTCCTTTCCTCAGCAGGAAGTGGCCCAGAATGGGGACTCAGCTCTGGGCAATCAGGCATTTATGTCGCGGCTGTTTCAGATTTCATCCAAGCATGTCCATCATCCCTTACACGCTATCTTCTCTGTTGACGAGTCTGATGGATTTGTGGTTGAACCAGCAGTTCTCAAGTGTGGCACCCTCGAGTCTTCTGTTACCTCTGTCTGCCAGCTTTGACCAAATCATCACAGCTTAGCTTGAGAAACACTTGTCAAGAAAAGTTTTGGAAGAAATTCACTTTATTGTTTCTTGCAGTCATACAGGATATAGATTTACAGCAAAATACAATAAAACCACAAAATTCAGAGAAGTATAAAGCTCACTCATTATACTATAATCCAACACATCCACAGAAAACCCTGAGGTCTTCATGAGATCAACATTACAAATGAAATTAAAGAAAGCTTGCTAAGTACACTAATATAAATATGGATATCTAGGAATAATATGAGAAAACACATGTAATAGCAATGCAGGGGAAAACTATAAAATGTGGTTACAGAGCAATTAAAGAAGAAAATTAATGGAAAGAAGTTCCAAGTTTGTGGACTGGAATTCTCAGTATTACATGGATGTCATTTTCCCTGAACTAATTTATGGAATTCCAATCAAATGCCTCCCTGTATTTTGGGTGAAAACTCACAAACTGAGTATAATATTAACATAGAAATAGAAAGAGCCAAGAGAGGACATTCGTTTGGATAGAACACAGTTTTCTACAAGACACTGAGAATTAATATCAGGCTACAGCAATTAGTACAGGTAGTATTAAACCAAGGACACAAAAATTGATCAACAGGATAACACAGGCTCACACACATGACTCTGGACATATGTCTGAGGTGGTTCTGCAGAACAGTGGGGAAGGACGGTCCCTTCAGCAAATGCTGCTGGAATATTTGGCATCCACATAGCAGAACTAGTATGCACCACCAACTCACCCCCATTTGTCTGTGTTTTGATATGATATTCATAAAACCATTGCCAAATCTATGTCATGAAGCTTTCTCCCTGTGTTTTCTTCTAGGACTTTTACAGTTTCAGCTCTTATGTTTAGGCCTTTATCTCTTCTGAGTTGATATTTGTGCATGCTGGAAGAAAAGGTGTGATTTGATCCTTTTGCATGTGGATATCCAATGTTCCCAGCTTGATTTATTGAAGACACTGTCCTTTCCTCATTGTATATTCTTGACAACTTTGCCAAAGTGTAATTGAATGTGTAAACAAAACACTGACAATAGAACAAAAATAGACAAAAGGGAACTAATCCATCTAAAAAGCTTCTGCCCAGCAAATGAAAAAAAACACAAGGAAGTGAAAAGGTAACTGATGAAAAAGAATAGATATACGTAGAGCTGAATCACTTTGCTGTACATTCAAACTAACACACAATATAAATGAACTATAGCCCAATAGAAAATAAAAATGAAAAACAGGTATAAAATGAAGGGAGAAAAGGGAATGGAAATGGAGAAAATGGTTACAAACCACTATCTGAAAAGGGGTTAGTGACAAAATAATGAGGGCCTTGGGCTTCCCAGGTGGCTCAGCTGGTAAAGAACCTGCTTGCAGTGCGGGAGACCTGGGTTCGGTCCCTGGGTTGGCAAGATCCCCTGGAAAAGGCAAAGGCTACACACTCCAGTATTCTGGCCTGGAGAACTCCATGGACTATACAGTGCCTGGGGTCACAAAGAGTCAGACATGACTGAGCGACTTTCACTTGGACAACTCACTAGCTAAAGGACAAATAACCTAACTATATAATGGGCTAAGGATTGGATTTTTATTTTTCTAAAGAAGGTTTACAAATGGCCAACAGGTATATGAAAAGATGCTCATCACTATGATTATTATTTTGGCCACACTGTGTAGCTTGCCTGATCTTGGTTGCCCAACCAGGGATTGAACCCTGGCCCCAACAGTGAGAGCGCCCGCTCCTAACCACTGGACCACCAGGGAATTCCCATACTCAATATTATGAATCATCTGGGAAATGGAAATCAAAATCATAAGGCATCGCTTTTACCTGTTAGCATAGCTATCACGTGTGTTAAAGGACACTGGTGATGGTGAGCAAGTGGAGGGCCTGGAACTCTTGACCACTCTTGCTGAGAGTGCAATTCGGTGTTGCCACTATGGAAACAGTGTGAGAGTTCCTCAAGAATTAACAATATGATATGATATCTACCATATGATCCGTGTGGCTCTTCAATTAAGCAACTATTTAGCAATTCAGTTAATCATAGGCCGTGACATTGACTGAGAAGAGGTGATGGCTGAGGATGACCAGGATGGCACCTCGGGTCATCATCACAGCTAGGATTTGCTGAAGAGCCCACACCTACCTTGAGGGTGGCGGCAGAGGTGCTTGTGTGGGTCTGGGTCACTCTAAGGAGCAGATGCCAATGTGAGATTAAATGCGGCAGATTGTTTTTTGGGGAAACACCCAGGTGAGAGACAATGATCAGGGCTCTTAAAGAAGCTGGGAAAGCTGACAGCCCCGATCTAATCTGACTCTGGGTGAAGAAGGCAAGAAGGAAGGACAGTTGGCTCTGCAGTCAAGACAAGGTCCAGCAAGGTGGTGGAGAGTCCTTTCGCCAATGTCCCATGTCGGAGCTTCCCCTGACTCTCAGGGCTGGGGCGGCCTGAGTGTCCCTGGCACCCGTGGTCATTGTCTGGGAGCTCCAGGTAGGCAGCGTGGCTTTGGTGTCAACGTGGAGATGGGTCACAGAGGGCGCACATGTTGAAAGAATACAGAGACCGAGATGAAATTGCATTTGACTTAAGTAGCATTTCTAGACGTTGTTATTTCAACGTGCCATCCGGTCAGAAGCGTAATGAGGAGGCGTCACCGGCACATCCCAGGTGCTCACTGGAGTCCCATCCGAGTTCTTGCAGCACGAGTAACTGAGCCAGTCTTCAACCTCCTTTGCCAGCCGCTGCCACCTCTGCGGCTCTTCACCAGCCACATTTCCAGTCGGGTCAGCCGGGTCCAGAATCACAGGCCTGGGAACGACAGTCAGAGATGACTGGTGAGTACATGGGCTGTGTCTGGGGTGTTCAGGGCTCCCGCCAGGGCAAAATACCAGCCTGGGCAGACGGTGTCTGGGGCAGCAGAAGGCCCCATGTGACACCTCTCCCTGGGTGGTGACCTGGGTGCCGCCCTACACGGGGCATTGAAAACCAGGTGAAGGGGGCTTGCATTTGGCCCTTGAGAGACCTGGTTTGAATCTCACCTCTGCTCTTTAGTAGTGGTGTGTCTTTGGGAAGGTCAGCTGAATCTCTAATCCTCAGTATCCTCATCTGTGAAATGGGCAGATTTGAACATCCCTACCTCAAAGGATGTTGTATGAGGAGCTAGAGAAGCACTTGACATGCTCCCAACAGTAACTGAAACATAATAAGGCGTCCATACATGACAGGTTTAATAACCAAAATTCCACTCCTCTATCAGAGTGTTTTTGTCTTACAGCAAGCTCTTACTTCCTGTAGCAATTATTATTATTGCTGTAGCTATTGCTATTTGATTCAGATTTCAGCTGTTTCACTCACTTTCTGTAAAGTTTGCACAAGTTCCTCTTTTTCCACACCTCAGTGATCTGTACGGTGGTTAGCACAGTGCCTGCCTCACAGAGTTGCAAGTTATTATTTCAATCAGATGGTAGGAGTGAAGTGCCCAGCACAGTGACTGAGAACAGATGATGATCAATAGCTGTGGAAACCTCCGTCTTCCTACATTTCCAGGGTGCCACGGCTGTAATCAGGGCTTCATTTATATGGGGGTCTAAGCCATGTGAGTATGATAGAGTACCTGCGTTTTGCAAGTTGTCCTCTCAGGTATTGTCCAAGAGTAGGGTTTTCAAAGTCATAATACTTTTTCCAGTAGATGCAGAGGTCCTGATGCTTCAGGATTAGCTCCAAAACAGTCTGAAATCCCTGAGCTGTGTTGAATTCTGGTTCTGTGCTTCCTTGTTCCCAGGCATAGACGGTCAGCAGCTCCAGGGCATACTGTGGGGGCAGGTTATTCTCACACTTCATCTTACACTGAGAAGAGGGAACAAATTAGAAACATGAGTTTGTTCAGCTTTTGTGTGGAGAAGAGTTAATGTCTATCCTTCTCAAACTATTTCAGAAAAGTGAGGATTAGGAAATGATTCCAAACTCGTTTTACACCAAAAGCAGAAAAATGCAGCACAAAAAAGAAAACAACAGGCCTGATGATCATAGACGGGAAAATCCTCCACAAGATATTAGCAAAGCAAATTCACCAACATATTACAAGGTCACACAGCATGATCAAGTTGGATCTAGTCCAGTGATGTGAGGATATCAGAATCCACAAATCAATCAAAGAGATACATTTGTATTAACAAAATAAAGGATAAAAACATATGATTATTTTCCCATATACAGAAAAAAAATTGAGAAAATTCAACAACCACTGTCTTACAAACTCTTAACAAGGTGGATATGGAGAGAACATAACTCAATAAAGGCCGCACATGACCAACCTACAGCTGACATCACACTCAGTGGTGAAGGCTGAAAGCTTTTTCTTTAAAATCAAGAATGAGACACATATGCCCACTCTCCTCACATTTATTCAACATAGTATTGAAAGTCCATCCATGGCAATCAGGCAAGAAAAAGAAACAATATCCATGCAAATTCAAAAGGAAGTTTAACTATTGCTATTTGCAGATGACGTGGCACTATACATAGAAAACGCTAGGCACCTGCAAAAAACTATTCAAAATTAAAACTGCGTTTAGGAAGATTGCAGGATACAGTCATAATACATAGAAATATGTTGCATTTCTATGTATGAGTAACAAACTATCACAATGAGAAATTTTAAATCAATCCCATTTACAATTACATTAAAAAAAATTTTAAACTAGGAATAAATTCAACCATGGTGAAAGACCTATACCTGACTTTGATGAGAGCAACTGAAGATGACAAAAATAAATGGAAAGAGGTACCATGCTCATGGATTTGAGAGGTTAATAGTCTTCAAATGTGCATGCTACCTGAAGCAATCTATTTGCACGGCCTCATGGTATATGATTTAGTGTGGCTGTGCCATGCCACGCTTCTCAAGGGAGAAAATGGGAAGGACAGGAGGTCAGTTCATGTGCCCAGATTCAGACAGCTAGGAAGTGAGCAACAGAGTGTGTGCTGGGAGGTGGGGAGTTTGGGGGGGGGGGGCGGGTTAGCACTCATTAATTCATTGAATAATTACTTACTGAGAACCTATTATCTTCCAGGCACTGTTCTAGGTTCTAGGGCAACAGCAGTGAATGAAACATGCAGTATCATATTATATATTTATACAATACATACAAATAAAATATACAAATCCCTTCATTTATGTACATTCTCAGAGGGAAGCCAGACAATGAACAAACAAATAAGCTCATGCAAAGGCCCTGAGGCTGAAGTAGAATTTCTTTCTTGGTGGACTAATGAAGAGAAGAGCATAGCCTGGGAGTGGTGGTGAGGGGGTAGTTGATGATGATATTTAATATAGGACCAAGCCGTTCGTAAATTGGTGGGTGTCTGTGTGTGCCTGTGTGTGTATGAAAAAGATAAGAAAGACCCATGGTTTTGTCTGGAGCAACTGAAAGGATGGAGCTGTCATTTGCTGATATGGGAGAACCGGGAAGAGTCTGGCACTGCCCCAGACCCTACCCTTCTTACCCCTGTTTCTTCCCCTTCTGACCAATGTCTACTCCTCCACTTTCTTCCTTTCATCATCTCCCTCCTGGCCCCCTTTCCCTCCTCTCCATTCGTCTCTGTCCGTCTCCCTCCTGCCTCCCGCATCCTTTCTGATTCCTCCCCTCCTCCTTCCTCTCCTCCCCACGCCTCTCCCTGCCCCTTGCATCCCTCCACACCACCCCTCCCGCCTCACTCTCTCCCTTCCCCTCCTCCTCCTCGGCTCTGCCCACATGGGACCGGCCATACCTGTTGGTACCAGTGCTTCACCAGGCGGATGAGGCTCTTCAGCTTGGTTGGACGACTCTTCAGGAAGTCTCGCTGCAGCTCTGTGAAGCAGGGGGAGAACTCGCCTTCTTTCCCCAGTTCCTTGCACTCTTGGATGAGCTGGACATAGATTTTAGGATCAGGTCTGTAACCTTTAGTCAACTGACCTGTTGGGAATGGATTCAAATTTAAATGTCAGCTCTTTTCTGAGCTTCTTTCTGTCGCCCCGGGGACACAGACTCACTGGCCACGGGGGGCAGTGGGGAGGTGAGCAGGCCCAGAGCCAGGAGGCCTGAGGTCCTACCCGGGCCTCCCTTCTCCCGCCTCCACCGCCGTCACCCATCGTCTCTCACCTGGACTCAGCAGAGGTGGCGGCACCCTCCTCCCTGGATCCTCCACAGCCCATACAGAGGCCTTGAAACCTGATCCTTCCACTTCTTGCTTCCCAGGACCTCTGGGTAAAATCCCAAGTCCTCACAGAGGCCCACGCGGATGGTGAGACCCGTCTCCTCCCTCGTCTTACCTCCTGCCTCAATCCCTTTGCCACTGACTGCCCTGGTTGCTTCTCTTCTTCAAACATGCCACGTTCATTCCTGTCTTTGCACCTGCTGTTTCTTCTTCCTGGGAGGTCTTCCCAGGCCTGGCTCTTTCTCATTCTTTGGGCCTCAGGCCAGAGGTCACCTCTCTTGTCGCCCTATCTACCAAAGTCCTCTGATCCCCTTTGCTCTCCATCGAGTCACCATATTTAGTTGTGGTCACAGCGAGTTATCATTTCCTTCCTGGTGTTCTTATGGTCAGGCTCCAGGAGAGAGGTTCTCTGTCTGTCTCGTTTAGGGCCATGGAACACCTTGGCCCTGCACCTCCACGTCTGTGTTCCTGCTCAGTCGCTCAGTCCTGTCTGCCTCTCTGTGACCCCATGGACTCTAGCCTGCCAGGCTCCTCTGTCCATGGAATTGCCCAGGCAAGATTACTGGAGTGGGTTGCCATTTCCTCCTCCAGGGGATCTTCCTGACCCAGGGATCGAACCTGCATCTCCTGCTTGGCAGGAGCATTCTTAACCCCTGAGCCAGCAGGGAAGCCCCGCATCTAAGGTGCACACTGGAGACTCAGCCTCAGAGAATGCATTGCTTCCTGTCCCAGTGTCCCTGCACACGATCTCTAGATTCCAGCCCCAGTATAAGTTTGATGTGGTTGCCTCACATTTGCATAAAAAATGAAATTAACATATTGAATTTACCCGAGACCTCATTTTTAGAAAGAGAACATCACACAGTTTGCAAAAAGTCAAACTAATAAGCCTGGTAGGTGTTCTATACAAATATCTTGACCCCCAACTGTACCAGTTTGGTGTTTAATGTCACTTCAGTGGCTGAGTGTGACCCTAGGCATTCTTGTCCCAGGAGAGATGCCTGGGTCTCCTCCCACTTCAAGGGATACTTTGGTTACTAAGACATTTTATTTCTGCTCAGAGACAAGAAAAGAGAACGGAAGAAGCCCTGACATAGGACAAAGACTGTAGGAACTCGTGGCTGGGAGCACTCACCCAGGGCATCAAAGGCAGGCAGGACATCGAACTCCACCGCCTGGTTGAGCTTGGGGGACCTCAGGACAAAGCTGAGGACGCGGGGATTCTCCCCTCCTTGTTTCTGGACCTCAAACTTCACTTCAAATGTTTTCTCTCTTTGACAAGCCTCCAGCTGTCTCCTAATTTCTTTGATGAATTCTCCTCGGCGCTTAAGCTGTTCCTGAAAACTTGTGAGATTGGTGAAGAAGACGACGAGGTCAGCATCTGATCGTCCTCTGAGGGTCGTGCCTTTGCCTGAGGAGCCGCCCTAAAACAGGTAATGAGAGTAAAACTGACATTTTTCATTGAGAAGAGCCTCCCTTAATAAAATGCTGAGAACAATCACTAACATTTTGAGTGCCAGCCACTGCGATGAAGGCCTCAGCAGCTGGAACTCCTAGAATGCTCACAAGAACTCTGGGATCTAGCTGCTGTTATTATCTGTTGTTATCTTCCAGATGGCGAAACAGATGCTGAGATATCATGTATCAGTCCAGTGACACAGCTAGTGGGTGGCAGAGATACAGTTCACATCCTGGTTGTCTTTTTCCAGGGTCCATATTCTTTGCTCCCTGTAATTTACGACCTTATATGATTAATACTGTAAACTGGCCCATGGCTGACTTTACTTGATCTGCAAGCCTGAAGAGGTGCTGAAAATTCTGGATAAGGAAACTGAGGCACAGAGAGGTTAAGTGACTTGCCCAAGATTTCACAGCCAGCCGGTGCTATCTGCTTTCAAAACGTATACTCTTAACCAACTCGAGACTCTGCAGAAATGGTGAGATTCCAACCTGGTCAAAGATTAGTGGACTGTAGATACTGCCAGGATTCAGATTGCCTAGATTCGTGACTTAGGTGGTTTATACACTTCCCTAGGGAATTTGTTAAAAACCTACAGATGGATTCCCTCTCCCCAGAAGCTATTTTCACAGATGTGGTTATAGTTCCGGCATGGATGAATCAGAGACCTCAGCCTCTTGCTCTCTGACTGTCCCTGTGCAAACACTTGCAAACCAGCCCCCCTTCTCCCCAGCCAGGCAGTTCTGGACTCACCTTCACAACTTTGGACACTCGAACTCCTTGAGGGGCACATTGGAAACACCTCTCTTTCAGGAAAGTGCAGATGATGTCAACGGCTTCATTGACCTGCCTTCGGAAATCCTCGTTTGGCAGGAGGCGATCTTCGATGAACTTGTCTAGAGACTTGGCCGGGGTATGGCTGAGCTCCATCACGACGCTGGGGACTGGAGACCCAGAGGCAGCAGAACTAACTGCGTCCTGAACCTGTGAGCTTCTGTCTCCTCTGCTGCCTGCGTCTCAGTTCAGTTCAGTGCCTGCCTCTAGGGGGCTGTTAAGTTTCATTTCACAGGCAGGGAGGAGCTATGCTGCTGCTGGTTTCAGTTCCTTGAATGGGAGGAGTTTTGTCTTGAATCTTTGTTTCTAGTTTGCCTCTCTGCAAATGAAAGGCTCCTGAGACCCCACAGACCTGTCAGATCTCTCAGCTCTTTCCTCCAGAATCCCAGAATTGCCCCCTGCCTTTAGCAGGCAGACTAGAATATCTGGTCTGTCTTCAGACTATACTCTGAAAAGCTGCTTTTAAACCCACCTTAGTACTTCACCCAAGAGGAATCACAATTACAGATAGATTTCTGGTTTCCTTTTCTTCTTTTCACTGTGGACGAAATTGTTTTATAGTCTCCTGGGATCCTGGCAGCAGGACATGTATATTGCAAACAGAAACAGTCAGAAAAATCCGGAAGCATTGTTTAGTCCACCCCTAATCCTAAACCTCAAAGACGACAACTATAACTACTTTGGGGTAGTCTTGTGAGATATTTTTCTAGGTTTATGCACACATACACACAAACATAATTTCTCTCTGTCTTTTTTTTTAATGGCATGAATCAATACGTTGTACTTTCTCATGAACTTTAGTTCTTTAGGTCGACAGAAAAATTGTGAGCTGTCCCTAGCTGTGCAGCTTTGAACACGAGTGTAACTGGGCAGCCTCTCTGTCCTGATTTGTAAAGAGGTCTTTCGACCTGAAAAGTATTCACAGCATAGAAGTTGAGAGTTATGTTTTATTCGATGGGAATTTTTAGCACTTTAAGCCAGGGAGACAGCCTCTCAAGTGACCCTGAGAAGACTGCTCCAAAGAGGCGAGGCGAGGAGCCAGGTTGTAGAGAAGTTTCACAACATAGGTCAGGTGGTCTGGACATCAAAAGGGTTTGGGTAAATTAAAGAAAGCCAGATATCCCATTGAGGCAAAAAGGGGAAAAACAACAACAACATAAAATAGAAGAATGAGCTTTTTTCTTTCCATTTCCAGAGAACAAAGAAGATAAAGAGAAGAGTGGGCAGGCCTGAACATTCTTAGTCTTTCTACTTTGTCAGTTCAGTTCGGTCACTCAGTTGTGTCCGACTCTTCGGGACCCTGTGGACTGCATGCAGCACACCAGGCCTCCCTGTCCATCGCCGACTCCCGGAGCTTTTTCAAACTCATGTCCATCGAGTCGGTGATGGCGTCCAACCATCTCATCCTCTGGTGTCCCCTTCTCCTCCTGACTTCAATCTTTCCCAGCATCAGGGTCTTTTTTTTTTAACGGAAACTGCTCCTAACTCTACATGTCTGTAAATCTCCTTTTCTGCCTCCTAACTCTGCAGGAGCCACAGCTCACCCCTATTTCCCTCTGTGTGCGTGTGCTCAAGAGTGCTGAGTCAACGCCAACTCTTTGAGGCCTGGCGGGCTAAATGTTTCTGGTGTTTACGCTTGCAACACTCTTCCCCTTAAAGTTTTCTTTTTATATATCAGAAAGACGGCCGCATTGCCGCCAAACTGCCAGACTCAATTACTGGATTACTGATGCCAGCCCTTGACTGTGTCTGAAACAGTGCAAGAGGAAGAAGTCAGGAGCCTATCACCTTTGTTCCTCATCATTGATTCCTGACTGGAAGCCCTCATCTTAGTCCCTGGACGCCTCATGCTGGGGGGCGCAGTTCTTAAGGCATGAGTTTACGGAGCTCCCCTCTCTGCCGGCTGAGAATTAAAGCCACCTTTCCGTTTCCTCCAAACTCCATCTCTGTATTTTTCACTTGGCTTTGCGGGGCTGAGAAAGCCAAGATTCTGGCCAGCAACAACCCCAAGTTAAGAAATAGAGTGCTCTTCTATGTATGGGACGATGTCAGAGTCAGGGCTCACTGAAATCATTCCTTTGACAGGCACCTCAGCTGTCTGGGGCTAGTGTTGGGACGGTCCCCGGAGAAGGGAATGGCTCCGCGCTCTGGTGTTCTGGCCTGGAGAATCCCAGCCCCACGGCTGCAGTCTGTGCTGTGCTCAGTCGCTCGGTCATGTCAGATTCTGTGCGACCCCATGGACTACAGCCCACCAGGCGCCTCTGTCCATGGGGGTTCTCCAGGCAAGAATACTGAGGTGGGTTGCCAAGCCCTCCTCCAGGGGATCTCCCAACTCAAGGAGCGAACCCAGGTCTCCAGCCTTTCAGGTGGATTCTTTAAGGACTGAGCCCCCAGGGAAGCCCAGGTTATAGTCTGTGGGGTCACACAGAGTCAGACCCAGCTGAGTGACTAAGCACGCACGTCCTGCTCTCCCATTCAGAGCTTCCTCTCCTCAGGGCGCACCTTTCCTTCCTGAGTTTCCTCAGGGCTCAGCGGATCACAGTGAAGGGCTGTAATTGCTGATGACTGGAACAACCTTGTTTACTGATATCAGTTCAGTTGAGTTCAGTTGCTCAGTTGTGTCTGACTCTTTGCAACCTGATGAACTGCAACACACCAGGCTCCCCTGTCCATCACCAACTCCCAGAGCTTACTCAAACTCAAGGCCATCGAGTTGGTGATGCCATCCAACCATCTCATCCTCTGTTGTCCCCTTCTCCTCCTGCCCTCAATCTTTCCCAGCATCAGGGTCTTTTCCAATGAGTCAGTTCTTTGCATCAGGTGACCAAAGTATTGGCGTTTCAGCTTCAGCATCAGTCCTTCCAACCAATATTCAGGACTGATTTCCTTTAGGATGGACTAGTTGGATCTCCTTGCAGTCCAAGGGACTCTCAAGAGTCTTCTCCCACACCACAGTTCAAAAGCGCCAATTCTTCGGTGCTCAGCCTTCTTAATAATCCAACTCTCACATCCATACATGACTACTGGAAAAGCCATTGATTAGACTGGACGGACCTTTGTTGGCAAAGGAATGTCTCTGCTTTTTAATATGCTGTCTAGGTTAGTCATAACTTTTCTTCCAAGGAGCAAGCATCTTTTAATTTCATGTCTGCAGTGATCATCTGCAGTGATTCTGGAGCCCCCACAAAATAAAGTCTCTCACTGTTTCCATTGTCTCCCCATCTATTTGCCATGAAGTGATGGGACCAGATGCCGTGATCTTAGTTTTCTGAATGTGGGGTTTTAAGCCAACTTTTTCATTCTCCTCTTTCACTTTCATCAAGAGGCTCTTTGGTTCTTCTTCACTTTCTGCCATAAGGGTGGTGTCTTCTGCATGTTTGAGGCGACTGATGTTTCTCCCAGCCATCTTGATTCCAGCTTGTGCTTCATCCAGCCCAGCATTTCTCATGATGCACTCTGCATATATATAAGTTAAATAAGCAGGGTGACAATATACAGCCTTGATGTACTCCTTTCCCTTTGGAACCAGTCTGTTGTTCTATGTCCTGTTCTAACTGTTGCTTCTTGACCTGCATGCAGATTTCTCAAGAGGCAGGTCAGGTGGTCTGGTATTCCCTTCTCTTGAAGAATTTTCCAGAGTTTCTTGTGATCCACACACTCAAAGTCTTTGGCATAGTCAATATAAAGCAGAAGAAGATGTTTTTCTGGAACTCTATTGCTTTTTTGATGATCCAACAGATGTTGGCAATTTGACCTCTGGTTCCTCTGCCTTTTCTACATCCAGTTTGAACATCTGGAAGTTCATGGTTCATGTACTGTTGAAGCCTGGCTTGGAGAAGTTTGAGCATTACTTTGCTAGTGTGTGAGATAAGTGCAATTTTGTGGTAGTTTGAGCATTCTTTGGCATTGCTTTTCTTTGTGAGTGGAATGAAAACAGACCGTTTCCAGTCCTGTGGCCACTGCTGAGTTTTCCAAATTTGTTGGCATATTGAGCTGGCATATCCTCTTTTAGGATTTGAAATAGTTCAGCTGGAATTCCATCACCTCCACTAGCTTTGTTCATAGTGATGCTTCCTAAGGCCCACCTGACTTCACATTCCAGGACGTCTGGCTCTAGGTGAGTGATCACACCATTGTGGTTATCTGGGTCATGAAGATCTTTTTTGCCTTGTTCTTCTGTGTATTCTTGTCACTTCCTCTTAATATCTTCTGCTTCTGTTAGGTCCATACCATTTCTATCCTTTCTTGTGCCCATCGTGCCTGAAATGTTCCCTTGGGATCTCTAATTTTCTTGAAGGGATCGCTAGTCTTTCCCATTCTGTTGTTTTCCTCTCTTTCTTTGCATGGATCAGTGAGGATCGCTTTCTTATCTCACCTTGCTTGCTATTCTTTGGAACTCTGCATTCAGATGGCTATATCTCTCCTTCTCTCCTTTGATTTTAGCTTCTCTTCTATCCACAGTTATGTGTAAGGCCTCCTCAGACCACCATTTTGCCTTTTTGCATTTCTTTTCCTTGGGGATGGTCTTGATCTCTGCCTCCTGTACAATGTCACAAACCTCCGTCCATAGTTCTTCAGGCACTCTGTCTATCAGATCTAATCCCTTGAATCTATTTGCCACTTCCACGGTATAATCGTAAGGGACTCGATTTAGGTCATACCTGAATGGTCTAGTGGTTTTCCCTACTTTCTTCCATTTCAGTCTGAATTTGGCCATAAGGAGCTCTTGATCTGAGCCACTGTCAGCTCCTGGTCTTGTTTTTGCTGCGTGTGTAGAGCTAATGGTCTACTGTTCCCCTTTTCGCAATGGTCACCAGGGCAGCTCTTTTACTGGTAGCCACTCTGACTCCTTTTCCTGGAGGGTTGGGTACATGGGGTGGTAGGGGAGCTGGTGAAGAAAGCAATTTGCATGTGACTGGGATTTAAGGAGCCCAGGAGCTAATGTTCTCTATTGGACTGTATGAGAAATTACACCAAATTGTAAACAATCAGACTCATTCCTGACATCTATATTCTTTTTGAAGGAAATTTTTATTTTTAGAAAATCTGTTGTCTCGTCTACACTGGACTGATTCTTAGACATGACCCCAAGGGAAGCAGTGTTTTCTTTTGACAGAAGCACTGTGGGGGCAGGGCATGGGAGGGAATGTCGACAAGGCTGGATTGTCGCTGTTCGATCGCTATTTCGTGTCTGACTCTGTGCGACCCCATGGACTGCAGTATGCCAGGCTCCATTGTCCTTCAATATCTCCTGCAATTTACTCAAATTCACATCCTGCATTTAGTCGTTGATGCCATCCAGCCATCTCATCCTCTGTCATCCCCTTCTCCTGCCCTCAATCTTGCCCAGCATCAGGGCCTTTTCCAGTGAGTCAGTTCTCCCCATCAGGTGGCCAAAGTATTGCAGCTTCAGCTTCAGTATCAGTCCTTCCAATGAATATTCAGAGTTGATTTCTTTTCGGATTGACTGGCTTGATCTCCAGGCAAGCAGGCCAACGGACTCCTAACAGTCTTCTCTGGCATCACAATTTGAACCAGGCTGGAGAGATCATTAATAAACACTCTTTGCTGTGAGTAAGGTAGTGATGGTAATTATTTATAATCATTATGGCAGGCATTAATTGAGCACTTCCTGTGTTTCAGATCCCACAAAAGTACACCTCTAAAAAAAAAGAAAAAGAAGGGTACCTCTCAGGTCCCCAACGGCAGAGGATCAATCTATGCTGCCCCGTTGTTAGAAAAATAGTGTTCACACACTTTGCCATTAAATCAAACAAGTAAGGCTGGTGGGGGTTCCATAAAGAATGTCTGGTCCCCAAATTGTGCTAATTTACCGTTCCTCGTTGCCTGCTTGGTTTAGGCATGACTGTCCCAGGAGAGATACGATGATCTCTGCACCACTTTTTAGAGACACCTCATTTTGGTAAGGCTCTCGAACTGTGGGAGACATGCTCAGAAACATGAACAGAGAGAGACAGAAGCCCTGAGACAGGACAGCTCCCATGGGGCTGGGAGCCCCGAAGGCAGGTAGTAAGCAGACTGCACCCCTGGTGGGGCTGGGGCAGCTGACAGGATGCTGAGCCTCCAGGCAGGCTCAGAGAAGCCCACGCTCATCTCTCCAGCTCCAACCTCCCTTCTTCCCGGTTTCCTTTCCTCAGCAGGAAGTGGCCCAGAATGGGGACTCAGCTCTGGGCAATCAGGCATTTATGTCGCGGCTGTTTCAGATTTCATCCAAGCATGTCCATCATCCCTTACACGCTTTCTTCTCTGTTGACGCGTCTGATGGATTTGTGGTTGAACCAGCAGTTCTCAAGTGCGGCACCCTCGAGTCTTCTGTTACCTCTGTCTGCCAGCTTTGACCAAATCATCACAGCTTAGCTTGAGAAACACTTGTCAAGAAAAGTTTTGGAAGAAATTCGCTTTATTGTTTCTTGCAGTCATACAGGATATAGATTTACAGCAAAATACAATAAAACCACAAAATTCAGAGAAGTATAAAGCTCACTCATTATACTATAATCCAACACATCCACAGAAAACCCTGAGGTCTTCATGAGATCAACATTACAAATGAAATTAAAGAAAGCTTGCTAAGTACACTAATATAAATATGGATATCTAGGAATAATATGAGAAAACACATGTAATAGCAATGCAGGGGAAAACTATAAAATGTGGTTACAGAGCAATTAAAGAAGAAAATTAATGGAAAGAAGTTCCAAGTTTGTGGACTGGAATTCTCAGTATTACATGGATGTCATTTTCCCTGAACTAATTTATGGAATTCCAATCAAATGCCTCCCTGTATTTTGGGTGAAAACTCACAAACTGAGTATAATATTAACATAGAAATAGAAAGAGCCAAGAGAGGACATTCGTTTGGATAGA